>NW_008751647.1:167974-351669 GCF_000230625.1 Exophiala dermatitidis NIH/UT8656 | reverse complement strand
GAGGCGAAACTCTCTTTACAAACTAGCACGGCGTTGCTGCCCGTGGTGAATGAGGTGGAACCCTCACTAAAAACTACAATCCGGCCGGAGATTGTTGCCCAGTCTTCGGTTAAGGCCAAACTAGAGCGTATTTATGCGCTCGCAAATGCACAAAAACGCCACAAAAGGTCTAAAACACCAAGAAACAAGAAACAAACAAAGAAACCTTGGAAAGAAGGGATTGGGGGTGGGGAGGGTGGCGGGGATTTGTGAAGGGAGAACAAGGAGAAAAAAAGTCAGTACATGTGGGTTTACAGGTTGTTGCTCGAAAACTTGGCGCACATTACACTGCTGAGCCATATCCCCTGGGGCTTGTAGCCAGTTCAGTACCTAAGTACTATTGAGTATCAAAAATGATTGGGCGGCCATCATGGAGGAGCACTTCTGGGTGGTGATTGAGCATGCTCACTGGCAAACAGCTACACCTGCGTGTGAGGGAGGGACCGAACGCTTATTTCTCTTTGCTAAGCAGACACTATCAGGAGTACCAGTCCAATTATTATGAATTTGTTGGCCATAGCATTTGATACCGCAAACTGCCCTAGAATAACCGTCGTGATTAGGCCAAACTACACTATAGTTCACCTCCACAAATGCTTGCCGCATCAATAGCTTACACTTGCTACAAACATGATATGACTCCCATCCAGTAGAGGTTACGACCTCACAGTTCTGTGTTACAAAGCCTGGCTACCGCAGACAGTGAGGCCCGACAGTACCCGACACCGAGGCGAACCCCAACAAGGGCATCCAGTGCAAGCTCCTATGCTGATGTTAGTATGCATCCCATGTGGGAGGCTATGCCCAAGCTCTCCACCGGCTTGTCTTGCCTTTCTCTAGTTTTTCTGTTCATTGGCAAGCTCGTTGGTGTGCTCAGGTTTGGCTTCTACGCAAGACAGGGCCTCCACCTCCGGCCGTGTGCTAGTTTCCGGGAGAGGATTTTGGCTCTGCCTTTTTTTCACAATGCTGCTCTGAAATCTTCTCGTTCCAGCCCAACTCGTCTTCTTCCTCCTCCTTTTCATCTCTCTTCGTCTTGTGGCTCAAGCCATAGTTTGGAGGTAGAGCTTCGTAGCTGCACCTCGAGTCAGCACAGCACCTCCTGTACATAGTTGCTGCAGCATGGTCCATACTCAGATTCTTCACCAGGTACTGCATCCTGGCTGTTCATTTGGGTCATGTTCTTCGCCGGCAATGCTGCTTGAAGGTCTGCTGGCGCCGCCACGATTGTAATGCTCCTCGCCTCATGCCAGAAAGGAACGGGGAGAGGGGTAGTGGCCATGTCTGCGAACGTGGTTAGTACTTCCCTAAACTCTCAACATCATAAGAATCATGCCCAAATCGCCCGGAGGGGCCATATTCGCTACGGCAGGAAGCGGCCGGACGACAGGAGAGTTGGGAGAAGACGTCGGCAGCGGGACTGCAGGCGGAGGAATTCTAGGAGGCGGGCTCGTAACCGTCTCGTCCATCTCGTACATCTCGAAACCCCAGCCAGACACGGCCCGCCGCCTTTCTGGAGTTATTCGGAGGTGCGTCCAGAGGAACTCAGTAAGCACGGGATCGTCGGTAGACATCGTATAGTAATCCACGGTTTCAAATATCACGAACCTTGAGATGATTTTGGACTCTGTCCTCGAGCAGCCTCGCAAGACGAACTCGAGCAACGGGGACTTGAAGTTAACTGTATGGCCGGCCACGTGACCGCCAAGGTTTCCGCCCATTGGACCTTCCAGCTCATTTGAACATTACCTGGTACTAATACTACATCAGGTATCGTGTAGGTACCTAGGTAGTACCTACCCGGGCAGGATTGATGAAGAGATTCGGCCTGTGATTCCGAAATTCATTTCCGGGATAGGACCTCTGCGAAGGTCAAGCTCGCGGTAGACCGTAGCCAGGCCAGGCGCGTGGGACATGAACAAACAAAGTGCCCATAATGCTTCCCCTTGGGTGTGATACTTACAATGCCACCTTGCCGCGATGACCATCTCGAGTAGCATTGAGGAAAGAATCGGGTTATATCAGCCGAGTTCATGTCAAAGTACAGTAAAACCATGCGAAAACATAGCATCGTTCAGATTGCCTCACACCGATGGCCAGGCATTTTCCACTGGCCGGCTCATTCTGTAGAAGGAGGATACTCTCTTCATCAGGCATGGTTTGGCTTTATGTAGCGACACGACATGGCAAAACAGAAAAAGAATCGCTTGGAAAACCAAAAAAACGAAGGAGCAGGTTCCAGCACTGGATGGTGGCTCTCTTTTGACCCATAGCGCCCAAGCATAGCGGAGTGCAAATAGAGAATGTCAATTCACCTCTTAGTACTGCACTGGCTACAAGTCGAATAGGACATGGCCCAGCAGTGCAATGTTCGCCATGTTTTCGAACAACCACCTGTAAGAGGCAGACAACTTCAGAAAACCAATATGGCCATGGCAGATCGAGAATGAACTTCTGCCATGTTTCTTGGTTTGCAGCAAAGAGTTCTCAGAATCCTTTGTTTACTGTCTCCTCCGAAGGCCAGCAGCGAGCGACAATAATATGGGACATGAAGTTGGTTGTTTGGTGCAGAGTGAACGGATATTTGGACAAGTGACGTTAAGCAGGGCATCTGATTGGAGCGATTTGATCTGCGCTCACGTGACCGTACTTCTTGGCAGCTTTATCTTTGAGGAAAGTCTGCCGACAATTTTTGCACACAAACTGCGGCCAGCAAAGACAATTTGATAGCCCAGTCGACCACCACTTTCAATCAAGCACACCACACCCTCTCCGACCACAAGGCGCAGGATATTGATCTCTTTGCGACCGGACAATCTCAATCTTTACAATGGCACCAGTCGCTCCCGCTCAGGTAAGACCGATACCAACCGAACCGCTTTGCTGTTCGCGCCCTTGTCCAGCAACTCCGCATGTGTGCGGCGGGCGGCCACTGCATGCGAAGTCGAGGGCCGTTTGAGAACAGTAGGCTAAGGTTTTCTTTTTGTTGTTCATGTAGGCTCGCGGCCAAAAAGGCAAGCAGACCAAGGCCAAGGTCACCAAGAAGGTATGTTTCTAAGAACCTCCCTCTCATTCGGTTTTGCGCGCCGATACTGATCTGGTTTTTCCGCATAGTACACCATCAACTGCAGCCAGCCTGTCAGCGACAAGATCTTCGACTTGGCCGCCTTCGAGAAGTTCCTGCACGACCGTATCAAGGTCGAAGGCCGAACCGGCAACCTGGGCGATAACGTCGCCATCTCGCAAGTCGGCGGTGGAAAGATCGAGGTCGTCACACACATTCCCTTCTCCGGACGCTACTTGAAGTACTTGTACGTTACGCTACACCTCAAAAGCCGAGGAAAGTTGGAGGCTAATACTCTGCAAACAGGACAAAGAAGTTCCTCAAGAAGCAACAGCTCCGTGACTGGCTCCGTGTCGTGTCGACCAGCAAGGGTGTCTACGAATTGAGATTCTTCAACGTGGTCAACGACGAGGGTGACGATGATGAGGAATAGATGTCGATACTAGCATTCGACAACTTTCAGGGATTATCAGGGGAAGAGTTCTTTGTTGCAACTATGATACCCCTTCTATCCGTTGATACAGATGGATCTGGTACCTCATGTTCTCCAGTTCGATGGGGTACTTCAACGATGAGCTCAATCTAAACCATCTCGAATCGTCCGACACGTGCTTTTCCCACTTACTGTTCTCGCCTAACCCTGCCACCTCCAGAAGGGTATGATCGAGTAGCCATTTCATTGGATATTGTTTCGTCTTTGCATCCTGTCCTTGACCCAATTTGACCTCCGAGTAACTGCCGGGGCTGTCTACCACGAGGAGCCATGAGCCCGGCTGCATGATATCAGTTAGCGCCAGCAGCAATGCAGTCGTCCGCGAAATCGAGCTGGTAAAGAGTTCGTTTAACGTGAACATGATGGTGCAGAGCCGGACTGCATCAAGTGTGGCACGCAATTCCGCCCTTTCCATTGCAAGTATGTCGCGCTGCGAAAACGTAACCTTTAGTTGATCACGCTCGACCAACGGTTTGTTGGCCGCCTTCGCGCGTTCACTGGCATAGGTTGACAATGCTGGTGGCGTCGATAGGGTGTCTCTTAGCTTTGTAAGACAACTCGACCAGTCCGCAATATCAATTGCGTGAACATCCACTTTCGAGAGCGAATATGTCCTTGCCGCAACCGCACATGCAGCCACCTCCGCGCCTCCACCACCTCCAATGCAAGCGACTGTAGTAGCGCTCGTCAGAGATGGTTCAATACTGGTGGCATTACATGCGGCCCCGCCCTGCCATACCTCCTGCAAGTTGCCGTGAAGGAAAATATCGCTGTATCCAAGAGCACGGCTCGAACTCCACCTGAAAGCATATGCTTCGAGATATTCTTGTTTAGCAAAGGCAGCGGCAAAATCTCGTTGGTACAGGTGGCCTTTGACCTCCTGTATGGCAGCCTTGACGTCCTGCTGTTCATCGGATGCAAAAGCCCGTCTGAACACATCAAGGACCGTTTGTTGGAGCTCTATCGGAACAGCCACGGTTTCGGGATTTTTCTGTACGCTGTTGTTGCTTTTCCGAGATGAATAATTGGTAGTGGGCTTACTTGTAACCTTTGGTTTTCTCCCAGGCGCCATTGCATGGGTCTTGTGTGATCATGAGACAGTCCCTCCGCTCGGAGAGTGCCGTCAGCTTCAGCCTGGTCTGATGAGTCGTGCTACAGGACTCGAGATGGGTACACAGAGCGTACGCCCATCGGCATATAATCCGAGACCAGCTGGTTTGTGTAGCCCTGCGCGTAGCTGAGCAGATATGCAAGGGCAAGAGAATTCCGTTGGGATGCTGATGTCGCCGTCCCTGACGCTGCTCAGGCGAACAACAATCTTCCCCAGACCGCTGAATGCTCTGTCAAGCCAGTGTCACCCAAAGCGGAAGTCTGATCCTATTGAATGTGTGGGTTTGCACCTGGGGCAGTGGGATTGTAGCAGCGTCGTCCAATCCTCGAGAGTTCTTGAAGCCAAAGAACGTGCAAGTCAATTCTTATCGACCGAATAATGGGTTACACATGCAGGAGAATTTTCGAGTGCGGGTTACAGTGCATGCCCTCGCGTTCGCTTCTGTAGCTAGGGAGACAGATGCATGCGCTAGTCGGTGGGCTGCAGACAAGAACGCAACTCTCCTTCCAAGAAAGGATACGAACGATTCCGCATTCCACACAGTCGTCTGCAGTGCTGCGTGCCTTGGAGCGAAGGGGATGAATAAAATGTTACTCGTTCGCAAAAGAAAGTCGGATCAGCGGTCAGTCATGCAGCGCACAATTAGTTTACGCGCAGCTTGTCAATTGAGAAGTAGTGAGTGGCGTGGGTACTACTACAGAAGTCCATCCACACCAGGGCAGGACGGGGCAACCTGGCGAGAGCCAAGATTGGCCGACAAACCTGCTATCGTTGATCCAGCATAACCGAGATTCAGCGGCCTGCAGTTCGTCCAACTCCTACCCAGCTGAGGTGGACGACGAAATGGAATTCTTGACTCAAACCCAATCCACACGGGGATATGGCGATCTCCTTCGTAGAACATGGAATGCTTGCGCAATAATGCGCACGAATTCAGGAGTAGCAACCGCCTCAGCCGATTCGACGGCACCATCCGTGCAAAGCCGTGATCCTGGAAGCATGCACCGAAAGTCAGCGGACAGCGATAAAGCATCTGGACTGAACGCCTCGTTTTATGCAGCCGCCACTGGGATTGCTGAACTTGAAGCTGCTGCAAGTTCCTGCATAAGCGCAGGCCAAGTCTTAGGCGGCGCCACCGGGCTACACAAGGGGCTGCATGTTGTATTTTTGCACGCTGATCAGCCGCGATCTGCTTTACCACGAGTCTGCCAACTTGGCCTTGTGGCAGAATTCCGTGGTCAAAGATACATAGCACGAATTGAACGTGAAGGTGGCTCTGTTGTACGAAGGGCGACGACTGACGCGTAGGCGGCACTGCAGGAATCAGCGTGGGCCGAATCGTGGAAAAGCGGGAATCAAGGGAACCAATCTTTACGAGATTGAGCTCGTTTGGCAGACCAGGATGTTGCTTCTCCTTTCCTAGCTGGCCCAAGTGTGGCCTGCCAGCACATCAGAAGGCAACACTTGAGGTTGGGCTATCGGTTTGACAGTGTCAATCAGACCGCACGGAGGAGATGCTGCATCGTGCGTGAGTTTCAGGGTTCAGCTGAGCGGTGGTGTTCGTACCATCCCAGTGGAAAGTAAAGACCTCTCCACTCTACGAGCGCATGTTCATCTGGAAAAGAACCAGAAATGCCAGAGAGAGTTCTTGCTGCCGATTCCACGCGTCATCGAGAAGTGAACAAGAAGAATGGTATTTTCGGTCGGACGCCTAAAGGCAAAGTCAAAGAACAACAGTGCGGCGCGTCTCCTCGGGGTGTCAGTGTGGATGTGTACAGGGGACGCGTATGTGGAATAGAAACACTTGTCGACACCACAACTGTCCACACAGCATTGGGCAAGCGGTGGGCAGGCGGTGGGCATTCCCCTCCCTTAGGTGCCTCCAAGCGTAAGCTGCATGTTGCTAAACAGTTAAAGCCACGCCTAGAGATCCCGCCTAAGTCAGATCGGGGCGCTGGGTTCGGCCACTTATCCACTAGAGGACTGCTTAAAGTGCACACCTGACCTGCCGCAGCTTCTCGCTTGAGCCGTAGTGGCCTCAGTTTCCCGGTTGACCTGCCAGTGCGAGCCCTGGCCTGGCGCAGCGCAGGCTCCGACCAAGGCTCAATTCTCCGTTGCTGACCTGCACTGGCACTCGCTGCTGCTGCTGCTGCCACTGCCAAACTGCACCCTGCACTCCAGTTCCTGAACTCGAACCTTGATTCTCTATCCACATCCACCTCAGTCCTTCTCTCACTCTCCCGCCTCCCTCCTTGTCTCTACACAAGGCTGAGCTCACCCAAGCCGCTGGCTCCTGGTTGAAGAAAGATCCGTCTTTGGTCTTTCTTCCAGGTTGCCGTCCACTCCTTCAAGAACCTCAAATCTCTCCCTTTCTAAGCAATCCGAACCACCCGCGACACCCATTGTTTGTGAAGACATCGTCTGCACAGATACGATCAACTATCGCGAGTAGCCTTGACAGAACAACTTTGGTGGGCCGACGACACCTTGTACAGGTCATTTCTTACTGTCGAGACAGTCCTATTGCGGCGCAACATCTGTCTGGACTTTGTGATGGTGGCATTCGTCTCTTTGCGTGAGCCGGCTACAAATATCATCCAGGTGCCGGATCACCTCTAACACACTTCACTGCGCCTGCCTGCTGGCCAGCACATCAATAATCCTCTTCACCGGCGGCCCTTTCATGCAAGTATGACTTCGATCTCGCTTCCTCCAACGCTTCCTGCGCATTCACCGTTCGACTCACTCGCCGGCACGCCTCCTCGATCTCCCCGATCTCATGCTCACCGAAGACGACCCTCTCGAGACCCAAATGCTGCACACAATCTGCCGACGACTACTTTGGCCTCTTCTGCGAGCGAAGATACTCTGCGAGTACGAGGAGTGGGCACATCAAATCAGGGCGCCGCTGGCATGGCTGTCGAAACCCGTCGTCGCTCTATGAGGGCTCCTCTGCCTGACTTCAAATTCAACCCGGGTGCCGATCTGCCGCCAGAACGGGATGAAAGTCCAACTCACCCAGTACTTCAAGAGATGGCTTTGAATCAACAGCGCGCTATTCGGTCGGCACGAGCAGCTCCCTTGCCTGCATTCACCTTCGGATCACAAGCGACGCCTGCACAAGCGTCTCCCAGTCCAACCAAATCCTCATTTGCCGATACCACGCAGCCTGTTCGAACAGGTCATCGCCGGTATGGAAGTGAGTTTGTGGGCGCAGGCGACGATGGCCCTCAAATAGTCAGCACCAGCCCTGAGAAACCCGAATACCGACTTCCTCCCCCAGCAAATGGGGCACCTAGAGGACATGTCCATCGTCGGTCACAGGCTGTTTCCATCTCCGATATTGACACGTCAGAGCTGATCAAGATGAATGCTCTGGCCAAGGCACGAGCAGGCTCAACCCCAACAACCCCAGCAGAAAGCGCACAGCCTTTTGCGTACGCTCGTCCCAGCCCACACATGCGCCAGTCAATGTCAAACATTGTCAGAACCCCACCCTCGTCTCCTCGACGAAGGGGTAGTGCCCCAGGATTTCGTCCTCGAGTCGGGTTTTCTGATTATGTCGATGTGATACCAAGACCACTGTCTTTGATCTCATCCGAGACCGAAGGGAGCACGTCTACTATCCGCGGAGGTCATTCTCTCTCTGGAAGCATCAACTCCATCGCTAGTCCGACACCACGTCCGATCATAGCTGTGAGTCCCTCGGCTGACATGGATATCTCGCCGGAGCGGCCTCAAACGGCAGATGCACTTTCAACCCAGCTGGCAGGCGTGCCTGCTGAATCCATGATTAACCTTCCGAAACGCCCGCTGTCCGCTTCCGGCTCACCTGGAGCGTTGAGCACGGGCAGCCCTCCGAGCAAAAAGAAGTACTTTTGGTTCAGTCATTCCAACAATGGTTCACCATCCACTACTCCAAGGGCTGAAGTTGGCGATCCCCTTGATGTCTTCACATCGCCCGAGTGTACCCAGCCCCCGACTCTCAAGTCGGTCTCGCATGCGCCTGATCGACCCAAGACTTCCGAAGAACCGGTTCCTGCGTCAAAGAAGCGCAAGTATCACACGTGGACTTCGGGTATCTTCTCCAGAAAGTCGGATAAGCGCTCCGCCAAGCCAAAAGAGCAAGGCTCTCCAAGTCCACCTGAGTTGAAAAGACAACTTAGTGATCGGCTCAGTGATATCTTTGATGCCGACAACACTGTTGTTATTCGCGATCCTTCTCCCGTCTCGACTCGAGTCCGCCCTCTGCTACCGGCCGTCACACCGAAACAGCCGGAGGAACAAGTCACAGGTCCTGTTCTAGATCTTGACGCCGCCCTGGGTACTTTTGGAGACGAGGATGATTTTGGATCCGACGGCAACGTCAGATTCGGTCGATCACCACGAATTGCGAAACTGCATAGCAGTGAGCGGAGAGGCAGTCCAGACGCATTTGGAACAGTCCATAGGAGGACGGAGTCAGCGCCAACAATGCCCGCCGTCAACCGTAGCACTTTTAGCATGCACCGCCTGGGTAGCAATGCTTCGCTCACTGAGGACGTGTTTGACGAAGAAGAGGAAGACAATTTTCTCGCTGGGAAACATCCTGGCCCGAGTAACTCGGACAGCTCAACCGAGGAGATTGCACAGGAAAGCAAACCTAGCAGCCCTGATTCTCTGCCGGTTTCTGCGCCGCAAGATCCTACTCCTGCTGATGGACTGGGTCTTTCTTTGCACCAGGAAGCAGGTGACGGTGTGCTCATTGTCGGGTCGGAAGAAGACATTGCCCGCGTCGACGCGCGGTCTTCGAACTCAACCATTGAGGCGCCGCCCATCTTTCCAGATCTGGAGAATGAGAAGCGCCCAATGCCGTCTTCGATGTCTTTTGCGTATCCGGCACCACAATCACATTATGCCTCTTCCACTGATGGACGCACGACTTCGGCTTCCATGATATCTTCACCAGATGCCGACCACATCTCTTTCGATACTTTCCCCCGCCCAATGCGGCTGCCTGGTGAACCCAGTCCAGACTTTGCGCTTCGGGCTTCTAACGACGATCTTCCCTCCCTCAGTGACAGCATTTCGAGCGGCGCTCTTCCCAGATTTTCGAGCAGTGCAGGGACGAGATCTTCGGTTGAACAACGTTCTGCTTCCATGATTGTTCCGTCAACTTCCAAGTCCAATGACCAACAAGCCTGGAAACGAACAAGTCTCGCAAGCCTGAACCGTTTGATTCCTGGATCGTCTCATGGTAGCAAACTGAAGTTTGAGACCGTCCCTGATACCGCCGTCACTGACGAGAAGGGGAGAAAGAAAACAAATAGGATCAGCAGACTGATGCATTTCTGGCGCTCCAAAGAGCGAACAGACATGTAATGCAGGCAAATCTGACTGACAAAAGTCACAACACAATTAACGGCTTTATGAACACTGCTTCGGCGTTTGGAGCATGGGCGAGACCCTAGCATTGACCAATCAACCTTCCCACATGGCTTTTTGATGGACAAATTTTACGAAAATCACGAAAAGTGGATTGGAGCCTCAATGGGCTTTCCAAGATTCGACCACCCTTCTCACCATATTCGATCGTTATTAACAGCTTTTCTTTTCTTATTTCGAGTACACGGGTTACGAGCTACAGCTCTTCTATTTGGGCCTTTTCCCCACACTGGGCCGTTTGAGCTCCACTCAACACCATTGAAACAATTCGGCTGGCAGGACAGCAGGTTTAAATTGTGAAAGACAGAGGAAACAATTTTGGGCGACAGACAGAACGCATCAGGCTGGGGCGCATTAAGCTGAGGATATGAGAAGCATTACCATTAGGATGTCCATACAAGGATCAAGAGTACCTCCATAGTCTGAATGATGGATGGCTGGAATGGGTTGCTGATGTTGAGATGTGTTTTTGTGTGGAATAGGGCAAACGAGACATTTTATGAAGACTGAAGCAGGATTCGGGCTGCAATGGTCAGCTTCAAATCACAGATCCAGATTCTAGCTGGACACCAGGGCTGTTTTTTTAGCTTGCACTTGCTTATTTGACAACTTGTACTCTTATAACGTTCGATCCGTTTCGAGCGCTATTGTTTTGTCTCCAGTATTTCGAGGCTCCAATTGTGACCAGCGACTATGAAGTATTCACGTTTGTTGGAATGATCAATCTAGGCCAAGACAACCACCCAATGGTCTTTTGTCGAAGAAATAGCTATTGGCTCCCTAGGCCCTTTCAATCAGCATTTCTACCAGAGGTCGGCAGAGTCTCAGTCCGTTATGTCGTGACTTGCAGCAATAACAGTCTTAACTGTCTGGACCAGACTTGTAGATCAAGCGCTTCATGCCTTACTTGTCCTTTTGTCAAACCCCATCTATGGCAGTATCATCAGGTAGCAGGAGTGGAGATGCTGCGTGTACAGTATCCTGGTGATTGTGGGTTGGTTGGAGCCCTCTGGCCTTCTTTCTCTACACGAGTAAATGTATTGCTTCCGGTTTCGAGGTCAAGGTCGAAATCAAGGGTTTTCATGAGCAACGACTTCAAGTTCCTCCTACAGGAACTGTCAAAGAGGAAAATGAAAGGGATGATTGTAGCAATACCTCATTCCGTGGTAGGTAAGCTAAAGTAAAGTATGTAAACCTCTTACGAGCAAAGCGCAAGTTCACCGGGTCCCAGATTAACACAACACAGCCGTAGCCGTAGCCGTAAACAGTCATGACTGACTCCCCTGCTAGCCAGCCGCATGCATGCAATGTGCGTGCATGTACAGTACCTGTACAGACCAGAACAGGCCTTTGACCGCCTCGAAAAGCAACAAAGCCAGAAAGGATGTGACAACACCCCTATGCGATTTTCCCTGCGCCAAATACTTGAACTTGTCGACTGACTCCCCATGCGCCACGCCATCAAGGCACCATTGCCGGATCTCCTTATGCGGCCGTCATGTCATTGTCATGTCATCCGTACCCGTTTGCTCATGATCAGAAGACAAAACGATAGAGCCCGAGGACATTCAAAGTACACTCGGACAGAGATCATCAATTTTTGCATCCGACGGTAGATGATCCTTTATGGAAAATGCCCAACCAAACCGGTCGCGTGTGTATGCCGTACCAATAATGATAAAGACACCACAGGCCTTTGAGTACAGTATCATCATCGCTTGACGCCGACAGGTGCATGGCTTGCACTTCCGACTCGACCACTGGTCTTTCGAATCTTTGTCTTGTCCTCGCCTCCGCTGCGACGGGGGGATTCTCGAAGAGATCGGGTCTTTGCGACACTCATGGCGCCCATACCGCTTGCCGATCTAGGAGTGGTTTTAGGACGACCCACTCCATTTGAATGGTTCTTTTCACTCATGGTGCTGAGCTTCAGGTTTTCTTGCTCCTGCGCAAGCTCGTCCCAGATGGCATTGGTGTCTTCCAATGGGAAATTGATGTCTGGCTCATCCTCGTAGATGTCCATGGTGTCACTGACGTCGAAAGTCTTGGTCATGGTGGTCGTAGTGGTGGTGTATGAAACGCTTCGAGACTTGCCCTTGCTGCTCGGGCTCTTGCTCTGGCTACGTCGGGACGCTGCTTTCTGCAGGATCAGCTCCTCTTCACTTTCTGCTCCATTCACGCTCTGGCGATGTGTCTCGGCTGCCATTTCTCCATCAGCCTTGTTGCTATTGGCGCGCATTGCCGCGGATGTGGATCGCGCATAGGGGTGGCTTCTTGGATCCATGCGAGCGTATTTTCTCGGTTGGCCTGGAGTCGGTGCTGGAAGGTTTTCATCCTGACACATTTCCGCGTTCGTAACATCATTGCCGTCGATTTCACCCAAGGCGGATCTTTGTACACTGGATCGATTGGGTGTGGCGGTCTGCGCACCACTGGTCACGCGAGCAGGAGTCTTGGTTAACATGGCGTGAGGAGTGGATGGTTTGTTGATTACCATCTTCGCCCTCCATTGGTCTTCCCAGTACCATTCTCTGAATTGTCCTTGATTCAAATGTAGCCAATGTTGTTGGGGACCGACCACCATGCCCGGCCGCATGAACCGCATGAATGCAATGACTTCGTTGGCAGTGAAGCCGTGTCGGTAAATGAGATAAGCTCCGATCAGACACCCAGTCCTTCCAAGACCAGCTTTGCAGTGGACTGCGATGCTCTTGCTCTTGGCAATCATACCATGGGCCAGTTTGATGAATTTGCGAACAATGGGAAGCGCCGGGCAGGTTCCGTCCTCGAATATCATGTCAATGTGCTGGATACCGAGAGCGGTGAAGTATGTTGGGCAGTAAAGCTCCGAGTTGAGACGAACAACCAGACCCACATCTTTCTGGACAAAATGGGTGAGGACATTCTTGAATGGTTGCGATATTCTTGCACCCTGGATTTCGGGGATGCAGGATGGGAGACTGGAATAGGCAGGAGATGTAACGGGGATCGGGGTGGTAGGTTCGGATTGAGGTGATGCGAAAGCGACGAATTGCGGTGAAATCCAGTTGAAGTCTCCCATATCAACTCTCTCAAAACGTTCGTATCTAGGAAAGGTCAGTAGGGGTCGAAGCGTGTGTGCTCAGAAACATACTCTTCCAGATTGAATTCTTTGAGCTGGCATAGATTTTCCTCTTTCGCCTTCCAGACACCATACACGACGTCTTGGATGTTGAGGATGAAATCTGCTTGACTGTATCCTGCGTCTCTAAAAGGCATGTAGGGAGGGTCGGCCTGCGCAATGGGGGCAAGGGCAAGATGAGGTGGCCAGGCTTGGATCAAGACCATGTAGCATGCGACCAGGCACGCAGCATTCGCCCGACTTCTCGAGTCCGCTCTGCTCCAGAACACCACAGCTTTGTCATTGTTGGCTGGATCGCCTAGGATTTCGTGAAACTGTACTGCGAATCTATACAGATGCCCAATATGTAGCGGGCCAAAGTCGGCATGGAAAGCATTGTAGAGAAGGGTATCGTCAATGGTGAAGTAGACCGGTGGTGGTCGGAGGATCGCAGGGGTCGGGCCAGTTTCCGCTCTCGACGACTTCTTATGGGGGGATCTTCTTGCTTGCGCGGGATAGGGAAAGGGAGTGTTCTCGTCCGGTGGATGAGCGTATGATGCTAGGTACAGGCGATCTACCAGGCGATTGTTAGTTGCGCTGTTGGTGCGGAAGGGGCAATGTTTTGTTTCATACCCTGAATGTATTCGATGACCTGGCCATAGCCGGCAGGATGGGCCATTGGAGGTCCCATTGCCGTTCAGATCGGACCGCCTGCTGTAAACTGCGAACAAAAACCCAGCGCACTCTTGTTGCGAATGGTCGATTGTGGACAGTGTACAGGGTGGGTGGTTGCTTGATCGAGGGAGCTTGCACGGCGAATGACGGCGGGGAGTGACGGTCAACAACAATAATAGCTGTGGCGACAGGACTGTCGGTACTGGACTAGAACTGCAGCATATCGCAGCGCACAGCAGCAGAGGAGTGATATGGCTAATGGAAACGCAGTGCAAGCATGAAGAATGAAGCGGTGGCTAGCAGTAAGAGTGTCGAGGTCGATCGGGAAGAGGGAACAAACAGTCAACAAGTGTGAATGTAAATGCGGTTCAAGTTTGGGTTGCTTTGGGTTTTGTGGGCGACTGGAGGCGCAACTTGAGGGCGGAACCGTGTTATTTGGTGCCAATAGCGTCCTAGTGCCGCCTAACGAGCCGTTTCCCAGCAACCGCCCTGGGGGCTTCTTAGGCCTCAGCTGCCCAGTGGCAGTGGCAGTGGCAGTCAGCGTCATTTCAGCTTCAGGGTTTGTGCTACTCGGGCTCTGGCTCTGGCCCCGGGCACCACAATTCATGGTTGGCTCCATACAACAGCAGCAAACAGTAAAATAGCCAGCCTCGTCATACTGTGTAGACCCTCGTAACCATCATCGGTGCTACAATCTCATTCACTACAACAACTACACACTCAATCTCACTGCCCTCACTTCTTTGATGCAACATTCGAGCAGGCGCAAGGCTTGTATACCATCTTTTTGTCCTTAGCGACCGCTATCTCAACTTAGCTCGACTGGCTGCCGTCCTAAGGGGATTGACTTTGCCATGGCCACTGCCCATGCGCGATCACAATTTCCCTGTTCTCTGTGCGTCAACCTTCCCACATTCCAGCTCAAGCAAGGGCACGCACTGACTTTTGTGCCCCTAGTGTAATCGATGTTCCCCTCCTGAACCACCGCCTCGCATCTTCCGCCTTGCGCGCCCTTCAGGTCGATGCTGAAATATCTCCCCTTGTGCGCCGAAAATTTTCCTTGATATCCTCAGACTCAGAGTCCCGTGCAGGGAAAGCAAATGACCAGGACGGCGACGCAGGATTGAAGGATGAGAAGAACACGATTCTTCGCACCGAATACAGCGCCACGACCAACCGAATGCTCCGAGTGGCTGTTAATGGCTTCATGGAATCTCTAGGAGTTGTCCTGCAAGTCATGGAAGAGCTAGATGTAGACGTACTGGAGCCACAGACATGATTTGACGGTTCTAGTACTTCCATTCTTGTCATACGAGGGTGGTTTAAGCATGAGAAGAGAGACGTTCTCGATTTGAGCCGGACCGAGACGAGGGACCCCCGCGCCGGCAATGCTGGACGTTGTGCCGCATGCTCTCGTCAGAGAAGCTGTAGCAGGGGTCTCGGCCTGCTTACAGCCCTGGGCCCAATGCCGCCTCTATATGGATGACTGCGACGCTGCTTGGGTTGAGTCTTTCGGGCAACAATTGTCAAATGAGGGCGTCCGGTTGCCTCGAAACAGCATTGTCCGATCAGAGGGCACCTCGCTGTACCCAGCTGGCCACACACGCTGCTCCATCCCGACCATCGGTCTGGCACTTCTGGCACCGGTGATACCTACTCAACCGGGTGGGAGTGCTCCCGAGATCAGTGCAGAAGCTGACGCATTTCACGATTAAACGTGGATGGTTGCCGTCCAGTTGCTCCATGTACAAGGGGGCTGAGGGCATTGCTCGTGGCAATCAGGTCTGTATAGAGTGCATATAGGGCGTTATGGCATTCACTTCTTAGCCAGAATTTGGCCTGCTTGAAGGATGAAAAAAGAGTTGGGCACGTCCAAGCGAGTTCGGGAGCTGTTGCGGGAACGCTCTCGAGGAGAGTCGACGGTCTCGTTTGATCCAAGGAGCTCATCTGAGCCCAGAGCAGCGCCCCCATAGGAAATCACTCCAAAATGATTAGGATAGAAGGAGACACCGGAGTCGGTGCTGCTTGTGACATCCTCCCAGTAGTCTTGCATGTCCGGGTTAGCCGCCGTCCCCACGATGAAGGACGTGGCTGCGTCATCCATCTGTTGAACGGCGCTTTGGCCTTGAGTGCCGGAGCTCGCTGACAAGGATGATGGGGCTTCATCGTCCGAACTGAGCAAGAACTCGACGGTGCCGCCCTGAGGAATCATGCCGTGTGAGCCTACCTCATGCGAGAGGTCCTCCGCTGTATCGAAATCAGGAAAGCCCACGGTGGCCTCATTCGCCGCAAAATCAACAGCGGTGTCAAGGGAAAGCAGGCCTTGCCTCTTGCCCCATCCGCCGCCACCGCCGGTAACTTTGAACAGTTTCGCGTCTTGCCATAATCCGGACAAGATTCTGCTGCTGGCCTGCTTGTGCTCGTAGTCGAGCGTTGTCGAGTCCTCCTGTCCCTCGTCGTGGATAGATGCTGTCCGCGGAGGTCGGACGAGCGCAAAGACCTGGACCGGCCCGCGTGTTGCGTGTGTAGGCAGCGTCTTAGTGTACCTGGTCACGGCTTCCTCCAGCTCACGCGAAGCCGGAACAGGTTTGCCATCGACCTCTATCTGGGCGAGCACGTTCCCCATTGATCTCACCACTTTGCGCGGTCTCGTCAAAGATCGAAGTGGGATAGAACCATTGAGGAACTCATCCGCGCCACAGCCCATGTCGATCCTAAAGTTCTGCAGAGGCCGCCGGTCACGGTGGGCAACGACTGCTGATTCTGAATCACGGGTCATGATGTCCCAGCTGTCTTCCAACAAGGTTGCACGTGTGCCATTGACAAAAATGGTGTTGGCAACTGGAAGGCTAATATGCCGAACAAGTCCTGTCAGTTGCCCGGGTGCACCACCGCCGTGGGCCTCGCTGGATGAGAACGACAATGTGACGGGGTTAACTTCATCATCTGTGGCACGATACGTTGACTTGTCACTGTGGGCCGCCGAGCTCAGTAAGAGAGCGAGGCCCTCAGACAGTACCGGACCAGGGTTCGTTGCCTTGTCCGCCGTAGAAAAAGGCTCAGGCAGAGCATCAACGACTGCAGTGACGGATCTGACCTTTTTCAAGTTACCACTCGCGGTCTTGGTCCGCAGACTTCCGTAGATTGCTTCCATGGCAGATCTGAGGAAACCGTCAAGGTCCAGAAAATGGGCCAGTTGAGGCGTCGCCAACAAGACAACAGTCTCGTCTCGCGCAGCATCTTGGGATTGATGCTCCTTGATCATAGACAGCGCGGACGCAGAATCCTAATCGAAGGACACTTCTTGTCAGCCCATAGTTCCATGATTGATCTCTAATATCAAGACCTGCTTGTATACCTAGGGATGCAAAGTGTACTCACCACAGCAGGGGGGTGTCCTTTAGCAAGCCACATCAGGCCGGTGGGGTACTGGGACTGATCCGGTCTCGTCGCTGAACGACATGCTCCAGGGCCTTTTCCTGCCAACTCATTTTGAGGATCATGGCGTAAAAGGCAACTTGTTGTTGTAAAGCTTCGGCCCTGGTACACTCGAAAACGGAGCCTCGACCCGGGTGCCTTGACTCCTATGGTTCGGTTGAAACTTTTGCTCACGGCGACAATAACATTGTTGTGCATGCTTGGAACGCTGAAATGAACAACAACCAGACACACAAGGCGTAAATAAGCACGCCGCAACTGTGTAGCTACCCTTAACGCTGACGACTGAATTGGCGGAAATAGAACAACAGCCAGCTCATCGTAAGGACGTACTAGTATGTCGGGCTTAGGCACCTCCGTCTGACGGATATATTAATGCGGGTCTGGCGGCATTGGACGGGCCCAACCACGCCCAGTATTCAGGAAATTAGCCGTGTCAGACCGGTGCCTGCACTATCAATCATTTCTTCCCCTTTTCGAGCGATTAGTCTTTGAGAAGTGGAGGACAAGGCAATATCAGTCACCGCAGTTAGATACCACATCATTTGTAAGGACCAAAAGGAGTGTAGTATTTGATTTCCATCTCGTCAAGACTCATCGTCACAATCCTGTTCCATTCTCCGATGAATTTCTAGAAATCTTGGGGGTCTTTCGTTTAGCATAGTGTACATAGATACATCTTCGCATGATACAACTGTTCTCTTCAAATAAAAATACAAACATCGATAATCGTAATGTGGCCAGAGGCTGCTGTGATTCTTTTGACTTTCCTCACTAGATCTCCACCGTAAGATAGAGGTCTCCTTTGCTTGACTTGCTGGGTGTCAATCGCACTTTAGAGGGAGGGGAGTTTGGCATGTCAAGGACCTTTACTCCTCTCGACTGCAAGCTCAGAGCCTCATTCAGGGATGATAGGCTCTTTATCGGGGAAGCCATTCCCCTGTTCCCGCTGTTCGGGTTGTTTTTGAGTCTGGCCATAGCCGAGGTGGAAGTATTTTGGTATCCACCTGTGCCTGTCCTTGAACCGGTCTCGGACAATGGAGGCTGTGGCCATTCAATGGTCTCATCGGACATGTACCCGTCAGAAGAAGTAGTATCTGTCTGCATGAAACTAGCTCCTGCCCGGACAAGCTGATCTCTGATATGTCGACCGCTTTGGTTGGAGTTCTGGATCGGGCTTGGCCGGGGCTGTGAAGCAGGTTCTGCGTGGCGGGAAAATGCTGCAGATCGAGGGATTTGGGGATATCGCAGATCTTTGATAGGACTTTCTTCTCCTGGAAACATGCCACGGCCATTCTTCATGATGCCGGACGGTGTCTTGGGTATTGCATGCAGACCCAACTGCTTGTCAGTTTCTTCCGGAGGCGTATCTTCTTCAATTTCGGTATATATGGAGGCGACAGAATCTTCTCTCTCACGCTGCACAGCTGCTTGGACTGCAATCTGTCTAGGTCGGTCATGAGCTAGCCGAACAGGACCTTGAACAGGAGGTTCCTTCCGTAAGACGTTTCGTTTACCATAAATCGAGGAAAGGGGCAATTCGTGTTCTGGCACCTGGGAGGGGATTTGGGTTGCTGTCTGCGGCAGGTCCCTGGTCCTAGTGGTATGGGTCGGTGGCGAACGGTAGCTTTGCGGGAGGGTATTAACGCTAATGTTTCCATCATCGTAAGTTGGAGTCAGCGGAATCCGCGCTGCTTTCGATGCCTGCCTAGGCGGATATTGAGGTACCACAGGTAGTTTCAAGGGAGCTGGAGGTACCTGTTGCCGTCGCTTGGCTGGAGGAGGCTTTTCCAGAATAAATGGCTGTTTATCTACATATATTGGTTCTGAGTCAGCGAGTCTGGTTTGTGGCTCGTTGTCAAAGACAGTAGCATCGCTCGTTGGCCTCTGAGAAAGCCTCCTTCGTTCCCGACTCGCCTCGACATCGAGAGGCGCTGGCCATAGAGCTCTGGCGGGTGCTGAAGCTAAGAGCCGTGAGCTACTGTGCTGAGATGTAAAGCTAGCAGGTGAGCTTTCCATGGGGACTTTGGGGGACACGGCAATGCCTATCTCCTCGGGCCGTATACTCCTTCGCCAGAAGCTTCGTCGTTTCTCCTCCAATGGAGGAGAAGCAGCGTAAAAACGACTCTGAGGACTTGGGACGGTGAGTGAAGAATTCACATTCCCAAAAGCTGGAGGACTGCTTTTTGGCGGAGTCTGGTAATTTGGAGGCGGAGTAGGCTCAGCAATGCGCGAGCGTCTCTGACTGCGGCGTCGTTCGCGACGTCTCTTGCGTATACAGAAGGCGAGCATGAGCATGAGCAGTACGATAAGAACAGTTGCAGCCCCTGCAACCGCGACACCAACCACTTGAGGTGTGCTGAGGCCCCTTTGGTTGGTGGAATGATCTCTCAAGCCAACCGCACCAGCCGTTCCCTCGGGGCCATTGATCGTACTGCTTTCTGAAGAGGTTGGGGTTGTAGAAGCTGGAGTAGGAAGCGAAGTCGAAGTTATGGGTGCAAAAGAAGTAGCGGACGGAGGAGTGTCAGTCGCCATGACAAGGGTGCTGACATCCTCCGTGGATGTGGGGAAACCAATCGAGGGCGGTATGTTATTCATGGTGGAAGAGGTGGTCGTAGGTCCGATTATTGTCACTGTTATGGTCCCGGCGGTTTTTGGTTGCGCATCTGCTATACCATCGCAGACATTGTACGCTCTTGTGTCAACTCGCTCCTGTCCTGTACAAAAGGACACAACACACTGCAGAGATCCCTCTCCAATCGTAAGACCAGAGATGTTGTCTTCCTTGCATAGGAAGTCGAGGTCAGAAGTATCGGCGCACGTACTTCCAGGGTAATTGGTAAAGGCAAAGCTCTGAATGCAGGTGATGGCACATTGAGGTATGCTCGACAGGAGGGACTGCGGTAGACAGATATTTGTCGCATTTGACCTCTTTTGCAACAGACTGCCATGGTCGAAAGTAGCCGCCGGACTCGGTAGATCCATGCTGGATGATGCATTTCGTACAAGCCGTCTTTGTCATGATCGATGGTACATGGCCGCCACCAGCATGGCCGTTTGCGGAAGTATTTCTGTGAACAGTAATGATTTTTCCAAAAACTACTGAACTGAGATCAATGGAGTCAAGGGGGGTTATCTGCAAGTAACGTACAGCGCGAAAACACGACCCGGGACCTCGAGGCTGAGGACCGGGAGTTGAAGAGTTGAACCCTACCTGACACGCTCAACAAGGGAGAGTCACAGAGAAATTTTCTCTTTGAGCAGCGCATCGCATTACGCGGGAGATGACGATGGCGGCTAGAGAGTTGCCGTGCTATAGGACGTATAGTCTGAAACTCCCTGGGCATCATCGTGAACGCGCTCGAATGTGAAGCAGTGGTAGAGAGATCGCGCCCACTGCGGCGGTTACAGAAGTTCCAGGGCGCATCTTGGGGGCGTTTAGGGCCAAGCGGGCGCTTCACGTGATTGGATCCGGAGCACATTCGACGTCAGACGTCAGACCATGGCCTGCAGGGAGAATCCCACTTGCACCACGCTACAACAACTTGAACCGCGCTCATCATCATGCGGGCTTTCCCCGGCGGCTTGCCTCAAATCACTGCAATGTGTCAAAGGCAGACCACTCATAAAGCCTGAGTAACTCGGTTATGACCGGCGGTTCAAGGGAGCGGTTCAAGGTCTAGGATTTGGTGATGTGCACCCGAGTCAGGACAGAACATTTCCTGTTGACAGTGGCCTGTGGTGTGCGCTCCCCCTACCATACCTGCTAGGGATGAGACGCGAACACGGGAAGCCTGCATAGCGTCATTATTCCCCGAAGCTCGCTACTTACTGCCGGGTGTCATACTATCAACGCTTCCTGGTTGTACCCTCTAACCGTCTAGATCACAAACACTGCCTTAGTTTGTACGGGGTTTGTCGCTAGCATCAGCTTTGATATGACGCAAACAATCCAGGATGCCTTAACGGGTGCCTGGGAACACGGCTCTGAACGAATACTAGGCGAATCTAGGGGTTCCGGAAGACCAGATCCCGATGCTGGGATGCAGTTTCACCATGTTTTGATGTGATCCATCGCAATGGGATTGGAAACTCTGGGAATCATGAAGACAGGGAACAAATTTTCATGCGAGAAGAAGCTGCATTAAGAGTGTCTCATTATGCTGATTATGGTGGCCACCATCCAGCCTGTAACACAATTGGTGCCATTGCGTACTTGCGGGGACGGAAAGGTCGCCTTCCGTGGAGCAAAAGAGTCCTTCATTCTATATTATCACCCCAAACATGCCACCTCAATGCCAGGTCATGCTGGACGGAAGACTTGGCCTTGATCTCTTCGACTCCTCCAGCCGTCTCAGTCGACGGTCTCAGCTGATCTGGGTGTTAAGTCGTGTTGAGAGCATGGGTGTACACGACGTATCGTGGGTGAACAATCAAAAGCGTGGTGGGATATCACGAGGAAAAGGCCAAGGTTGTGACGTTCCTAGCCGGAAAAACGGGGTATCGTGGAGGTTATTGAGATGGCCGGTTGATGGTCCCCGCTCAATACTTCAGGATAATGTAGCTGTTGCCCTCCAAGTTAGCTCTTATCGCAACGAGTAGACGGGTGCGCCAGAACGTACAGAGCATGGATGATGCCGGGAATGTAACCGAGGATGGTGAGCAGGATGTTGATGAAGAAATCAGCATTACATCCTCGCTCGAGGAAGACACCCAGCGGAGGCAGAATGATAGCAAGAATGATCTTGCAAATGTCGCTGATCGCAGGTGAGTCAGCAGTGTTTTGGGATGCGGAAGAGACGGAATCACGACTTACGATGCTGTGAAAGGCATTTTGGCTGGGGTGAGAAGAAGTCGATAGGAGAGCTTCTAAGTATGAGTTGTTTGAGTAATGTGCTGAAAGCGTGCGTGTGATGGAGCAACTTGGATCAGGACTGGTAAAAGAGAGAAGAGAGAGCTTGCGCAACAGTGCAGATGGAAGGAGGCTTTAAGGCACCTGGAAGATGAGTTCCGTGGCTGGGGTGGGCGGGATGCCTCTGGCACTCGGACTCGGACAGGGCACTGGCACTGGCCTGCAGTCCAAGGCAATCGTCGTACTTAGGTAGGGTGAATCTTCTAGCTCCTAATACCACTTAGTATGATCTAGTCTATAGCTGTACTAGTGCCGTGGGTTTCCAATGAAGCAAACGCCCCAGAACAACTGTTGTTGGCAGGCCACATGACGTCGAGCTGCCCTGTTTTGGCCTGCCACCGGCCATATTATTTGCAACAGTTTAGTACCCGCCTTCAACTGGCGACCATTATTAGTAACCGGGAAACCACTCGCCTTGTCGCAACCCGAGTTAAGCCTTGTGCTTCGTCATACGCACAGCCACAGCTGAGGACTTTTGTGGCTATGAACTCTGTCCTAGAGTTCCTGCGCCACTTTAACCCGTCATTGTTGCGGCACCTGATATGTCTCTCCAACGGTGTGCAACGTACACCGTGTCCCAACGTGGATCGACAGCCCTCGTCAAACTTGAAATGCTAAACTACCTAGGTAGATAACCACAGGTGCAGGCTAGGTAAGTATGCCGGAAATTTTAGCCATGCTCTGTAATCTCGTACTACTTATCATTACGTTGAGCTGATGGGCATCTTATTCTCAGTATAGGTCAGAAACTGCTCCCTGAGGGCGGCGATGAGGTCCACATGTCTAAACACACCCGCCACTTGCTCACACCTTGAGACTAGAAGGTCCATGCCACACTTCATAAGATCAGATATGCAGCTGTCGAGTGCTCAGATCTACAGCCTCTACAGCCATCATCACCAGCTTGATTGATCTTGGGGTAGACACGTGGGACCGTTATGTGCGTGTGTATGTCATCCATGTCTTCTCAATTGATCTACGAGTCATTCATCCAACCGGCCTTTAGAGCCTAATCTCCGATTGCAGTAGGAAATGGCTTGAAGTGAGTGAGGTTGTGGTTCCGTACTAGTACCGTCAGTAGTGGACTTCAACATACATGCATAAGGTAGATACACAGCTGTGACAAGCTTGAAGAGCACTTGAACAGTCTCGAGTTTTTGGACTGGCGGAACACAACATGTGCCCGAAACATGGCCGAAACAGAAGGTGCCTCAGAAGTGATGTCCCTTCTAAAGTAGCTAGGGACGTTTGCCCGGATGCAGGAGTAGCAAGCAAACCCTCAGAGACATCCCGGCCGCTTGGAAGCGTGTCAAACACTATTCGACCGGGCTGGCGAATTGCCGAAAAGGCGGTCGAATAACTCGACCAACAACAGAGCTTCAAGTCTTCCCAGGTGCAATTCTTCAGCTGCAGACCATCCGAGTGCCCTTCTCCATGCGGGACAATACCTGCCTGTATGATTGTGCCGGTATAGCACACTGTACAGCGTATACCGCAGATTGCGTGGCTATGACTCTTGCCGTAGCTGGCGCCACGCTCATCCGCCCATGATTTGCGAAGGCCACGACACCCGAGTCGGATATGCCTCAATGGTGCGCATTGTCTCTTTTAATGCACCCCCTATCCACACCTTACAACTAGAACAAATAATAGACTAAATACCTTCATCCACTCGCAGGAGTCTGTGTCATCAATCGTTATCATTGCTGTATGCATGGCCCCATACGACTTGCCATTGTCTCTTTGTTCCAGTTGTCACTTGCCAGCGCTTGCTATCACCCTTCTCCACGCCATTACGGGTCATAGCGCCAACGCGAAACAACTGGAGGCAACCACTCCTCCTTCACGGTCTCTTGCTCAAAATGCATCAACAGCACCTAAATTTCGAGGGCACAGAGCCACTGTTCAGGAAAGATGCCAGTTCTGGAGCAGGACGGAAAGCGACCTATGGCACTAACATCCAGCAAGCGGACTCAATAGACGACAATCCTATGCGTACGTTATTCCTACTTTGGCATGTTTCGATTGTTAATCCACAACAGCAAGCTGGACCAGGGCTATCGCAGATAGTCAATGGAGAATTTTCCCTCAGACCATCGCCCATCGAGGATACAAAGCAGAACATCCTGAAAATACACTGAGTGCCTTCAAAGGCGCTGTCGAGGTCGGCACTCATGCCATCGAGACCGACATCCACCTCTCAAAGGACCACGTTGTTGTGCTGTCCCATGTGCGTTCTAGATGTGTTCCAGTTCTCATGACTTTGCTAATTGGTCTGCATAGGATCCAGACCTCAAGCGATGTTTTGGAAGGGAAGAAAAGCTAATAGATTGCGACTGGGAGTACTTGAGTTCGCTTCGCACTCTGAAAGCGCCCCATGAACCCATGCCACGCTTGAAAGATTTGCTCGAATATGTCGCACAGCCGGGTCTGGAGCACATCTGGATTTTGCTCGATATCAAAATGGACAACAACGCAGACGACGTGATGCGCTTGATAGCGACGACTTTGGAGTCTGTCGACCCGGGGGCCAGAGCCTGGGAGGAGCGCGTGGTGCTTGGAATATGGGCCGCCAAATTCTTACCTCTCTGCAGGAAACACATGCCGAAGTATCCTATAAGCAACATAGGCTTCTCAACATGCTACTCTAGGCAATTTCTGAAAGTGCCAAATGTGTCCTTCAATATGTTACAAAAGGTCCTCATGGGACCCGTGGGTGCACGCTTTATACGAGATGTTCGCAAAGCAGGCCGACCGCTGTATGTCTGGACAGTCAACGAGACGAACCTTATGAAATGGAGTATTCAGAAAGGGATGGACGGAGTTATCACTGACGATCCCAAGCAATTCAAGCGCATATGCGACGACTGGAATGAGCAGGAGCCCAGAGCCAAACCGACGTGGAGGCAATTGCTTTACACGCTCTGGCTGTGGATATTGATCATCGTCTTCTCACTACCTTTCAAACGCAGATTCCCAGAGACAGTTGAGCAGGTCATAAAGAAGAATGAATTGAGGGCGAAGGCGACTGCAAAGCTCAGTCAATCATGACATTTAGCGATGATGAGACGAATGGCAGATCACGAAGAACTGAATGACAGAGACCACGATGGCTTCAGGTCAATGCGAGACAGACATTGACTTTTAGATGTAGCCTCGAGGCGTCCGGTGTTTTGATAGAATCACATGTCTTTTACCCTCGGTGCGAGGAGTAGCTCTTCGACCTGTACATTCGCAAACCTGGACTTTCTGATCGTGTCAACAATCATTGACTTTCAAGTTGTGGCCCCCACTCTGACGGTGCCTGCGGCGGGAAACGCGTCAAATCCAATTCACCAACGCGTCAACTCCCCCTCCGCATTTCACACTGTTCGTTACCACTTCTGCCAAACCCGCCTCAAACACTGCAAACTGCCAAAAATGCCCCGTGAGATCATTACAATACAGGCAGGCCAGTGTGGGAATGCCATAGGTTCCAGGTTTTGGCAGCAGCTGTGCCAGGAGCATGGAATCAGCCGCGACGGCAATCTCGAGGACTTCGCAACCGAGGGCGGTGACCGCAAAGATGTCTTCTTCTACCAGAGCGACGACACCCGCTACATTCCCCGAGCCATCCTCATCGACCTCGAGCCCCGAGTGATTAACAGCATCCAGAGCGGGCCGTATAAAAACATCTACAACCCAGAAAACTATTTCATTGGAGAACATGGAATGGGCGCAGGAAACAATTGGGCTGCCGGATACGCCGCGGGCGAGAGGGTGCAAGAAGAGATCTTTGACATGATTGACCGCGAGGCTGATGGAAGTGACTCTCTGGAAGGATTCATGTTGCTTCACTCCATCGCTGGCGGAACTGGATCTGGTCTGGGCTCGTACTTACTTGAGCGCATGAACGACCGATTTCCGAAGAAGATCATCCAGACATACTCGGTGTTCCCAGACACCGCTATTGGCGATGTGGTGGTGAACCCGTACAACAGTCTACTGACGATGCGAAGATTGACCCAAAATGCCGACTCCGTGGTGGTCCTCGACAATGGCGCTCTATCAAGGATAGCATCCGAGAGACTGCATGTGCAGGAGCCTTCGTTCCAGCAAACAAATCAGTTGGTCTCGACTGTCATGTCGGCTTCGACCACCACACTGCGGTACCCCGGCTACATGCACAACGACCTCGTGGGAATCATTGCATCGCTAATTCCCACACCGCGATGCCATTTCCTCATGACTGCCTATACGCCGTTTACGGGCGATAACGTCGATCAGGCAAAGACGGTGCGCAAAACCACGGTGCTAGATGTGATGCGTCGCCTTCTGCAGCCCAAAAACAGGATGGTGTCAATTAACCCTTCCAAGTCTTCATGCTACATCTCGATCCTCAACATCATTCAAGGCGAGGCTGATCCCACTGATGTCCACAAATCGCTCCTGCGTATCCGGGAGCGGCGCATGGCCAATTTCATTCCCTGGGGTCCGGCATCGATCCAAGTCGCCCTGACGAAGAAATCCCCGTTCCTGCAGAACACTCACCGAGTGTCCGGGCTTATGCTAGCGAATCACACGAGCGTGTCGACACTGTTCCGGAGGATCGTTATTCAGTACGAAAAAATGAGGAAGCGCAATGCCTATCTGGAGCAGTACAAAAAGGAAGCTCCGTTTGCCGAAGGCCTAGGTGAATTCGACGAGGCCAAAGAGGTCGTGATGGGACTCATTGGTGAGTACGAGGCGGCTGAGAAGGACGACTATCTCGATCCCGATGCGGGTGAAAAGAAAACCGACGGCGCATGAGTTGAATGATGTATGAGGTCTACTTTTACGACACGACGGCAAATGACGAACCGACCACTCATGCTGCGCCAGACGGACTTTGGTCCTGGGGGCTTTACTGCGATCAATTCCAGAAACGATACACCCATACTATTGAGACCGCAGACCCGGAGCAAAAGTCGTTCCCCTGGCTGGGATGACTGGACACAACAGTCACAACCATAGTTGAGAAGACAACAACCCCAGTCCGATGCACCTTGATGGAATCATTGTGGAGCCCCTTTGACTTGGATGATGGGGTTGACCACGCTCACGCTGCCGGGAATGTGCATGATGCTGCATGTAACCACAGATCCATCCCTTGGATCACGGACACGTTTCCGAATTTGCTCGCTGTCAGCTTGGTGTCAGGCATGTCGACTGAAATGGCCATGGGTCGAGAAGCGAAAGGGTGGATGCGACACTGCGGTATCTGCAATAAGGCCCGGAAACCCTACGTGGCAGTAGATGCACGGGGCATAGATCATTTCGGCACCAACCCACAGAACACGCAATACCCGTGGCCAACAAGCAGCTTGCAGTGAGGTGCAGTGGCAGCAGCCGGTGCCGGTTGCGGAGGTTGGGCTGAAAGACCTGGGCGGAGTGCAAAAAGGAGGTCAATGGCCAACCTGGAGAATGGAACAAGCAAGGCGAGATGCAAGTGCCCGCTCGGCTACGTGGTAGTTGCGCATGGTTGTATGTCCATGTTTATTGAACGTTAGGTGGCTGCTGGTCAGCGAAAGGCCATATATTTCAGTTCCCTCGTGGCCATGGCCGTGGTAGTAGCAACATGCTAAACGGTTCTAGCGGCCAGGTGCCTTTCTTCTATCATGCCAATAATGATAACAATGCATGCGCCCGGACCGAGCACAGACGGCCTGACCTCTCTGCAGCCGGACAAACCGAGACACAAGACACTTTGGTATTGTATGTCCCGAGTCCTTGCATCGATACCTAGGGATAAAGTACCACTGCACTATGAGGATCTGGGATTCGTAAAGAAACCTACTAGATACTCATTTCCTGTCGAGCCGAGATTGTGTATGTAGGCAGCTACAACTAGTATCGGGTTAAGTTGGAAGCGCTTCTCCCCGTGTCTGGACCCCTTGTCTGGCTTGGATAGAAGTATCTTTGGACTTGGCTTTCACTGACTGTTGCCGGTTCCGCTTCACTTCCTGGTTGCGGTACTACTGTGCTAGTAACATCTGCAGGTCACCGCCGTCTCGAGCTCAAGGTCTTCAGGTCTCAGCACAACCGTGGAACTTGCCCCCCTAACATACCTAAGGAGTAGTGCCTTAGTAATAGAGGCAGTCTGTGAGGTTCCGATACTTGCGGCGACCTTCGACGGCCCAGTATTACTGACTCATAACGGAGCACATGATAACCAAAGTCGGTAGTGTCGGTCGTGCTTTATGCCTCACTTTGCAAAAGCACACTACTGATAACCGACCCTTCGCCGCCCGCGGCGCCGTGCTGCATGCCAAACCGCTGGGTCCTCTCTGTGATCCCTTAAGTTCGAGTTCCCCGTCATTCCGTCGCCATCTAAACCATCCTCGGGATCCTCCTCCTGGGCGCCCGCTGGTCCCTCGCTGGTCCCTGGCCCATCTGATCGGTCCGCCCTGCGTGTTTTATCCGTAGACAGTGCCTGATCCGTCGTCGTCGGTGCCCTGCCCTGCCACATTTGCCTCAAGTGACCGCAGCCACCGTGTCACGACCCCCGGGCCTACATCCACTGCAGCCAACAACGGAGTCCTCACGACTAGTAGTGGCTAGCAATACACCGCATTGCGGTAGTGCTGCTAGTTCCGCCGGCCCAACCAAAGCTCTGCAATCCATCGACGAGCTGCCACCACCGACTGCCACCTGCCTGTCTGTCGCCTGCTTCTTTCAATCAATATACATGACACATCTGCGCTTCTAACCACTGCATCTTCCTTTACTTCCCTTTCACTCTCTCTCACACAAAACTGCCTGCCGCAAACAGACACTTCACGCATCAAAGACCACATCAAACTCGCTCAACTACCGTCAAGCCGACTTCCATTGCTCGGACCAACCGACACGTCTCTCGGTCCGCCTCACTCATCACTCATACTCCGGTATTCGTCATCAGCTGCGCACCTCTTGGCCAGGCTTTCGTCCCAGCGGTTATCTCTCTGCTGGTTTATCACCTCTGAACACACACGTCAACCGATCTCACATTCTTCAACATGCGTTCCAGATCAGGCTCAGCGACTTCCAATAGCTCGAAAGAGCTCGCTGCTGATAGCATGGCAATTCACGTCACTACTGCCGGCGGGAAAGGTTAGTTTATGGCCACTTGCTGAGATCTCCTTCCGAAACTAACGTGGCATCACGCAGTCATCAAACTGAACGTCCGACCCGTACATACCGTCTCCAACGTCCTCGAGTTCCTCTGTGCACCGAAGAACATCCCCTCAGACGCACGCCTCATGCTGAATGGAGAACCGCTCAATGTGTCGACTACAGTTGGCGAACTCAAATTAGAAGAATCATCAGTCCTACAACTTCAGAGCCCGTCACGCAGTACGACGCCGACGGATCACTCTGAACCACAACAACCTCCGGCCAAGGAACCAGTCACCGATAAGCCCGCCCCTACATCTTCCACTTCAACGCCGACTGCCTCCGGAACCGCGACGCCGACCAAGAGAAAGTCCAACAGACCTCGATGCTCGAAAGAGGGATGCAAGGCTCCTGCACAGCCCATAGTCGGAGACTGTGGATTCTGTCAGAAGCGATTCTGCGGCAAGCATCGGATGCTAGAATCCCATAATTGCGAAGGTTTGGAGGATGCTCGGAGAGCCGACAAGGACAGAAACGCCGCCAAATTGGAAGGCGAACGAACCGTCATGCTTCGGGGATTGTAGACGGCAGCGAATCCCAAACTTACAGTTGCATAAGCACTGTAACCTCGTCTCGAGTTCTCCGATCAAGATGGCATGGCCACGGTCTATCCTCTTTTGCTTTTTTTCCTGCTTTCAAGTTGCTGGTTGCGGCGTTTCTCCAGTTCATGGACGGTAATCTCGCATTTCGAGTTTCTGCTTCGGATTCAAGGGGGGTTGAACAGCAGCTTTCAACAGCGCCCTCGTAAAGGGCCACGGGACTGGGATACGGAATCACACCTCGGACTCGGATGTGTCAAGGATTGTGCGTTGGGGCGTTTTGTCCCCGTCGTGAAAGGCGCAAGCAAGGCTTCTTTTTGCCTCACCTTTTGGTGAACACATTATATTAGCAGGCTGCATTAAGCGGTAGCCCGAATGAAACAAATCAAAATATTGTAATACCTTATCCGGCTCTTGGCTTCTTCGTGGTACATAGGACCGGCTCATTGCATTGACCAACTTGAACCTGTCCAACGTGGACTTCAAGGGGTTCAAGTGGTTGCGATAAGATACATTTGCTGGGCGGCAATGTCTGCCGCGTGTGATACAATTAGTCGTAGGATGATGGCCACATCTCACACTCTGCACGGCATTCTATTTTGGAACTGCAAGTATATGCAAGGAAATCACTGATGTTGAGCAGTCTGAAAGGCCCAAGGCATACATAGATTGAAACGCCCATAGGTAACACATAAAATGCTGAATACCCATGCAACAGTCATACTAAATAAATACTTAAATATCAACTTTGGGGGCAACGTACAGTATGCCAAAAAAACAATACAACAACCCATCACATCACTTGCGCGTCACTGCAGCGCAAAGCCGATCGATGTAAGGTATATATGTTTGGTCAGTCCGGCCCATTCGACTCGACAGCCTAAATGTTGAAATGGACCTCATAATGGGCCTAGGACATGACAGTCGAGGAAGTTTGAAACATCCCAAATTGGCCGTGTAACATGATGTCCCAGACGTTATTGCATATCAATCCAAGGCACATGACTGTCATAGCACGTCATATCGTGGTTGTCTCATTAAAAACGACGCCGATGCATGCCACAGCCATAACGGTAACGGTATGCCGTTCGTCAAGCGGTTGTTTCGCGATTCTCCCAGAAGTTGAAGGTACTTATATCATCGTGGCTCCAAGGGAACGCAATGCCGGCGTTGGCATCATCATTTTCAGGTTGAACCGGGGTGTGGTGAAATCTGCCCAGGTCTCTTTTCCGCTTACAGTAGGTCCTAGCGCAGGTCTCGACGGCCTTCCAGTCCTCGGCATGGAGATAACTCTTGACGCACTTTGGATCTTCGATGGCTTTCACAAACGCCTCCCTCACCCACGTCAGGCAATTGAAGGTCGGATCATCGCCACCATGCTGCGGCACGGGGATGTCGCGGAGCAAAGCGCGCAGTCGGGCCTCGTCCACGACCTTGGCCACGGTGATGCGTACCAGGCCCGTCTGCGCGGCCGGCGTAGATGCGATATCTTGCTCCTCGTACAAATATTGGTCACCGCCGCCTGAAGTTGAAGCGGAAGAAGCAGAGGCCGTGTGTTGCCCGGCATGTGCGACGTGGTAGCGTGTACTGCCGACGTCCTTGCGCGATGCCGTTGGCGGCGCTACCACCAGAGACCAGTGGTACGAGTCGCAGGTGAAATGGTTGCGGAACGACGATGTCGTCGACGATCCCCCACGCGGGTAGAGCGCGATGTATAACCGGGCTTTCTTCCTCGCGGGCCTCAGTGTGGTCGCTGATAGAGAACGGAGTGCCCGCGTCCGGCTCCGTGATGAGGTTGAGGAAGTGGACATTGGTTGATGAGCGGTTTTGCAGCGGTTCCGGTTCGTTTTCTTTGGTGTCTCTCCACCCTCTGCAAAGGTGCCTCAGGCTTCGGGAAAAGATGGTTGTAACAAGGAATGTAGCCGCGAGCTGAGGCACAGACTGTCCCGGGGGTTCTAGAAAGCCGAATGATCGTTCATATTCTCCCAATTTTGCTGTGTCTTGTTACCTGGAGCCAGACCCCAGAAGACGGGAGCCTGGACGTGAGCCAAACCCAAACCCAAAACCAAATTCCTGGTTCAAGCTTCCGTTTCGTCCTCGTTCTCACTGAAGATCCTACGAGGCAGGCCGATTGAAGCAGTTCAGTCGCTTGAGAGACAAGGAAGAATCAACCGCGACCTTGGCTCAGCAAGAGGACAGTAACGATCGCGACATGATGAGAAAGCTACCCAGGTAGGCAGGTGTCAGTGGAAGTTCTAGTGACTTGCTTGTAAAGCTGGCTCGACAGTGGCCCTCGGCGGTGTGTATTATATATAGGCCGTAAAGATAAGCGACTGAGGTGTAGATAGTAGTCGGAAGGATATAAGGAATGAACCCCAGGTCGTGCAGTACGACAAGAGGACGGTTAGGCGGGGGTTGAAGTTCAAAGTTGGGGTGACGCTGGATTTGAGCAGAAAAAAGGGTGGATTGTGGCGATTCTCACGGCATTTTAATAAAAATATCCGAAACTGCCATTCGCTACCTAGGTACTTTACATTCATCATCGTGTCGCCAAAAATGCTGGAGTTGTCACCACTTGGCTACAGGGCATGGATTACACGGACTGCTACTAGTATAGTATTCTATTCTGTCCTTACCTGAGGAACTGTCCGGTCTAAAAGAAATGAAGTCTACCGCGGAAAAGCGGTATCTCAAGAACTCAGGCGACGAAAGCTTTGGGCAATTTAACAATACAACAACCATTGGAGCCGCATCTCGTTCGGCGCTTTTGTACCATTCGTGGTCATGTTCGACATCTGCATTGGTGTTCGAGGTGCAACAGCCGGTACGCATGGAGAGGCGGCTGGACAAAGAGTCTACGGCATTACAAACGACCTTCTTCAAATCGGACAGGATCGTGGCACGTGTGCGGATCTAATATTTTGTATTTGCTTTTAATTCCCACCTAGAACGAAACCCCGTCGTCAAAACATAAGGAGATCGTAGAAGTTCAAGTTCATGTCTTCCACTCATAGTTTCGCAGTCGGTGGGGGGCCCGAGTGTAGTCATTTACTGGCTCCCATGTCCACCACGCAGCGGATGCAGTCTCCGGCGTGCATGTCGTGGAAAGCCTCATTAATCTTGTCTAGGGGTTGACGGTGGGTGATAAATTCGTCGACTTCGAGGCAGAAAAGTCAGCGGAGCGGTCATAGGAAAAAAAGGCCAAGGGAGACAAACCTTTCAGTTTTCCGTCCATGTAGTCCTGGACCAGTCCTGGAAGCTGGGTTCGGCCCTTAACACCACCGAAGGCGCAGCCTCGCCAGACACGGCCGGTGACGAGTTGGAAGGGTCTTGTCGAGATTTCGGCACCAGCAGGGGCTGCGATACAGCGTCAGCATGTCAACTCGGCCAGTGAAGTAATCGACTAGGGTGATACTGACCAACACCGATGATAATGGATTGACCCCAGCCCTTGTGGCATGCCTGTTTCCAGAAGTTAGCGGACTGGCCTTTCGATATGTAGACAAGGGACCTCATCATACCTCTAAGGCGGCCCGCATCACTTGCACATTTCCGGTGCAGTCGAAGGTGTAATCGCAACCACCGTCGGTCATTTCAATCAGCTTCTCTTGGATGGTTTGGCCATTGAGTTTGGTGGGGTTGACAAAGTCGGTGCCGCCAAACTGCTCAGCCCAAGCCTTCTTCTTGTCGTTCACATCCACCACGATGATCTTACCGGCACCGTTCTTAACGGCACCTTGGATGACGGAAAGTCCGACACAGCCCGCGCCGAAAACGGCAACGTTGGAGCCCTTCTCGACGTTGGCCGTGATCACAGCCGCGCCGTATCCGGTGGTGATACCGCAACCCAACAGACAGGTCTTCTCCATAGGTGCCTTCTCGGTCAGGGCGACCACCGAGATGTCCGCAACCACGGTGTACTGAGAAAACGTGGACGTGCCCATGAAGTGCAGGAGGTCTTTGCCCTTACACTTGAATCTCGACGTCCCGTCGGGCATGACACCCTTACCCTGGGTGGCCCGAATCTTTCCGCACAAGTTGGTCTTGCCCGACTTGCAGAACTTGCATTCCCGGCATTCCGGGGTGCTGTTGAGTCAAGTTAGTTGAGTTCAAAGTCTCTGCTAGCAGGCATGAACATACTAGAGAGCAACGACATGGTCACCCGGCTTCACGTTTGTGACGCCCTCACCCACGGATTCCACAATACCTGCACCCTCGTGTCCCAAGACGACCGGGAAGGCACCTTCGGGGTCTTTGCCGGATAGGGTGTATGCATCTGTTTGTAACTTCAGCATCCCGTTCCACCATCTTGACGATGCTTTTCTCACCAGTGTGGCACACGCCGGTGTAGTAGATTTGAATCCGGACTTCGTGAGCTCTCGGAGGTAAAACTTCGATGTCTTCGATGGTGAGGTCTTTGCCAGCCTCCCAGGCGACGGCCGCCTACACAGGTCAGATGATGGCACAGCCAGGTACTCTGTGCCGGGTGCTTACCTTGCAGGTAATAGTCTGTCCAACGCCTATCAGCCTCTATCAAATTTTCTCTTGGGGATGTATACATACCTTTCCGACGGTGTCAGCAGGCATTTTGGCGGGCAATTGACCACTTTGGAGAAACACTGGATTGATAAGTACCGAGATGAGAGACTGTTCAAGTGGTAGGAAGCCGGAGTATGGGTAGAGGAGTTCAAAAACAACACAGGCCGGGGCTTCAGAAGGTATCAACAGGTTGCCGAAGTGGGGTTGTCGGAAGGCAACATGGATGTGGGGAGTCCGCGAGAATCATGATGAGGTCTTGATGCGGACGACAAGATTCGCCAGATGAAAGCCCGAGTCCCCGTCGAGAGTCGGGGCAAAGATACCGCACTGCCACTGGCAGTGAATGATAATCGGCACGCGCTCATCTTCTTGAGCAAAGGAATCCACCGCGAGCCCCGCGGTCAGCCTCTGCTTCTGATAGAGAGATGTCGGGGTGCGAGTGACAGCGCTCAGGCTGCAATGAGTGTCGATACTCACCGACGGGAAAGCGTTCACCCGGCCCGGGGAAAACTTCCTAATAGATCGACAGCTGCGAATTGCTGCCACTGCATTGGTGCAGTGGGACCATCAGACTGGACTCTCCGCAAGTACTGTAAAGGTAGGTAGAAGGGGTAACTTTTTGCCGATTGCCAATCTACATTTGCACAATAATTTAATAATGTACATGGACAGTACATGTCCTTTAGTAGCAGTGGTAGTGTTAAGATCATGCACCTTGCCTTTTTTATGGCAGCCTCGTTCAACTTGATGCATGGCAGCCTGTTGTCACATCTGATGAGGCTTCCATCTAGCACACATGCGGCATAACCAAGTCAATTGGGCTAATATGCAAACTTGATCGCCAAATCCCTTGATTCTCTGGCCATCAAATATAAACTAACCGGGTATGCATTCTTCCCGTAGTAGTGATACACATGTTCGGGTGAGTCCAGGCAATTGAGGACCTGCTCGAACTGCTCGACCTGCTCGACCTGCTCACTGTTTTCCCATCTGCTCGGCTTGCAAAGCGGCATTGTATTCTTGGAATCGTTCCCCCAACCGCTCGGTGGCCTTCATGTGCTTCTCGAAACACCTTGAAACACAGCCCTGTTCTCTAGGAGTCGTGGCTTTGGATGTAAAATCGTTGACACAGTCATCGAAGCATTGCTGCACAAGGCCGCTGAATGTCTAGAAGTACGAGCCCGAGTCAGCTGCTGCCTGGCAATGATCGAACTCGTACAAAGGGTTTTGGAACACTTACTGCCATGAACTCGCCCATCTGCCGTCTCTCAAGTCGAGATTGGAGCTCTCGCTGCTCTGACATATTAAGACTGGTACGAAGAATCAGCCCTACTCGTAAAAGGTTACTGGAGACAGCACGCCTACCCTTCCATCTTGATAAAGAGTTGTCGTCAACGGCCGTCCCAGGCACAGAATCGGAGTTGACTTAGTTGAGAGGACGTGAACTTCTGTCCCAGAGTTTCCCTCAGTCGAGTGAGAGTAGTCTGCCGGGATATTGTTTCTCAGATGGGCAACCGAATCGCAGGCACTGTAACACAATTTGCTGGTGACCTTGATTGACGGCGACACAAGAATCTGCGGACCAACTCAACTGACTGCACCGTGAGTGGTCGGCAAACCTGCTATATAAAGGTCGTCGTGCGCACTTCATTTCTACTCATTTCAATCCTTCCTCTTTGGCTTTCTTTCTTTTCAGCCTGGGCCTTCCTCCTGTGCTGGGCCATTTGATCTCCCCAGCCGGCATGCGTCTGTTCTTGGTGCGGCATGGCGAAACTGAACACAATGTTGCCGGTCTCCTTGCCGGGGTTTCTGATTCGAGGTTGACCAACCATGGGGTGCTTCAAACCCAACGTCTAGGGCAGTATCTTGCAGCTCACCGCAACCTCCGCTTCACGCATATCTATGCCTCTGATCTCCAACGAGCCTACATGACGGCCGAGGAGATCCAGCGGCATCAGTTGGGTCAATGGTCTCTTCAACATAGCGTTCCTGAAGTTGTGAAGCTGGATCTTCTGCGCGAGCAGGACTTCGGATCTTTCGAGTTGCTTCCCTGGGCATCCAAGCGCGCTCAACAGGCCTTTGAGTCACATCCTCCGGTCTCAGCAGACCAAAACTTCCGACCGCAGGAGACTTCCGAGTCCATGGCGACAAGGGCCCAAATCTTCTTGGACAATTTTATCATGCCCTTGCTTGCTACCGGCCCAGACAATCTGCTAAATTCGACTAACCCTATGTCACAGGACTGCGTTGCTGTTGTCTCTCATGGCCTGTTCCTGTCCGTGCTTTGGCAGTCATTGCTTCGCAAGTTCAATGCCGGCAGTGTAAGACTAGGTCCTAATATTGAGGTGGGGGGATACCTCAGACCGCTGGAATATCTGCCCTCCTGGAACAATACTGCTTTTCTGGAAGTGACGATTGAGCGTCCCACGGCCATCGCCCCTACAGATGCTTCACCACTAAATCTCACGTCTGACACAGCAGCGCCTACACCGAATCTCGATGGACACTCGATGGTGGTGCATGCCATCAACGGCCGGGATCATCTCGTTGATCTGAAACGTGCTCGTGGTGGTTTAGGTTCGGTTCCATACGATGCGCGTCAAAAATCTTTGCTTGGCTTCTTCAAGCCTTCACAGGGGATGGCGCCCTAATATGGGTCCCGAAAGGGCACACTTCAGCGTCCTCCGAGGTGAGTCACTCAACCCTATCACTTTCCCAATTTACCACATGATGAAGCAAATTTTCACACAGACCTGTTCTGAAACTCCTTGTGGAAAACAAAATTGTACCAACTGCTGTCTGATTGCCTATCTCTAAGCCTCTATTCTCTCCCGCCATTGTTAATACCACCAACTAACATTAAATCTGTTAGGCTACTTTTGCTTCATACACGGACAAAACTATGGCATCATCGGCATTACTCTAACAGCCCCCCGTATGTTAAAAGAGGGGTGGGCGCCGTGTTTTGATTGGAGGTTGTCATCAGGTCGATGCTATGCTCAGCAATTCTCTGTCTCCCATCAAAGCAGGGCATTGTCAGCTGCCCGAGTGGCTGTGCAGCAACCCGGGGTTGTGACATGACCTGGAAGCGTCAGTTGGTGGTTGCAAGAAGATCCTAGTGGCGTGTTGTGATTGGGCCGTGGCCGACTCAATCTGGAACATTTGAACATGGCTGGCTTCCTACTTCTGAACTTCATCTTCTGTGTCTTCTCTCTTCGAAGCATGCTGCTTATTCAGTTATTGTCGGCATGCCGTACTATAGCCCATCAGAGTAGTCTCTTCTGATTCTTTCTGGTCCCACGCCTCCTCCGTATTGGCGCTTGTTCGATGCAAGGCGCACCAAAAGGCAACCAATGATCCTAGCATTAGCACGGAGAGGATCCCAATATTAGATGGGAGTGCTACGATTGCATTCCTAGATTGCTTCAGATACACCGTCACTGCGCACCTGGAGACCATCCTTGAGAGATGATTTTCCAGAAGATCCTCCCTTGTGGGAGATCTCAAGGCAGTTGCCACTGTGGAAACCGAGGGGAGAAAACAACTCTTGCCGACAGCATAGGTACCTGGTACCTCTATACGACCACAGCCTGAGAAGGACCCAGCACCTTTTGAATCACCAGGGTTTCAATATGAATCCAATATGGTCTGTCATTTCATCATTATCATAAGACATGAATGCCGAGCCTAGCTGGCTGCCTCAGCATATTACACCCAGCCTTTCACTGCTTTCATCGTACATGTCAGATCGCTGCAATCAAGATGAGTCCCGAACACAAAGGTTGCCTGACGCCTTGCGTGGTCGCGCTTGAGCCGACGCAACGGCCCGTTCGAATACTTATGGCGACAGCCTTTCTTCTTCTTAGTTTTGCCTTCCCGACATCCGAACATGGAATGGTAAGGATTTTGTCACATATTACTCCTGGCTCGAACAGTAGCTCGAGTCGCGTCAAGACGACGTCTCTCTTGCCGGCGCCCTGCATTGACTGTGAAAGATTCATTTTGATAGCCAACAGACTGTGCCATGTGCGCCAATATAACAGCTGGCGGTGTTGCGGCCGGGGCGTGTGGTACCTCTGCCACGACGTCCACAAGCTGCCTGCGAGCCGCTCCTGGCAGCAGGGTTGGCAGTGGTACCATTTGCGTCCTTTTGAATTCTTGCTCACTGATTATCTTCCTGCTGTACATCCACCTCATCAAGGCAAAGTCAGTCCTCACCGTTGCAAGCTGTTGACCCTTGCGAAAGTGCTCATGCACCATGTGTGATAGCATGGTATTCCACGCAAATGCTGGGTCATCATCAGGCTGCTGGCTGAACTTATTGTCACACAGGAAACAAGTGGCAGAGGTGGGTAATTCGTGGCCGCGAAAGTGGGAAAAAACGTGCATTTTGAAGTGGATGATGTCCGCAAAAACCTGGTCACAGTCGAGGATCTGGAACGGACACAACAGATCCGCATCCTCTTGATATCGGAGCGGGATCGTCAACACTCCGTCTTGTGACTCGAGCACGTGTCCTTCTCCAAGTACACTACTCGCGAGGTCTGTGTCTGCCGAAGATGTCAACGAGGTTGCAGTCGATGCACACCGGGTGAGAGGTGGCACTGCATCTGTGGTGGCGGTCGAGGCGATCGATATAATGTCGTCCTCCGCGACGACCTGCACCGCCCGACGCTGTTTCTGCAGAGTGCTTCTCGAATACATTAGGCCGATTTCGCCGGGCCTTTTTGTTGCCAAACTGATTATGGGTGGCTCTGAGCCGTGGATTGGACGGTGCACTTGAGGCACCACCTCACCGGAGGAGTCTGGGTGTTTTTGCGCAGGAGTCGTCGGTGATTCGACCGTCCTATGCGAACTTATATCAGCCCCATCACTTATTCCCGGGACTTTGGATCAGCAACCAAGTGATGATGAGCTCACCAGTCATTATAAGGTAATCGCGCGAATATCACAATTCGAAGGTGAACATTCAGGGTATGGGCAAGGGCCGAACCGATATGCGGGGTCTCTCGCTTCTTCTGCGTTTCTGAGACGAGCGAGGGTAGGTTCTTTTGCCCACGGCACCAACAGATGACCTGTGAATGGTCCGGAGCAGAAGCTGGATTCGCAAATTCCTGAGCTCAAACGTAGCTCTATTGCAGAGCTTTTCAGTCCGGCACAGTGGAAGGCAAATGGTTCATGGCATCGGCTCCAGAACATTCAGAGCTCGGCGATCCTCTGGGACTTTTTCTGACTTGCAGTAGCTATTCCCCGCCGCAAGTCATGCACCTGTCAGATGTTGCCAGCACATCCAGCGTGCATTGCCGATGGTCCGGAAATGATTGGGCGTAGGCTCGTCTCAAGCGGTGCTGGCGAATGATGTTTGATGAGAGTACACGCCAGTAACGAACAGGACGGAAACCGCCTGGGTGTAACTCCCAGGATATGGACAATCGCCCATGATCGACGTGGGATGGAGCCGCAACGCCTTAGACTCCAACAACTGGTGGCAAACATCAAAGGATATCGAAGGATGCGAAATTAACATTTCGCTTTCCCTAGGTGAGACTTCGTTCTCATTGGTGGCCCTGGACGAAAATCAGCCGGGGGCACCGTCGCAAACTATTATGGTAGTGTCGACTTTTGTCCAACACTTGCTCCCTCTCGAGCACAACCAAAGGACAGTATAGCCTGGAATGTTTGTTGGGAGTACGGCCTCTTAAAACCTGACGGAAATCCCGCCCTATCTCCAGACCAGCCTAACCCAATCCTGGCTTTGGGACTTCGGAGCTTAGTGTTGAGCGACCAGAGCTACATTAGCCCACGATTGCCTACGAAGCACCAAGAAACAGAAGAGTTCAAGGTTTTGTTTGCTTTTTCAGGACAAGAAAAGCTTGGTCCTGGTGTCTGCCTTGACCATGACTTGCAACAGCTCACTCCACACCCTGTCGCCAAACTTGCAACCTTCCTCGGTCGCACACATTGGACCAGGCTCGTATACCCGATCGTCCTTCCACATTTCTCCGTGGGCCTCGACGCCCTGCGTCAAGGCGGTAACGAACGTGTTCGCTCCCTGGTCCGCTGTTCTAGCAAAGACAGTGAAGAGAATCCAGCTGAGGAGCTTTACAATGAGGTTGGTCATCATCTGTCGCCCCAGATCGCTCTTGCACATTCCTGGGCAGGCTGTGTTTACGATGACTCTTGGTTGCCCATCGGGGCCTTTGAGCGAAGGCAAGGCGGCCAGGTGGCGCACTGCATATTCGAGAACAAGCTTCGTCCGTGCGTACTGTGTTTGTCCACCAAACGTCCCGGGTGGGAAGTGCTTCTGGGAGCTTAGGTCCTCAAGTGGCGTTTCGCTTCCCATGAAGACCGTCATCTTTGCGGGGCTGACTGTCCAAGCTGTACCGGAAGAGACGAATGTCAAGTGAGGTTTGTAATTCGTGGGGCTGTTGCCGTCATTGTCTTCTGCCGACGCAGTGAGAAGCGGCAGCAGCAACAAGCCGAGTAAGAACGTGCTGAGGGCGTTGACCTGGAGCATTTCTTCCCAGCCGTCGGCGCTCTGCACGTAGGAGGCCTGCAACGTTCCCGCGTTGAGGATTGCTCCGTCAAGTTTTTGAACTCTGGACTTGAGCGTCTCGACGAATGTTTGAATACTGTCAAAACTGCTCATGTTGAGCACCAGAGGAACAATCTCAGTCGAGTTGCTGGCGGCTGTTCCCTTGGATGCCCGAAGGCGTGCTTCGATCTGCTTCTTCGCAGCTTGGCCCTTTTCCTCACTCCTGGCCGTGATGATAAGTCTCGAGACATTCAGGCCGACGAGTTTCTTCGCCGCTTCTAGGCCTAGACCACCAGTTGCTCCTGTCAAAAGGATAGTCCGGCCAGCAAATGATTCGGTGGCCGGTTTGGGTGGGTTGCGCTTTTGGTCGAGCAACCGCTTCAAGCCGCTTAGCATCGACATGTTTGATTCGCGATTGATCTCAAAGCGGTTGAACTGTTCTTCTGTCGCAAAAGGGTCACGCCACAAAGTCCGGCTCGTACCCTTTCCAAACTGTTTGGGAGGGAGGTGTAATATTATATTCAAGGTATCCGTTAGAGAACCAGTGCAGGGGCGGCAGCGGTCGAATCGTCCGAAGTCCACCGCTCTTGCAGGACCGTGTTCTTTGTCATTCCGTGATCTTACCAAGTATCAAACCGACCGCCCGCCAGCTCATCAGGCCCTGCTGAAGTGATATGAAAACTGGTCGGGGATGATGGTGATCCAATTCATTTGCAGGCTACCATGAAGCGGGAAGTGAGGCCACTGCTCGAATGGCGCTGATCAAAGCGGGGCGGGACTGCGGAGGCACGATTCTCCGGCGGCAGGCCGCGATTCCGAAACCAGGGCCCCCGGCTGTTCAGAACCGCCGTGCGGTCGAGTTTGCTTTGTTCCGTCCGAGGATTGATTTCATAGTAGATGCACTCTGGCTCTAGAAGAGTATGGAGAAGAAGTATACGAACGAGCTCACGTCTTCCATCTTTTGCGCCTTCCAAAGGCCCGAGAGGTGTTTCTGGTGAAAAGAACGAATGTGCTGCTGCCCAGCAGGCTGTCCAATGGTAGGGTTGGGTATGTGTAGCGCGTCAACCGCGCGCCTGGCGCTTAAGCCTCCATCCGGCTCAAAACCCAATACTTACATAAGCGAAAGCCATTGACTGCATCACTCGGCGCTCGTTCTTCGCTCAAGAAGTGCAGTTGTGGCAGTATTCATTCCCGTTCAATTTGGCTCATCCACGCCATACGTACGAGATTGTTCAACTTGTTTTCTGGTGGCGGACATGGTTGCACAGGTGTCGAAGCAATCTTCTAGTCCCACCGTCATCGCCTCGCAGTACCAGTAACAGCCTACCGATCTAAGTTGTATTCAACACCGATTCACACGTCTCGACACCCAACATCCCCTCTACCCCCGCGCCGGTGACTTGTTCCCCGCCGGACCAAGAAACCAGAAACAGAAAATGGAAAACCTCAGTCTAGATGACCGTCCGCCTCCGTCGTCGCCGCAGAGACAAGGACAAGGACAAGGACCAGCGCCTCAGAACCAAAACCAAAATGCCGTCTTTGCAGGCGTGCCGCCGCAGGGTGCCCCCCAGTTACCACCGCAGATGTTCACGACTGCGGCGCAGCTGCTGGATTTGACGGACAGTACGTCTTACCTACTACTACCTATGTCATTGACATGTTCGTTGTTTGATCACATCCCAAAATGAGGACATGTGAAAGACCGCACACACACTCCCATACCCACTCCCACTTCCCATTCTGTTTCCATGGCAGTTTTCGGTCGAGCTTGGATTGTATACCTTATGGACAAATAAAAAAAACTCTGGAGTGGGATAAAGACTTGATCGTTACTAACCATTTGGTCTATTTGCAGAAAAGCTCCTCCTCGTCCTCCGCGACGGCCGCAAAATCTTCGGCGTTCTAAGATCCTGGGATCAATTCGCCAACCTCGTCCTGACCGACACTCGAGAGCGATACTTTGTCAGCATCCCCGCGGGGACCAGCCCGGACGCCATTTCCGCAACAGCCTCGCAGGACGCACCCTCCTTGTCCGCCAACACATCGTTAAGTACAGCCACTCTCCCGCGCAATCTCTATTGCGACATCCCCCGCGGCACGTACCTCGTCCGAGGCGAGAACGTGCTGTTGCTGGGTGAAGTCGATCTCGACAGAGAAGACGACCCGCCGCCCGGATACGAGCTCGGCGATGTCGAAGAGGTCTTTCGGCTTCAGCGCGCGATTGATTTGGAGAAGAAGCGCAAGGATAAGATCAGGGCAAGGAAGGTCGGGCAGTTGTGGGGTGGTGAAATCGAAGGCAGTGGAGAGGTGTTGTTTTGATCCTTGCATTATCGAAGATTGAACCAACGGTTGCCCGAGACCAGACAGCATGACGACGGGGCAGGACCGTCTTCCATGCCTATCATCTCATCCGAAATGAACCGGCTTTTTATTGCTTGGTCCGAGACTGAAAGGGATATGGATGGGAAAAGAGGCTGTACAATTAGAGCAAAGTCGCGAGACTTGGTCGAATGTTCCTTCCCTAGGAGTCGGCCGTGCTGAGGATGACGGGGCATGGTCGAACAGATTGGTTGAGTCAAATTATTCTTTGGGAAAGTTTGTCGTCAAAACCTTCAACTCAGCCAACGCCAGGGCTGTTCCAAGGTTGTGGGCTGATGTCGATGGCAAACCAGGCACGGCTGAGTCAGGGGACCGAAAGAAAGGAGGGTTTCAGTGCAGAATATTGTGAAATGCTCTGGAATACCTGGTACTCCGTGGAGGCGCTGTAGTGGGTTTTGTTCTCAGTCGCTTGATCTGGCTAAACTGGCTCAATGCCAATGCAAGCCCGTCAGAATCAACTGAGGCTGAATGGCGTAGAGGTGGACAATACTACACTCACATTCAAACACCAGAAACAGATATATAAATTGTGGTAGTCATGTATCCATGTCCTATGGTCTCACCCGGAGGCTTTTGCATCTTGTCTTGGGCTTAATGCGCCCTTTGAGCCGGAAAATCGTCAATTCAAGTAGCCCTATGCATGTGTTGAGTTCCTCACGCAGAGGTTACCTGGTACAGAGCACAGCAGCAGGAACACAGCCATACTACTGCCACTGCCAGCGTGTATTTGTTACTACATGTCCATCCATTTGGGTTTCCACAATTAAAAAATTCAGTCTACTAGTCGAGAGAGCAAGAGGTATGAATTGGCTCAACGCTGCTTCTGGCAAGCACAGCACGCCACCACGGCTGTTCTATCTGCATTGGATTGACGCTCAAGATAGCGCCAATCTGGGCTCATTTGCCAAATAGGCCACCAACGTCGTCATCTAGACGACCGCCCGCCCAGCACGAGGAACACCAGCCAACACCGCCACCAGCAAAAGCACCACCACCGAAAGAACGCCAGCAAACACACCAACCAGGAAACCAAGCCGGGCAGCAACCGACCGGCCAACCAGACCAGACCAAACCACAGCCAGGGCGAACAGCTCCATCACAAGCTGTCCAGCCAATTGAAGACCATCATGGCCTGGGTGATGGCCAACTTTTCAGCCGAGCGAGGTCCTCCTGGGCCCCACGCACGGGCGGTCAGATTACGCATGGAGAGCACGTCGATCCCATTGCGGCGAGCCGCATCGGCCATGTCGTCGTCGAACGCCCGGAGCTCAGCGTCGGCGTCGGCGTCAAGCTCCCGGGGACCAGCGGCGCCGCCGGGGCCAACCCACAACGTCGCCCTGCTGCGTCTCACCCGCCGGGAGAAAAACAACGCCTTCTTGAATTCCAGCATCGAGGCCAAGACAAGATCGGTCGGGAGGGAGACAGGGACGGGAGATGCCGAGTAGATGACTGCGACGCGTTTGCTGCGCGGACGCGGGATCGGAGGATCGAGCAATGCCTTGAATCGGGCCAGGACGTCGCGCGACAACAAAGTTGTCGAGGCCGAAGAGTGTCTGAGGAATGCGTGAGTCGTCGAACGGTCGCATATGTATGGATTTCCACGGTACAAGCCACGAGTTAGCCGGGGCACTTGTTCGCTCGAGGTGACCCAGGATCCTGCACAGGAGGGCCGAGAAAACTGCTTTTCGCAGAGGCATTGTGACTGAGAGGCCCAGTCCATGTCCCAAGTAGCCAAGGTTCCCTTGACCAAGTCTTTGCGCAGTAGGATGTTGAAACCGTTGTAGATATTCTGAAGGTCCGTGTCTCCCACAAAGATGATTGTGTCGAAACGGCCGAGGATCATGCAGATTTCGGCCATGGAGTACCAGTGGTAGTGGCATTCTGAACAGGCAGCGCGGTTAGCAAAGGCTCACGTAAAGAACGGATGTCTTACCTGGCACTACCCAAGGTGTATTTGGACTGCGAGTTTCTCCTTTGGACATTTCGGTGAGCAATTCCTTGCGGGTGGCGCAGAACGGTTTGCGATCCTTGCCTGGAACAGACGCATTGGGAGCAATATACAGGTCACCTTCGCGGAGATGACAACCTGAAGACACCTTGAAGGTTTCGTAATAGCTGCTGGCCGTCAGCAAATCGAGTCGATCTCACCAAACCTCCGTCTTGGACTCACTTGTCGAATTCCTGCGAAAAGACTGGAAAGTCGTCTGGCAATTGTTGAACTTCATGGTTTGATCGTTGGGGAAGAGACACGAGCAAGTAAAAGCACCATAGAATCACCAAGACATAGCTGTAGGCTAATGTCTTGTAGAAGAGGCGAGGGATGTTGAGCTCGTCAAGGAAGTCTTGAACCTTGTGAGCAATTCGGAGATGGAGTGGACGTCTCGCTTCGGGAAATGCAGGAAACACTGGCTGGGACAGTCGAGCCCACTCGTAGTACTCGATATCCATTTTGCTTGGGGTTTAAGAGTTCAGAGATGATAGGAGATCTGGTTGTCGAGGGGGAGGATGGGAGGGTTTGATGAAGAAAGACTCGGAGCGCGGACTGAGGTTGTTGTGATTGTTGTGATTGACGCCCGACGATGATGTCGTCGACACGCTGAAGGACGACATCATGCTCGAGGGCCTCATCCGCGAGAGTGTTGTGCGGGTGCCTCTGCTAGACAAAAAGGCGCCAGCATCACATACAAACTTTCATCGTGCAAGGCATATTGCTCATCTAACAATGTTTTGTTTCCTTTCCCCATTTCCCCTTTTGTCTGGACAAAACGGCTAACAGTGCAGAACAATCACAACTAGGACTGGAATGATGGAAAGGCATGAGTGCAATGGGAGTGTATTGTTGACCAACAAACCAGGCAGCTCTTGGAGACGACATTTCACCTAGCCTTTCACACTTATCTTTTGATACTGAGAAGAATTTCTCTCATGGTATTGCACTCACCAGGACCGCATCCTTCGCAGCTTCGCATACCTACACTCTTCTAAAGGAGGCGTATACACCAACATGGACGAGAGACTACCTACTGTAGGTAGCCCATTGCTGCACGGTCAGTACTTCCGTTCCAACACAACAAAAACCTCGCAAGCACGCAGTGTTACTGCCAGCTCATACGCAATCATAAGAACTTCCCCAGACACAGAGGACACAGCCTGTGCGCTGAGCGGGATTCAGACCCCTCCAAGCTCTGGTACCCCTATTCTCTTCAGCGGCGTGACCTGAAGAGTTGACAACGGGCGTTCAGCCTCAGCCGAGAAATCCCGAGGGCAATGGAAACCGAAATATAAGCGGACTCCTGGGCCGAGCTTATCCGCATCTTGTCTGGGGCCGTCCGAGAGCCACAGTAGAACCCCGGACACAGTGCGGTCTTGCAGGGCAGACTCGCCACAGTTGCACACGGCGTCTCGAAGAAAACGCTGAGGAACAAGGAGACTGAAGTGAGAGGACTTGACTACTACTGGTAGGATAGCAAATTGTGCAGATGCGGCTGGAAGAAGAGGCTCTCTTCTGACGACGGTAAGCTCCTTGTGGCAGGGTCGATGCCCGACAAAGTTTGAGAGCACGAGACAGTCACAGGCTGCTGAAGCGGGCTCTTCGCACAGACGGAGCAGAGAGGGTGCCATGGCGGCCGCTTGAAGGTTTGATGGAGAGAAGCCCTTGTGGCCGAGACCAGAACCAATCAAGCCCGAGGGGCTCTCCACAATCAGGTGCAGAAGAAGACCGGCTTGAAGTGCTTGAGGCGAGTTGGCATTGATCTCCCCACAGCCGAACGTGCGCCGGAGAAGGAGATGAACTCGAGGAGGGTAAAGACAGGTCGATGGAGGGCAATTTCAGTGGAGGGACACTGCAAGACGCTACGAGGAGAAGCAGGAGAACTGGTTTTAGCAGGCTCTACGCAATTGTTAAAAGGTGCTAGCACCCCGGAGAAGGATGGCGGGGGCGGCGGCACAGCGTCTTACGGGTGCGTTCCCTTAGTCCACTAGCTACTTTATGCCTAGTCGCCGCCTAGCAGCAACCCCCGTCGCAGTTAAGCCGACACCTAATTGTACAGTTGTAGTTGGTGCTGCCCGCACTCCGCTGCCCACTAAACCTCACGCCAAACGGCCGAGTCACCTGCGTCCTTGGATTCTTTCGCTGCCGACCACTTGCAGCATCCTGACTTGTGCCCGCACAGTCATCCATCCAGACTCAGCCTGGCAGCCAGAACGAGCCTTGTCTTTGTGTCTCTAGTACTTCCATTCTTTGGTCGAATGCTCTCTTCGAGCTCTGGACATTCACACCCCGGTGGCCGCAGTCGCCATCTTGACCTCGTAGGTCTGCGTCATTCCCGGCCTCGGCAACTTGAACACCAAACATATTGACTCGAACGAACTCGGGGAACATCGGACATCACACGATCCCTTCTTGAATCGCAAAGCAATTCAAGTCACCGCGTTCCTGTCCTCGACTCGACTCCGTGACCTTCCATTCGAATTGTTCCTCTCGAGTGATCCAGGCCGCAAGGCCTGAATACCCAAGTCAAGATGTCGTGGCGGCCGACGGAGAAGTTGATGCAAACCATCTCTCATTATGCCAGCTTCCCTCCCACCGGAGTCAGCCTCCGCCAGATGGTGCAGTTTGGAGAGAAACCGTCGACAGGTGAGTTGTATAGTTGATGCTAAGTTGTTCGTCACTGACTGTGCTTCTGCTGCTTAGGCACGCTCTTTCGCGCCTCTCAGTTCCTTTCCGAAGAGCTCCCCGTGCGTCTTGCCCACAGAGTGGAGGAGTTGGGCAAGCTACCAGATGGACTCAACGAGATGACCTCGATAAAAAAAGTAAGAGACTGGTATGCCCAGTCATTTGAAGAAATCACGACATTGCCGCGGCCGGAGTTGGATTCGGAAACTCGAAAACGTCTTCTCGGCCCTCCCAAGAAACCCGCCAACAAACTCGCTTCCACCACCCGGAACCCCAGCCTTCGATCCGATGATAATGGCAACGGCAGAAGTGGACTGAACACCCGTCGTTACTTTGCCCCTTTGGACGATGGCAAGGAATGGCCTCCGGTGCTGGCGGATTATAACCGGAAATTTGCCCGCATGCTCGAAATCATCAAGAGAAGACACGATCCAGTGGTGACCACGGTGGCGCAGGGAATCAACGAGTGGAAGCGCAAACAACAGCGCATGCAGATCGATTCTTCCATCCAGTCCTTCCTCGATCGATTCTACATGTCACGTATCGGCATTCGTATGCTTATTGGGCAGCACATCGCACTCACCGAGCAGAGCACGCATCGACATCCAAACTACGTCGGCATCATCTGCACCAAGACGAACGTCAAGGAACTTGCGGAGGAGGCGATCGAGAACGCGCGATTTGTCTGCGAGGACCACTACGGCCTATTCGACGCACCCAAAGTCCAGCTGTTCTGTCCCCCCAACTTGACATTTATGTATGTTCCGGGCCATCTGTCGCACATGCTGTTTGAAACCTTGAAGAACTCCCTTCGAGCGGTGGTCGAGACCCATGGCGCAGAAAAGGAGGAATTCCCTGTGACCAAGGTGATTGTCGCCGAAGGCAAAGAAGACATCACCATCAAAATCAGCGATGAGGGAGGCGGCATTCCGCGTTCCGCCATTCCGCTTGTTTGGACCTACATGTACACTACTGTCGATACCACGCCAGAGCTGGATCCTGGATTTAATGCGAGCGATTTCAAGGCGCCCATGGCCGGATTCGGGTACGGGCTACCCATTTCACGGTTATATGCACGATACTTCGGTGGAGATTTAAAGTTGATTTCGATGGAGGGGTGAGTGCCTAATTTTGTCTCGTGATATTTACGGGTGTTGGTTGGCCTGCTAACAGTTCCCGCCTTGCCTGCAGATACGGAACCGACGTGTACCTCCACCTCAACCGGCTTTCTTCGTCGTCGGAACCTCTACAATAACAATCAGCAGTCATGAGGGGCGGAAGCAACAGCAGCAGCAACAGGTCCCAAGGATTGACGGTGAGCAGTGGTAGCAGCGGTAGCTCGTTTCAAAGCACGGGCTTCAGCCATGGACGCTTGGCTGCGGTGCGTTCACGGTTACGAGACCGAGGGGTCTCGGAAAGGAAACAGGTCGGCGACGCCGAGAGTATGATTAACGAAGAGCCCAATGTTGTGCAGCCCGGCGGTGCCAGTGAATGGCTAGAGTGAACCCTGGGCAACATGGGCTAATATGTGGCTACTTCGGGTCCCTTCCCTTGGGGATTCTGAGGCAGGCCTTGTAAGAAATTTCGTGACATGACACGAAAAGCTTGGAGGGAGCGATACCGGGGAAGGCAGAAAAAGAAGAGAAGGGAAAGAAAACGGGAGAAAGAACAAGAGAGAAAAAGAGCGAACAAGAGTCCTGTGCAGTATGATTTCTGGCTATATGGGAAGGGGAGATACTGTTATGTTAGGGGAAATACTTGAACTATCTTAGGTATGTCGAGCAAGAGGGATATAACAGTACAGTATGTGTAGGTGCTCAAGTTTTCCCGACTAACATATCCATCTCGAACACCACGCATGTACATCGCTCCTAAGTAGGTACGATACCCTGGAGCTACGCGCTGGACATGGTACATGCCGGTCACATCGGATATACTGTGTAAAAGGTACCCAATTCATTTCTGGTGGCACGTTGGCAGTGATGCTCTCAGATGGATCCCGCCATTGATGCCATAGTTTTTCGCGCAACGGAACACGCCATACCCCGGATTCCTCGACGCGACACCCCTTGGAAGAATGATGTCAACAGGAACACAAGCCTACTATGCATACACCTGCTTCAAGTTCCCCCGGGGTAGAGAGCATCGCGTCTGTGGATGTGGATACTCCTTACCATCTACTAACATACAAGTAGTACATCTTTTTGAAGACACAATATAACAAAGAGTACACCAACTGCAATACCAACTTCAATTCCATTTGGGTCAATCAGATCCAGAATCAACCATCTACTAGTATTCAACAGATATCTCCCGTCTACCCTCCACAACACCCCTAGCTACCTGTCTGGGTTGGTACATACCTTAGGTATCGACCTCGATCAACATGGCTCCAAGCACACGCTCTTCAAACCGAGACCCAAACCGACCCAGCACACACCCCTACCAAACCATCCAAAACGTCAAACCCTTACAAACCGAAGGCTCCCGCCGCCCCGGCGAAGAATGGGACACGATCCGCCGCACGCGCTTCTACACGGCCTACGACCGACGACCCGAGGACGAGTCCCTGAGGTCATTGAGCCGCCGCCTCAACATATCCGTTTCGACGGCGTGTTACTTGCTGAAGAAGCGCGAGGAATTGGGGACCGCGGCGTACCGACGAACGCGACCTTTGGTCCAAGCCAATGGTGGCCATTTGGGACGGCCGCCGAAATTGGCTCAAGAGACTGTGGAGATGTTGTTGTCGCCGAGGAATCCGGTGCGCAGGGAGCCCCTTAGAAAGCAGATTGCGTTTCATGGGCTGGGAGTGTCGAAGAGGAGGTTGCAGCGACGACTCAAACAGGGGAGGAAGGAGAGGCTGAGTAGGATTCGAAACGAGGCGGCGAGACGGAGGAAGGAGAGGTTGGAAGAAGAAAGGAAAAGGGAAGAGAAAAACGAAAGAAAAATGATGGAAGAGACGGAACAGGCAATAAAGATGGAAGAAACGCAACAACAGGCACTGCCACAGCCACTGCAGACAGAGACACCACAGGTATTGCAAACAGAGAACAAAGAAGAGACTCCACGACAGGAGGCACTGCCGCTGCATCCGGAGACTCAGCAGGCTCTGCAGATGGAAACGCAACAACCACAGCCATCGCTACTGCAGACTTCTGAAGAAACACCACAGGCATCGCAGACAGAGAAGAAACAAGAAAAGCAACAGGCACCGCAAATGTGTGACATGAGATGAGAGGAGACAACGAAGAGAAGAGCGGAAAAAAGCAAAGCAAAGCAATCATGTACTATAGCCTTGTCATGTCATGTCATACTTAGACCAGTAGAAAACCTTGAACATCGCATTATTTCCAGCGCGTTTCATTGCACAGCCAGTGCCGCCATCAATCCCAGTCTAGTATTCTCGTACGGCGTGGTAAAAAGGTACGATGTCAATGTCCAACATCTTCTTTTCATCGCCTCCCGCCTCTTCTCGATGCGAATCGCACATTTGGGCCTTTCCCCCGTTTCGAGACGCCACTTCCACCGCGGAACTGGGGTCGGCTCTGTTTGGTCGATGCATTGCCACTCCGGTTCTTTTCCACACCCAGCCCTCGTCGCTGATTCTTGGGGTCTCTCTTCTTGGCACCAGGACTGGTCGACCCGGAGCCCTGCATGATCTGTCTTGCCACTTCTCTGGCCTCTTCGACATCGAGATCCATCTCATCCTTATCGCGCTGCCGGGCATCTTGCTTCGCTTTCTTCTGCATGCCCGATTTGACTTTAAGGCGACCCTTCTGGCCACGACGGACTGCATCCGCCCCTGACACGGCATCGAGGTACGCGTTGATGGAACTGTCTTGGCCCTGTTCAGCGGCGCCGGAGCCAGACATGTCCACGTCCACGTCCACGTCATCGTCATCATCTTGTCCGCCGAAAACGAGCTTGCCGTCCTCATTGACCTTGGCCTTTGTCTTCTTGCCTGCTGCTGATGCTTGCTCGTGCCGCAATCGCCCAAGCTTTCTGGTCGAAATGCTTGCCATACTCCTCGGGTCCAGCAGGTCGAGAGGCTCGTCGTCCTCGTCCTCCTGGCGGATATATTGCTGATTGCGCCTCTTAGCCGCACCCGCATTCTTCTTGAACGCAACGCCGGACATGGTGTCGTCTCCATCAGAGTCACTTCCGTCACCACCTTCGATCTCCGAGTCGTCGTCTTCTGACCCGTAGACAGCCTCATCAAACTCATTGTCATATTTTTTGCTGCCAGACGGCTGCTGTTCCGCATCTTCGTCATCTTCATCCGCATCAGTGCCCTTCTTCTTGCGCCGGGCGCGTTCCCGTCGTTTTCGGATGTTCACAACCATCTTTCGATCATCGCCGCCGACCCAGCTTTCGACCTTGGCAGCGTCAAACCGTCTCAAGCATCGATCCAAAATGCCCTTGACTTTGGCCCTCAAACGGCCCTTGTTCTCCTTACTCCAGACCATCAGACCGGGGACTATAGTCGACATCCTCGGTTCCAACATCTCGTTCGGAAGAACAACCACCATGACCTTCACAAACCCAAGTACGGCGCGTACAATCTCTCGGTTGTTTGATTGCAAGAACATTGTGACTGTGTCGACGAGCTCCTCTTTTGTCTTATCGCTCAGTTGCCTATGGTATTCAAACAGCAGGCGGCTGAGAGCTATGATGCTGGCAGCAACCATGTGCGGAGCCACACCTGCCAATCCGGCACTGACCATTGTGAAGACCTCTTCCAGGTTGGCGGGAGCATCGGGCGAGTCGTCGGGCATGTGAGGGACCAGTCGATTGCGGATTACCGTGCCCGGCGGATTAGACGGGTCGGAGATCTTGTTCGTCACGGCAATGAGAAGGTCGAAACCTGCAGTCCGCGCCTTTTCATTGCTCTCCTTACAAGCCAGCACCACCTCGCTGAGAATGCTGGGAATGAAGTGCAGGTCTGTCACGGGAAGGAACGAGATGAGCGTCTCGATGGCGACGATGCGGTCACGCCGCGCAGGAACGGGAGTGGACTCAGACGTCCGCAGAATCAGCTGTTGCAGTTCGTCGTTCCGAGCTGTAAGCGCCTCCGCCCCTGTTTTTGACGTGGCTAGCCTGGGTATCAGTTTGTAGGCTTTCTTAATGAGCTGCGGATCGGACTTGAGTATTGCTGGGTTGGTCAAGATGTTAGATGAAATGGCGAAGAGGTCGGCAAACGTTGATCGGGGAAGGTGAACGGAGAGTGCTATGACTAGATCGAGCAAGGTGTGAGACGTGGGTGGGAGTTTGTTGGCTGAGGCCTGATTCGGCTCTTTCTTGGGCGGTTGCTGATCTGGCTTCGGCAAAGCATCGTTCAGCATGGCTGACACTCTCTGAAAGGTGTCAACCAAATCCTTCTCCGGCGTAATGCTGAGATAACTGTTGATGCATTGCAGTATGTACGCTCGCGTCTGTGGGAGCGTTTGACTGTAGACGTTGAACAACACAGCCAGAAGGTTAGCGGCAAACTGAGCCAGGTGCTGAAGGCTCTTCTCTGCATCTGACCGGGAAAGTCTTCGTTCCAGCAAAAGGACATCATCAGGCAGGTCTGAGGCTAGGAGCGCTTGATTGGACTCCACCAGATTCTGCAGCCCTCGGCATACGTCTGGACGTAGTTCTGTCTGCTTGTACAGCAGATTTGACAGCAGTTCGGCGAATGCTTGGTCAAAGGCAGTCGGTAAGTCCAGCGGAAGATCACAATAACCAGGCAGAGTGGCCCAAACCTGTTGAACCACAGTCTCGTAGATCTTGATGTCCATCGTCTTCTCGGCGTTGCCGTGGTCGATAATGCGTTGATACATGGCTTCACTGAGAGGGACCAGCTCGCTCTTGAAGTGCCCGAGATTGGTATTAGATACGTGATCACGTAACAGTGGTAGCAGCCATGCCCGTCCTGGTTGGCCTGGCTGGGGTTTGATGAGATTATGTGGGAGCACAGTCAAGACCGCGCCAGGGCCTAGATTGCGGACGGCATGACCGAGTACCTCGTCGGCTTCTTTCTTGCCCTGGAAGCCATCATTGCTTCGTAGTTCACCGATCGCCTTGACAATACCGAGCAGAAACGGGTCGCCACGCCATCTCAGAGCATCGAATAAGGCGGAAAGAGTGCCGAAGACCTCCATCCATGCCGTCTGGTACTTGATCGATAGGAGGCCAAGGGCCTTGGCGGCGATTTGTTCGAGTATTTTCTCATCATAGACCGATGGCTCCGCGATGACACTATCCGGAATACAATTGGCGAAGAATGACTTGAGGCATTCCGCCGCGGACACTCTGATGTTGGGAGATGGACTCGTCAAGAAGGACGCTACTAAATCGAAAAGCTCCGGTAGCTTTGCAAATGTCTCTTCGGGCTCCACCACAGCGAATGTGCCATAACCCCTTGATAAAATGGCAATCCAAGGCGGCAACAACTGTGAATCGTTTTGGGCAGGCTTCAGCTCGACAATGGCATCAAGCAGCCGTGGTAACTTTGAAGACGACACTTCATCCTGCATGCCTTCGAAAATCACCTCGAAGACTTCAAAGGCACTTATCACCAGGTAGTCATTCCGTGACCGCGAGATGGACAGCAATAATTCGCATAGTGATTCGATCTTCTTGCTCGGCCACCCACCAGAAGCCATAGCAAGCGTCTTGGTGAGTTGAAGTGCATGGATGACGGCGGGTTCGAGGCTTTCATCACCCCTGCCCTTGTGGCGTCGTGCTCGGGTCACAGCATCGATGGCATTTTTGAGGTTGTTCTGAGCCGCGACCGCACACAGTTCCGCTGCCGGATGGTCGATCGCAGGGCCTGGCGGAGGGTTCTTCAAGATATTCGTCAAAGCTGCCTGCGCCCGCTTTCTTATTTTTGGCCTTGAGTCAATCGCCAACGCCAGAAGAGCCAGGACTGCCTGTCGAGGACTTGTTTGATTTTGCGGGAGACTCCATGCCGCCGAATCCTGAGCGATCAACAAAGACTCCAGACAACCAATGGCGGACCGTATGAGAGGTGCATTTGTCACAGACGAGTCTAGATAGGGCGCGAGGAAGGATAAGAGAGTACTGAATTGCGATCGAAGGAGGGCTTGCGGGACGTGGGAGGTGACAATATCGAGCAGGTATACAGTGGACACTACCACCTCATTGTCGCTACCATTTCCGTCCGCAGCGGAGCATTGCTTCAACAATGCCAGGAGGGCAGCGAAATACGCGGTGGCGGTACATTTCGTTTTCTGTTCGTGGAGGGTTTCTTCAATAGAAGACAAGACGACCGCAGTCTGGAACGGTTAGAAGAGAGTCTTTTCCGACGTTGGCAGGAACGTACATGTTGTTGACTCTGGAGATTAGGTGACTTTATCTTGGCCAACTTCTCCTCCAACGACATCTTGACGGGCAACAACATCTGGTGCGCCGTAAGTCTGACTTGTTACAACTCTTTGTCTCTGCAAAAGTCGAGTTCAACTTGCGCTGGCAAGTAATTTTGTCCCGGCAGAATAAATTATCCTTCACCGCCTTTGTCCGCTTTCAGCCTCGTCACGTGCATCCGGCCAGGCAAGGCTGCGCCCAGGACAAAAATCCAACACCGTCTGAAGTTGGCCATGGTCACATTTGTTCTCCCGGAGGATCTTGTAGATAGCGACATTGGTGCTGTCATGCTCGACGGTGCACGTTATCTTCTAATCTGAATATCAGAGCCTCGCGCATATCAACCACTATCCTCGCCAGGTGGTTAACATTTCACTGTGACGGTGTCGCCAAACAGAAGCCATGTGCCTAGGTGCCATGGGTCTCCTGTTGTGTATGACAGATGGAACGTGGACATCTTCAGGTGTAGGAGCCTTGATTCATTAGGCCATCTTCTTACTGTTTCACAGCAGTTCAAGCCACGTCACTAAACCAATACTTTATAATCGGATCTGCTTTCATGCCCAGGGCCACCTTGCGGAAGTATGTTCGTGTCTGCGGAATCGACTGCAAAATCAATACAGCGTCCTTCTGGAATCGACCTGACTTACTCTTCCGTTGGCCACTGCATACTCCATCAATAGCTGATAGTTGTTGAGTATGGCCTGGGCTCGTTCTCGTCTCTGCCTTTCAGAATAATCCTCTTCCTCCGGTTCTTTCTTAGGCGTGTCCTCCCGTTCCCTACTGGGTTCAACCCTCGTGGCGTCCTTAGAAGGGCCACCTGTGACTCTGGTGATATTGAACATGACTGTGCAGGCGGAATGCTTCTTACCTGTGGGGGTAATAGAAGTAGTTGTACGACAAAGGTGTCATCGCATCTTGATGGGTTGCTTACTAGTATTGTTCAATAGGGGCAAACCCGCCGACACGTGACATGAATACTGTACCAGGTGAACTGGGCATGAGACGCCGTATACACAATCTGGACGACATAATGGTATCAATCTTGTTTATTGGCATGTCACCATATAAATACTTAATGGCCGCTCGCAAGCCGGTCTGCTCAGTCCAAAGTGGACACCGCCTTGATTCTTCCCTCATGATCAAGACTTGTGGCAAAATGCGTTTCCGGTTCCGATTCCTTTTGGCGCGACATCTATTCTGCCTGCCGCTAGAAGTCCCGCCGCTCCTTCACGTTGAGTCGTTCGCCGAATACACCGGGAAAAGTCGTGATTCCCTTCTTGGTCATAAGGTTTGACAAAATCCAAAAGCAATAAACAAGGGCCCGTCCCAAACCAGGTACTCCATGTCCCACCAAATCCGTTTCCCAAATTCAATTCGACGCCAGGGTGCTGTTGCCATGCCGCTAATTTGAAGAACCAACAAACATCTGTACACTCCAGTAGATAGGGGAGCTCGACACGCAGCCCGGATATTATGGATTAGGTTTTACAATTGTCCACCAGGCTGTTCTTGGGCCACGAGTGGCCAGTGTTGGACCTGCAAAGTCATGTTAGTTCCTGATCAAACAACCTCCGAGACAGGACAACTTACCAGCTGGTGATGTTCGGATTATGATAGGCGTTGTAATGGTTGCTGATGTAATTGGTGGTGGGATAACCCTCGGGATCGCAGGTCATTTCGCCATCATCATCTTGGTAGATACGGATATAGTCCACCCTCATGATGGCCGGCATAAGTGGAGCCAATCCGGTCAAGTTGAGAGCAGAGAAACCCGGAGACATGCCAAAATTGACAATGACCGACATCGGTTCTTCTGGGATAACCCGTTGAGCAACATTGCCATTCGGTCCAAGCGCTTGGCCCTGAAGCCGCCAAACAGGATCCGATCCGACAAACCAGGTGATGTCTCCCTCGGCGCCTGGCGTGTATTCGAAGGCGTACGTCTGATACGCGTTACCATCGTACCATTGATTGTTCAGATTCGACAGCCCTGACACTGCCTGCTGAAACGGGCCACCTTTGTAGGTGTTCATCTGCGTGACTGTGAAATCAAAGACCTCCACAAACTCATAGTTTGGCTGATACCAAACATCAAACGGAGCCACCTGGAAAGACTGTGATACCACGCCAATTTGGTTGCCCGCTGCATCGAACGGCGCCACACTGGCTTCGAGTACATCAATTTCGGGGGCTGAGCGCGACTTGCCTGGAGAGGGGTGATCCTCCCCAGCACAGGTACAGGCTGGTAGACGCATTCCAGGCAGATAGTTTATGCCGTCCGGTGAGCTTTGGTTGGCTGTGATACCAGCGTCACACACATCGGCATAGGAATATGGCCAGAGCCCATCCGTAGTCGATGCATAACCAGGCCGTCCTAGGTTGCCCATCGACCAAAAGCCAGGCCAGAAACCGACCGTATCTCCGCGGCCGGGAAGGGATATGCTAGCCTCCAGCCTGCCACCTTTAAAGCACATTTGATTCCATGATTGGAGCATGCCCGAGCGGTAGTTGAGACCATGGTTTTGAAAAGCGTCGAACCGCAACTCCAGCACACCATCATTTGTGGTAGCGGCATCCGGATCATACCATTCCAAGTCCTTAGTCACACCATACCAGATATCCGCGGCAGTCCAGTAAGGGTCGTCGCCGTCATAAAAGGTTCGTCCTGGGGTTGAGAACTCATCCGAAAAGACCAGGTTCCAGGTATTGCCATGGTAGTCTGTTTTCGTTTTGGCCGATGCAGGAGTGTTGGGGTCAATAAGCCCGGTCCGAATGTTCTTGAGTAACGCGATCTTGTCCGTGGTGATGCACCCGATATTGTCCTTGCAGGGGTCGGCGGTGTTGGTGATCTTTTGCACAAAGGTTCTGTGAAAGTTGTCAGTACGCGGCAAAAGTCAGCGGAACAAGGAAACGCACAATACTGGATAGCCTATAAACAGGACTAATATCCCTATCGTAAGCAGGGCCAGGCCACCAATGTTGATAATGCCTCGCTTGTTGAAAATGTCACAGTCACGTGGCTCGCCGTTTGGATCGGGGTTGTGCAAATAGTCGTCTTTCTCGACGTCTTCGGGAAATAGAAGCAGTCCGGCGGATGGAAGAATGTTATACTTTTCAGAGACAGTCTGAGTGTTGACATCATTGTCATCGCTGCCAGCTCTTGAACCGGGCCTCGACTGACTTGAATCCCGAAAAGGGTTTTCGAACCCGCTGCGATCAGATTCCCAACTCGAACGTCGGGACGAGAAACTCGAAAGAGCAGGCGATCTCAGCGGAGATTGATCGTCTCGAAAGCGGTTCGGTCGGCTTTGCGAAGGTGGTAGTAATCTCTCCGCAGAGTCTCGCGGAACGTCAGATGCGTAGACATTCTGTAGTTGTGATTTAGCTGTCGAGGGTCTAGAGGTTGTAGGGACGAGCGTCCTCGACGACCCATTTGCATCGCTGTTGAGAATGTTCTCTTGTCCCGAGTTCAGGCGGATGTGTGGTGGTACTCGCGGCGACGAGGAGCTGCTGCTATTGCTTTGGGACGACATTATGGTATGGCGATCGCCCCGTCGTCAGAGAGATCGATCGCCAATTCGCGTGACCCGTCGTTGACAACCGTGATTTTTCGGCGAGGAGATCCGCCACCAAGCCAGAAATTTGCTGGATGGTTGTATTCAATTGATTCGAGATACAAAGACCAGGAAAAAAGAGGTGCGGTATGAAGATGGCTGACGGGAGGTTGCGGGACGGAGGAATAAGCAGCGTCAGTCAGGCGAGGACTCGCTGCATGCCACCGAGGCTGACTTCGATGAAGAGTATGGAAAGAAGCGAAGCTGGTTGGAGACGTGACTTATTGTGAGAACTGGGTGTATTCGTAGTAGCTGAGGCCGCAAGGCAACTCGACTCCTTTCTGGCCGGCAGTGAAGAGAGAGCTTTTTGCCGGCGAATGGAGACCAGGAGAAACGGTGAAAATGGCCGGCGAGAATGGTGTATGCGAAGTAAGTGGATGAACGAGTGGAAGCCTCTTTGCCTCAGGGTGAGCAACGGATAAAGAACGTAAATGGCAGGGCAACGAACATGCTGGATTGTGTTTGTTGGTGTTGGTGTTGGAAAGTTGAGTTTCGAGATGCAGATGCAGATTCAGGTTCGTGATCTGCTGGCAACTGGCAAGGAGTGTCAGTGGACAACCACAGCGCAGCGCAGGCGATGCCGCAGGCCGGTGGCAGGCGGGCTTTAGCGACTAGCACAGGGGGGGCACTGGCAGTACCTGGGTTTAGCAGCATCCGAGCACTGGCCCTGCTAGTCGAGGGTTGAGCACCACTTAAAAATGGGCGTGGCTAGCCTACGACAAGCCGGCAAATAATAAAAAGTACGGTATCCAGTAAGCACGGGAGCTGGCGGCGGACCTCCACTGGCAGTGCAGCTATTAGCACCTACAATATTACAGTAGTAATTTATAGTAGAACTTGAAGGGGGTTCAGTTTAGGGGACGCCTCCTAAACCTAGGCCCACCTCCGCCTGGCTCAATTTCCAAGCTACGGGCTTCGTTTGCGGTCGCTACCTAGGTAGGGACAGTACCTGGGTTTCTTCTTGGTACTACCACCTGCAACCCTGTCCTCGAGCGGTGATCAGATGCATGTGGGTTTCTTTCCTTTGAAAATCCAGGATTCGCGCCGTTAAGGACTTCTATAGAGCTGCGATCAGCGCGCGACTCAAACTGCGTCCGCCACATTGCGAGACGAGAACCTTGGAAGACAGGAATCTCAGTCCTCCAGGTTGTACAATTGTTGGTGGAGGTACGCTTCAAGTAGAGTGTATCGGACTCTAGCCGTTCATGATTCGGGAGGGACGAATCAAATAATGCTCTTGCATGGTTGCCAGTGACCTTTGTTGTGTGTGTCCAGCCTCAATCAGGCTGCAGGTGCCCGGGTTCTTTGTTCGCCTGCGCTGTGCCTGGATGGCCCTCCTGCGCCCTCTCCGGCGATAGTGACAACAACACCCTCCTCGAGCCCGCCTTTCGTCCTCTCTGAAGACGCGTGCTGCTGCACCCCAGGCCGGCCGGAAACTCTACATCGTACAGAATCTCGTATCTTCTACGGCTCCCACACGGCACTGCAAGAGCATTCAGAGCCCGAGCGAACTCTGCCACCGGGCTCGTCCCTCGCTGATCATACCAGCATTCTTCACACACAATTACTTGTAATAACACAACTGCCGCATACAGCTCTCCATCAGACATCTTCTGCAAGGTCATCTCTCGGAGCGGGTGCTTGTCGCAGATGGTACTACAATGTACTGTAGCTTTCAACCCACCGCACCGAGCACTACCATATCCATATCATTTGCCCCACGAGGTCCAGATTCTGCTCAAGAAGGACCGGCGGAGACGCTGGAGCGATAGGCAAACAAACAATTCCAACGCAAAACAGCGACCCAGGGGGGTTGACGCGTCCAGTATGCTCTGTGGCGGCCGTGGCACCGCATTGCCTCGAAGATGTCGAATCATGGCTTGCAGAATGGGGCAGACACTCCATCAGCTGGATACCGGCGATCCTGCAAAGCAAATCTGACACCAATACCCCCTTCCGGGCCTCCACCATGTCAAACTAGGGTTCAGAGACCATTGGCCCCGATCGAAATGGAACTGGCCTTCCACTGGTGAGAAATCACACTCCATATGTCAGGTTTCTCTTGACGCCTTGTTGGCTGCTATTCTTAAATTGCGCCAGAACCTGCCAACCGTCTGGTAATATTATTGTGTCTTTCTCAGTGTGTGGTAAAGAGGCATGATGAGCGCGAATCATCTCTCCACCACAAGTACTGGATTCAGAGACATGCATGCTGCGCCTGTTCGCCCAGCCTTGCGACGTCCAGGGGAAATCGTCCAGCCCTCCGATCTTGTTCGATTACTCGCGTTCACGGCAAGGTGAGTGCTTGGCCACGGAATCAAAAACCCTTTGTCGAAGTCTGAGCCACTACACCTGGATTCCCCGGGGCAGATAACCACTTTCGGGCCGCCCTGTCCACTTCCAATTGGCCGATATAACTGTTCAACTTTGTCTGAACAGCGCCGCTTTGTCTCCTCGACATCATGATCCTCATTGTTTGTGCGAATATCACGCGACTCATGACATCTCGACGTTGCTGATGCATATCATAACTTCTGCTGCGAGACCGAAGCTGTGGTGGCAAGACAGTACACGCAGATGGTCAAGGTACAGTTGCTTTTCCTTTCCCCTGTCCTTCTACGGAGAACCTCATACCCTGTACATCGGACTTCCCAAGTGAACCAAACCCCCGTCAAACAAGGCACTCCGTCCGATTCACTATGCTTGTGACCAGTCTAGGCTATCTCATTCGAAGACGGTCATCGTCACCAAAGTGATGATAACCGCTCCTACCACCTCGATGCCTTATACCTTGAATTGGCAGCTAGGAACCCTTCACACGACACATCCTTGTCACCCCGGTTTCTATCCATAGTTCATGGTTCTCTCAGCCTCCTGCGTGCTGTCCGGAGGAGGCTTGGGCGAACGTCCTCAGTCTCCGCGCGGGTTCCCAAGCTACAGGTAGAAGAGCTTTCCCGATTCGATTTCACGGGTACCAGGTCCCTGCCGCTCTGATTTCGTTCCTGCTGTGCAACCTGAACGAGGAAATAAATCGCCAATGCGATAACTACCTGTTAAGTCCCAAGAGAACAGCACAATACATGTGCCCTAACATGCATCATGCCATCACCCATATTCAAGGAGTTCTGAAGCATCGTCCCTACAACGCGGCGCCATGCAACTGTCCCTACTCCTGAAAGGGAGCCTCGGTCTTTCGCTGTCGCTGTCCACTGGTGTTTCCTAGCGCTCTTTGGTGCCTGCGCTGCCATGGTTTCCAGTGACGGCTCTGATCGGTATTGCCATACGCGCGCGTGGACAGGAGAGCAGAAAATTAAAGTGTGACCGGGGAATGTGAAAGGAGTCCCTCAGTAGTCGAGTTTGTTGTAGCACTCATGTCTCCTTGAACTACGTCTTGTTTCGTAAATATAAATGCATACACAGTTCACAAGGCTGTCGTCCAACCCGCCAGACGGTGGTGGCCCGGTTAGATCTCCTAGTCTGCAGTCTGTTCTCACGGCCACTACTACGATCCTTGCAATGGACCTCGCTATTGCCGGCTGTTGTATTCGTTTGCCCTGAAGTGACCCCATGGTCGACGGCCCGAATCAACTTTTTGCGCATGGCGAAGGTCTTTCGGTAAAGCAACTGCACTGGCGTCCCCGATTCGTCTTCAAATCTCGTGAAATAGACCACTACCCGGCCGTCATACTACAACGTATGGGATGAAAACCAGCCAAGTTTCCTTAGATACCTAGGTAAGTATGTATGCTTCCCGCCACAGTATTAGAGGGATAAGCTGTCTAAACAATTGTGTATTTCCAACACTACTACCTAGCTTTCCACCGCCTTCACATACACACCGACCAACATTTTCTCGCCCAGTGTCAATATATAATACTCTGCTCTCGTCCGACTAATTTCGACCCTGTACACCTTGACTTTCAGGTTCTGTTCTTTTGCGGCCTGACTTACCCGCTCAATGATATCCTTATATTGACCCCGAGGATCGAATTCTTCAGCTGACAGTTCTTCCACCGCGCCGGCGGTCTGGCCCTTTGCGCCCAAACACTTGCGGAACTCCTCTGCATTCGGAAGCTCCGTGCCTGCGTAGTTCAGGGCGATCGGCTGGAATGGCTCATCTGTGTCCGACGTGTATGTCAGGTCCGAAGGCAACGACTTGAGGGAGGCTGGTAAGGCTTCGAGTTGGGATGTAGTCGAGGTCGTCGGATCGAGTTTCGTCCGTGCTTGCGAGGTCGATGGCGATTGTTCGTGGCTGTGGCTTGGACCACTAACGTCGGCGTTGGCTTTCTCTAGGAAAGCTGTGTATGAGGCGTCGTCGGCCATGGTGCGGCGGCGAATGGAGTGGATGGGTAGATAGAGAGACGACGGTGTTTGCTGTAGATGTGACGATGGCGACGTCAAGAATGGTAGAATAGCGGATTGGTGTTTGGAGATTCGGACTGCGGAAGAGAAGCGTCTGATGTTGGCTCTGAGACTCCTGGGTCTGAGAATGGTGAGAGCTGAGTACCAGGCTTTGGTAGGCAGATGTGAAGCCAGGGTTTGATGAGAGCTGAGTACCAGGCTTTGGTAGGCAGGTGTGAAGCCAGGGTTTGATGTGCTGTTGTTCTCAGGGCTCCTGCTATTAGTGCCAGTGCTGGCTGTTGCAATTCTGCCTGTTGTGCGTCGTTTTCGCTCTTCGAGCAGCAGAGATGATGCTGGTGGTTCAAGTTCGACGGTTGTAGTGAACAAGCGTCTTGCTACCTAGTAGTAGAGGCGAATCTCGTCCGGAATCACCAGGAGAATTGACAGAAGGAAGCCTCAAGATGATGGGAGCAAAAAGGTGTCTTGCAGTGGTGGATTGGAACAAAGTGCTGCGAGTGCACCAGATGCTGCGTTACTGGCAGTGACGTAGTTCCGGCCACGAACTTGAACCTAGACCATTGCAACCAGAGTTGCACACGCACGACATCGAGACACAAACTCCATTCAACACCGATGAGGTACTGCAGATACGGTACATAAGCCTCCTTACCTTGATGGAAGATACTGTGGCCTCAGTGGAAGTCATAGTGGCTACCGGAAGACTTCGCCTTCTCCCATATACTGGCTCAGAGCCCGCTTGACGAATGTGTTCGGTCCTTGCCTAAAGCAAGTGAGCACGAGTCTCTGGTGGAATTGAACCGTAGAAAATTAGGATGCAGTGGAGGTGATATGCATAGAACGCCTAGGTACATAGGTCTCGAGCAATCTGCGGCAATGTGATCAATTTCTACAGTCGCATCTTCGACATCCAGTTGCAGGAGACCACCGTCAGCATGACCTGAATGAATGAATGGTTGGGAAAATCCTCGACGGGATCCATCCGGCTGATATTTAGCACTTGTGAACATGGAAGGTCGGGAAACGCACAAGACACCCGCGGGCAACCCGCTGTTACTGGCCTCTCATTCGACTGGCAGGAAAACCATACGAGAGATAGCTCAAGAGTAATTTTGATGCATTCACTTTTTGTCATTTCCCCAATTGAGCCATTGCTATGCTACTAGTTCCATCTCGGAAACTCGAGGACGGAAGATTGAAACAGTATGGTATCTTTCAGGGGTTTTGTTCAAGTTCGACGAGACACGCAGAGCATGAAATACGTCTCTTGAGAAACTCCAGCAACTTCATCACACCAGCAAGCCCAAATCCACGCCCAAGTCCATTTACGACGAAGCAACGAGGTCCTTCTTGAGCGTACCCAAGAATTGTCTCTTCTCTTGAGGAGTCTGGTAGGCGCCGTGGCCGAACTTGGACGAAGTGTCAATCCATTTGAGCTCGACCTTCTCGAGAGCCTTGCGGGAAGTGTGGGGGAACATGGATTTTCGGAGGGTGATGACTCTCTTCTTGACACCAGGAACGGAACCCTTGACGAGCACGAAGTCGTTCTTGATCTCACCGTAGCGGACGAAGCCACCCATTCTGCCAGACAACGTCAGTTTCAAGTCCGTAAGAAGATAAACACGGGACCAAACTTACGGTGTGATTTGCTTGTTGACAATATCGAAATCGGTGGCAGCGTTCTTCTCGTCATTGCCCTTGCCGATACGGTAGACCTTGTGGTTCACCGAGGTACGGTGGTGGTAACCGTCTTGACCGGCACGGGCGACCGTCCATTGGACGTGCGAAGGATGCCAGGCACCGATACAAGCGACCTTTCGCAGACCCTTGTGAGTCTTTCTGGGCAGCTTCTTGGTTCCCCATCTGCTGGTGACACCCTGGAAGCCGTGACCCTTGGTGACGGCGATACAGTCGATCATCTCATCCTGCTCGAAGATGGTGTCGATCTCAACCGGCTTCTCGAACAGACCATGGCCGAACTCGACCTTGTCAGCGATGCTGCCGCCGTTAATCTGGATCTCCATCAAGTGCGCCTTCTTCTGCTTGAGCGGAGTCTGACGGATCTGGGTGTGGGCGAGGACACGGACGACCGTGCAGTATTTCTTGATGCGCTCAAGCTCACGAGTGACTGAGGTCGACTTGTTCTCTGAGTACTTCTTGGCGTACTTGGTGAAGGCCTTCTTCTTCGATCGGTACCAGTTCTTGTAGAATCGACGCTTGAGCTCGTCGCCCAAATGCTCCGCCCACACGGTGGTCAGGGATCGGAGACCGCGAGGAGTCTCGATGTAGCCAACCAGACCAACGACAATCATCTATACCCCCGGTCAGCCTGCAATGCCCACTTCAGCCCAACTTTCATATCTTACCGGAGGTGTCTCAATCACGGTGACGGCTTCGACAATCTCTTTCTTGTGCATCTTGGCGCCAGGTCTATCCAAGTCCCGGACGATGGTGGTCATACCGGCCTTGTATCCCATGGCTGCGGTGAGATGGACTGGTTTCTTTGGGTCATCCTTGGGAAAGCTGTGAAATGTTTCAGCTTCGACTCTTTAAAGCGAGTCATGACTTCTAGAGAACCAACCTCTTGACCTTTCCTCGGTGTCTCGCAGCTCGCTTTCGGGGCAGGAAAGCAAGCGAGCCTGCGCATAGGAGTTAGCCACTGAAGGTTCAATGCGAACGTCTTGCAAAGAGGAAATTACCGTGTCGCGGCGCCTCGAATTTTCGGTGAGACCTGGAGTGAATGTGAGCAGGCGAACCAGTCTCGACGGTTCATTTACACTTACATCTTGTCGTTGTTGAGCGAGGCGGTCAAAGTTGTCAAGCTGGAGAATCCAAGTCCGAGTCGCACGGTCTTGAAAAAGCCTGGAAGGCTTTCGTGCGGGAGACCGATGCCAAGATTTGCTCTTGGCGTGGTTGTATCTCACGTGACCCGACTTTTTTTTCTCATCCTGCACTGGCAGTGGGCTTGCGTCCCTTGCAGCGTCTCCGCTCCACCATCTCAGGCTGGGTGGCTAGTACTACTACAACTACACCGACTACGAGTATATTACGACAACTAAGGTTATTACAGAGCTACTACCTGGTCAACATGAGCATTCTAAATAGCTATGTTTCATTCATTGCTAAGCAAATACATAATCATATACACAGTGCAGAAGGTATCAAACAATCGCTTTTCCAACACGCGACCCGCCTTTGTCAGTTGCCTCCACACAACCGTGAGGCTCAACCACCCGCAAGTCATGATAAGAGAAGGAAAGCAGGCTCGCATGAATTGCTGCAAGATCATGAAGCGTTCTCCGTCTTCGGGGTCGCAGATGGAGGAGGTTGAGGACCTCCAACTTGAGGACTACTTATCGCCTGTCCAGCGGCTGCCCTCTTGTCGTCTTCACTGTTGTTGTCATAGTCTTCGTCGACGTCCACTTTGCGTGCTGCCTGCTCAACATGCTCTTGTTGTGGCGCTTCTTTCGGGCCGTCCAATATCGATTGCATAGAGGGGATTTGTTGCGGAGGTAGACTGTAAGGGTTGTGAGCTGCCTCAGAGGGATGATAATTCTCGTTTGCCCGTCGTTCGTTCTCGCGACGCACTTCAGACGAGCTACGTCTGAAATGCTCCTTAGGGGTGGGCAGGCGACCTGGAGGACTGTTCCGACGGCTTGGATCATCAAGACGGGCACGGGTCTCCTCGCTAGCTAGCTTTTTAGATGGTCCCTGTTCACCCTCCCATTCCCGGGATCGCTTCATGGCAGACGGTGGCCGCTCATCACGTGCTGGTCCTTCTGCAGTAGCTGGTAGCGGTGGCGCGGCTGAAGGCATTCCATTCGCGATGCTAGGGAAGGGGCCCCCGGAATGGTACGGCTGTTGGCGGAATGTAGCGCCCGGCGACTGAGGATGCTCGTCCCGCAGAGGCCTCAACTCACTAGGGGGACTAAAAGGTCGCCCATATGGAGGCAGTGTTGTTCCGGGAGTGTTGCCATTAGTGGGTGGAGGAGGAGCTCCGCTCATGGTAGGAGATGGACGGACGCCGCCATTGAAACCAGGCCCACGGTCCTGCAGGTTGACCTGAGGCAGAGTCTGAGGGCCAGGAGCATACATCCCAGGCACAGATTGCTGCTGCAACTTAGGCGATGGCGATTGCCTTTTCCTGCTAGGTGTTTGCCGAGCTGAGTCATACGGTCGCGAGGCTTCCTGACGTGGGCTGGGCGCACGAGGAGGAGGAGCTCTCATGCTATCCCGACCTTCCAAGCCGTTAGGCTGCGGTGGTTGCTGAATGCCAGCAATGCCTCTTGTCCAATCGCTGACCCTGGCAGGGTCAACAGGAGCCTGTTGAGACTGTTGATTGTTTGAAGAAGGGGCTCCCCATTGTGGACCAGGAGGCACACCGACGCCATTTTGATAGGCCTGTGGATGGACATCTTGTGGCACCGGAGCGTTGTGCTGGTTGGGCCCGGTTTGAACACCGCTTCGAAGAAGAGCAAGACGCGCCTTGATGTGAGTGTTGGTAGGGTCAAGCTCCGCAGCTCTGGCGTATGCGTCGAGGGCGTCCGATGTTTGGTTGTTGCACGACTCGTACTGGAAACAATGTCAGCACTAGCTCTCCCGCATGCAGAAGGTTAGAGTACTCACCAAAGTTCCGAGGTCATACCACACTTCCGAAATGTAAGGGTTCAGTCGAATGGCACGCGAGTATGCATCTAGAGCATCACGGTATTGATTGATCTGATAATATAAAACACCAATAGAGCACCAAAATGTTGGATTGCGTCCGTCTCGGTAGACGGCTTGCTGGTATGCTTCATATGCTTTGGGAAACTTCTGTTGAGCCATATAGCATCTTCCGAGAAGGTACCAGCTCTGAGCATCTTGATTGTCTAGAAGCGAGTTAGTCGACCATACATGGGCATTTCCAGCGAGACACATACCTGAGCTCACAGATTGTTCCAGATACTCGATAGCTTGCTCCTGGCTCTGGTAGCTGTTGCTCTGCTGATGGTGTAACCAGCCAAGTTGTTGAAGAACCTTTGCGTGCTTCGGGTCTCTTTCCAACACGCGCCGATATGCAGACTTTGCAGCTTCGAACTACGCAGGGCTGTAAGTATGTTCCTTGCAATTCATCCGGAATGAGCTTACATCTTTCTGCTGCTCGTAGACATGGCCAATCTGGAACCAGATGTCTTCTTCATTCAGTGGTCGCGGTGGGTCATTAACAATGTACTTGAAGCACTAAACGAGGGTTAAGATGCCAATCACAGTGCAATCCGGACAAGGTAACTGACCTCCAAACTCTGCTGGAATTTTTGTTGCTGCTTGTATATTATGCCGAGTCTGAAATAGATCTCATTGGCCTTCTCAAAATCTGGCTGCATGCGCATAACTTGGGAAAAGGCTTCTTCAGCGTGTTCCAAGGAGCCGTATCGGTCGTATAGAATGCCTATGCCGTACCAGAGCTTCGGTTCCTATAGGGAGTCAGATGGCGAGCGCGTCATTGGTGCGATGTCGCCTACCTTAGGATCGGGTAAATAGTACAGGGCCTGTTGATAGGCGGTGTACGCTTCCTGTAGGTTGTCCATCATCAAGTAACAATGACCTAGTTGGCGGGTTAGCCAAGTCCACCAAGCGACGGGACCCAACCGTACCTAAATTCCCCCAAGCCTCGCCGTTAGCGGGCTCTACCTTGAGGATGTTCTTGAGATACTCCATGGCCTCTGGATATTTCTCCTTGGTGCGAAGGATGCCAGAGATCGCATTCAAGGTCGTAGGCGACCATTGGTTGTGTCGCAGAGCTTGTTCATATGCGAACAAAGCGCCTTCATTGTCGCCAAGTAACTCATTCAGTGAACCTGCGATCACGCCAGTCAGCCTCATCGTTCATGGCATACAATATATAATGCATAAACGTACCTATTCTTTGCCATGTAGATTCGTTGAGTTGTGCCAGTAATCGTTGTCGCTGCATGTGCGCGTCCACTGGAGCACCACCACCATTCATTTGGTTGAAGTGTGGCGCGTGTTGCAATCCGAGCACGCCCGGAGGAGAGGGATGAGGAACCAACGCCATCGTCACCACCTAGGCCTTGGTCTATGCTGACCCAGCCAAGAAATTGGGCAACGAAGACTCTGCGACGTCTATCAAAGCCAGATGAGGCTCAACCACCACGGAGTACCGGCTGAAGCTCAGCCTCGGGCAAGCTTTCACAACTATCCAACTCTTTGAGCTAACAGAGTTTGCTCGAACAAATGCAGGGCAAGGCTTGGGCCGGGAACTGTGGCTAGGCTTCGAGGATAAGGTTGGTGCGTTGCAACAGTTGCTCGGTCGCTACGGAAAGGCGGCAGGCTAGTCCGCCAACAGTGATGACTTGGCGAGCGCCGACGCAGAAAGGTGGAAACGTTGAGCGAGAAGTAGCAAAGGTTTGAGAGCGAGCAAGCAGCACAGCAGTCGGCGTGGTGTTGAACAAGAATGATGCAGAAGGGAGCAAAATGATAGGCAACACAACGGAGAAGAAGCCGGAAGAGAAGTTAGGCGACGGGAGATGGGGGATGGGGCCTTAGATGGGAGGGAAAGTTGATGAGATGGAACAGAAAAGCACACGAAGCGACTAAGGGTAGGGTTTCGGCCTGGTAGATCTCAAGTCCTGGGTCACTTTGACATCGGGCTAGAGGGGTGGCACTGGCACACGCTACCGCGACTAGTCGGACCTGGGCTGGGAATCATGGAAGCCATGCCTAACCGGGGGTTGTGATGGGGCGTGCTGGGTACCTAATCACGCCTACGGTTGTACTAGGTCACCAGGGCGAGTGGGAGCGAGTGGGTAAGCTTTAGGTAGCGGCTTGGGCCTCTCAATGCAGCGCCAGTGCCTGTGGGTGCCAGTGGATGTATGCGGCAATGGATACATGTCATGGGCGTCGGGGCGATGATGGATGCAGCGTGATGGGGATGGGTCTGGGCTAAGAGCTCCATGCAGCTTGAGTGGCCCGGGCGCACCGCCCACTGGCATCACACACTTCCTGCCGGCCGCACTACCTGGTACTCTTTCTACCAGGTACCACTAGTACTGGGAGTCGGTTGTGGCCAGTTGTGGAGGCCGCCTACGAGGACTAGCACTGCAGCGCAACGGAATGCAATGCTTCCAGTTGTCAGCGGGCAGCCACCGTGCCACCTGCGGTGCTGGAACCGCACTCCAGTCACACTGCACTGGCCCTGCAGTGGCCGACAATCTGTGCCAGCCTGAGTGACTGATCTGCCAGTTATTAGCCGTGGGTGGGTGGGCTAGGATGTGGATGTTTTTGGCAGGGGCAGCAACAGTCAGTCGGTCCGCCAGTTCTGTGGGTGGGGACTGGATGCCCTTGAAAGCCCTCACCTGAACATCTTGAACTGGCGGTTCACATCAACGTCCGCTCGGCCTCCACCATAGTGGCGTCCCCTCACCAAACATAAAAAATGTCTGTCCTGTCAGCTGGATACGGAGTTCTAAGCGCCTGCGATTTCCCCTGCTGCCGCTTCCCGTACGTGTTACGGCTACCACTGCCGCAGGGTCTCTGTTGGGTCGCAGTGTGCGGACGCGAGATTCCGTGTGATAGTAATAAACACCGTGCCCATCCGCTGTTGTTATATTCGTCTGAGGTGTCGCGAAGACTATATTATTCTGTCAAGGATTTTTTCAATCAAGCATATTTCGACGCTCTGCCTCGGACATCTCATCTGTCGCATGGCCAATTTTCCGCCCGGAGTTGTTTGCTGCCGGCGCTTTTATTAGTGTGCTCGAGGCTGAGGACGAATCTCAGACATGACCCCGGCCAGTTCGAGCTCCCTTTGTAAGGGTGCCCTGGCTGTTGTCCCTGCGCCGACGTCGGCGCTCCATTCACCACGCACCCATTTCTTGCCATGAGTAGCCAGAGCTTATATAAAATCCGCTCAATCTTGAGTTTTTCAGTCCTTGATGAGGCTCGTGAAGCCGAGTCGAACTACCTTGGTAGCCCTAATCAGGCCCGAGGAGCGGAGAGGCACGGGCCACCCTGTTCGTTCGACTCGCAATAATAATACCTAGTAAACGACGAATAGGAGGGAGGTGTCAGTGACGAAATGAAAAGAGCCCCTGTCAGCAGGAGCCACCCCTGTTGTTGGAGAAGAGGATTGACCAGGAGAAGGCGGCTTCTCGCTTGGTGCATGGCGCGCCGGGGCTTGTTCGCGCTCCATGGCTCAGCCCCATTCCGTGGATGCCTCCTGAGCTTCGCTCTCCACAGTCCAGGATACCTGGAAGGTCGCCTAGAGGCTTAGCTTCCCGTTGTCTTCCACGAGCTTGCTGCCAATCTTCGCCTGTTTCCAGAATCTGGCGCTGCGCGATGAGCAAGCGACCGGCAGAAGATTCGATTCCCAGCCAACCACCTCCTGGTCTCTCTGCACAGCTGGGTACAACTTATTGGACAGTAACTTCTCGTGTTTCGTGCCTCGACCTGGCCGCTCCGGATCTTTGATTGCGGCCAACTTGACTGGCAGGGCTGCATCCCCTGAGGTAGACGGACCTACTATGTATGTGTTATCGACGAGGCATCGACGAGGCGAAGCAGACAGGTTGGTGCCTGTTTCGTCAGCATGTCTCTATTTTCGCTTACCACCCAAGGGACGTTCTCTTCATGAATCCCATCGCTTGAGTTCCAGGCCTCGTCATTTCCGTGGCTCTTTCAGTGCGGCGAGGGACGGGCACTAGCGAGTTCCCTTTAGGCCTGGTGCTGCAGCCAAGGTTCCGGGCATCGTTAGGCCCTGGCACGCTCGGGAACTGTGGCTTTCAGGCGTCATGGGCGAACTCCGAATCAAACGGCCGATACTCGTGTTACCTAAAGACTCCACCTCTGATCCTGCCAGCCATCCGCCCCTCGCCGTGCCACAGGCGCGCCTTCTTAAAGCGTGACGTTTCGCAGGCTGGAGATGGCAGGGTCTGGTATGTTAGCCGGCAAAATGCTGTATCACGCTCTGGCCTGCATACCGAGGGCTTCTACCACAGGGGAGGATGGCATATCCGGCACCATGTCAAGGTACCAAAGAGATCAAAGGAGACGGATTTTGCAGTGATGGCTCCTTCTGCTGGCGAAACTCTACAGGCAGTCAAACAATAATATCGCTTCCTGGTGGTCGCAACCACCTAGGTGGCAACGAGGCTCATCAGGCTTGGGTGTGGTTACGTGCCAGTCTGCACTGCAGCCCGATCGTTCGCCCAGAACGGGGATTAAGCGGGAGCAGCCTAAGCGCAAGCTTTGTGCTTGTCACGTGAGCGACTCCCAGCGTTGACCCCATCACAAACAATCGAAATGAGGCGTATCTCGACAGGCAAATAATACCTAGGTACCTTTCCTGTAAGCTCTGACACTGGCAGCCGATCAATCGATCAACCCGTCTCTTCTGCATCACAAACACGCTTGGCTTGGCTGTTGACGTGAGTGACGGTTCTTGACATCTAGCTTCCATCCTTCATCGCCTGTCGCCTTGCAGCACAACCAAAGCATTGGCAGGTTGTACATTTAGTCAGGGAGGCCACGCACGGCGTCAACCCCTTGTATCACCCACACGGACTTGGTACAGATTCCGCTGTCATCACGATTTCGACAACTGCCTGACATGGCCACGCATGTTCCCATGTAGAGACAATGCTTCCGCTGGCCTCAATCCGCACCAAGAAGATATTTCGCTGCTATACCAATGCATCATGCACCTTTGCATCTTCACGTTTCGACTCTCGAAGCTGTCTCTCCCATTGCTCTCTGTACAAGCAGTCGAAACATTTCATGGGCCACAGTTGGTGAGACGTACTTCGGATGACTGCAGCTAGATTGGCACCCACCCAGGTTTCAGAGGACTTGTCATGCAGAGCTTAGTCGGTTGGCCGCATGGCTACCACAAACATGATTCTTCTACCCAGGAAACCGTGAGCGTGACCCGGGCATGCGGTACGACACAGTGCCTTCGAACTAGGGTACCAGCAGTCCCAGGCACCTAGGTGCCAGGCAAATCCGGCGGCTGTCCTATCATATGAGTGTCCACCGATCTCCGCGGCAGACATCCTCCTCTACCCTCCGCAGCACCCATGCAATGCGAGTTTGATTCCGTGCCTACGGTGTCAGCGGCTGTCTCGAGTCCACTGACTTGCAGGTACATGGTGGTGTGTATTCCGATGATTGTCGTGGCACAGCAGCCGTCGAAAGTGCTCTTTTTCCGTACGGTACAAGCATTGGTCACCGTGTACGAGGATGGAGGACATGAGACTTTGGCCTTACCCGCAGCTCAATCCGGAAGGAAGTCGGATTCGTGGCATGATTGAATTATTCGTCTATAAATCAGGAGGACTGTCCTGGCGACGAACCTCACCAAGAGCTATGTGGTAAGGGCAAGTTCTACTATATGGGAAAATGTCGGGGCCCAGATTGGCCGGCTCACCGTCGAGATCCGTTTGGGCAAGAGCTATTTGTCCATCTTTTCTGCAGAACCGACTGTTTGGTGCCTTAATAAGTTTGCATGGTCCATCGCACACACATGGCGACTGTGCATGGCAAATAGAGGAGCTTACGAATAATTCAAAGTGGGTGAGGATAGCAGGCGCCGATTTCATTCTCAACCATGTGGCTGCAAATGTGCACTTATGCTCTTCCGCTGCGTGTTTGCGGCAGTATGGTGAAGTCTTTTTTGGGCTCAGCGGCATGGTCACCCTCAATCTTGCTGGCTGGACCATGTTGCCCTTTCGTCAACGGTTTGGTCCAACTTTGGTACAGAATCTCGCGCAAACTCCCGGTCATGTGACGGTGCCCCGGCTGCGGATGCGACCGACAGCCGATATCAAACAGATGCAGGGAACATGGTCTCAAACATATACCTACAATATACTTGTAGATACGTGGTTGAAGCCTTGTCTCTGGCCACGCCTTGAGTCGAGTCTTTTAGTTGACCTTCAGATGCTTACTTACCTTTTGTATTCGCCCTGAGGCTCCTCGCCGTATCGAATTTCTCGGGCTATAAATTGAGTGTTTTTCCAGCTGCCAGGGTGGTTTGAATACGGTGGCCATTGCCGGGGATGTGGAACAAACTGATTTTCCCAGACATCGAGGCTCTACAGTTGTAGAGTGTTCACAACCTTAGCACTGCATGGCACACGTTCAATAGGATCACGTTGTATGTCTTAGTAGAAGATGCTTCGCCGCGAGCAAATATATCCGGGGCATATTGAACCCTACAAGTTACTGGTAGTATGCTAGAGCCGGGTGCTGCTAGTGGTAGGCGGCGGCGAAGCCTGCAGCGCGGCAGGCTCTCTGGCTGGCCCCTGCGGCTCCTCCAAAACATATTGTAATAATGCGCACGCCATGGGCCCTTGCCAGTGCAAGTGCAGCGCCGTGCAGTGCCAATAATCTTCCTGCGGCGGCCTGTGACGAGTCGACATTTCGCCAAGTCCTGGGCAGCTGGGCTCCAAGATCCCAGTCCCACTGCCAGCCTGATTGAACGCGTCCTTCCTGATCATGTCTACGCTGAGTTTATACCACCGACATGGCTAGATATCGTGGGCAAAGTGTCTCGATTGTGGCCAGCGACCAGACAGCAATCAACATGCATCATACTGCTAGTATCCGGGGGATCTTTCTCCACGGCAGAGGTACAGTATCGCGTGCACTCCGTCGAGAGACGATCCATCGCCAAGTATTTGCCCAGTCGGCCAAGCATTGGCACAAGGAGCCCAGCAGCGCAGAGGGCGAGATGGCGGAGGATGATCCCAAGAACAAGACTGTCGTGGCCCTCCTCTGCTGTCCGCTGCTCTCCTTCTTATAACCATGTCCCTATTTCATGCTCGCTGGCTCCCCATGTCCTCTCGTTTTCGTTGTTCGGAAAGTCCTGTTCATTCAGGCCTCATCGCCGACCTCGGACCAGCTTAACCCACCTCTTTGTGTGTGTGGTGATGAGACGACCTGTGCCGGAAGAGCCACCTCGTTTTTGTTTGCTTGATCAGTACCATGGCATCTGAGCCGAAGTGGCCGCCCATGAGACAGTCTGCAACGTACTATGAACAATCAACGAACCCTACCTCTGAGACGACCCAGTACCAACATCCATATCCGCCGTTCTCTTCGTTACTGCCGCCCCCAGTTGCCCATGTCAGCCCACATCCTCGAACGTGTCCTCCACCGCCTCAGCGAGCCGAACCGAATCGAGTGCCCGGTTCCATCTCCAGCGGCGGGTCCGGCTCGTCCGCCAGCTCGGACTGCAAGAACTACCTACAGCCATCATATCAGTACAGTCCTCAGATTGAGGGGGGCTATATGGAAACGACGATAAGCAGGGAGTCGCATCCCGGTTGGCGGACGGAAAATGGCCGTCGTAGGAGCGACATGGCGCGGTCGGAGATGGTGGAAAACAACTCGGCTGTGTTCCATTACATACATGAAGACCATGTAGAAGAGGAACGGGAAGATGACCATGCCTTGTGGATTCTGGTAGGTGGGCGTGTTGTCTGTGCTTGCAGGCAGGTTTCGCAACTTTGTACTGACGATGAGAAACTAGTTTTGGATGTCCTTTCTCGACCCTTTGCACTGTTTCTTCAGCGCGCTGTACACGGTCTTCGCCGTCTTCGCGGTGACTCTACTTCTTCCTCTCCGACTATGTCGCCGAGATTGCTCGCCGAGCACGCCTCTCGTCCGCATGGTTGCTCCAGTATTTCGGAACCATCTCCAGATGATATGCGCCAGGTCGTTGGACGACGTCCATACCTTCGAGTTTAGTCCCTTCTGTTTGGTTTTCATCCATGTGGTATCTCCTCTTCTGAGTATCCCCATTGCGGTCGCGGCGTGGGTGGTTGCAGTGTTTTGGATATTTGCCATCATCATGGGCAATCCCGATGGAACGGAGAGGCGTGATGATGGGAGAGCCACCGTGCTCCTGCTTCGGGATTGGTGGGAGAAGTGCTTGCTGTATGCGATCAGGAAGTAAAGTTGAAAGATATGTATTGGATTCGGTATGCTGTCACGAAGAGAACGATTGATTAGCCCTGTATAATCTGAGCGAAATAAAATGAATGGAACCATCTGTGTTTGATGGTGTCTTTTGGTCCAGGATGCTTGTTCTGACCCTCCCGCCATGTCTGCTCACGCTTTCCTATTTCACCCTTTCCCATTCCCTCCCAAAGGCCTACGACCACTGCAGTAGGATATTCAAATCGATCTGAGGCGCGTATGGAGTCACCGCTGTCTGGTGGTTGGATTGGATCACGGCTTAGTGAGCTGTGACTGGGGGCCTGGCCTGTCCAAGAAGGGAAAATAAAAATGGACCCAACCGCTGCAGTACTAGCTATGTATAAGGCGAGGCAAAGAGTAGATATTGGGATATGAACAGAATATACTAAGTGACGACGACAAAACCATACAAAACCATAGCTGGCCAACCATCCAGGACCATCTTATGCCATGCAGTGCAGCACAACTAACCACCGTATCTACTATACCCATTGATTCCCTCTCTTCTTTTTTTTCCTCTATATATGTAGCAATCTTCTTCAACCAGCCACCTTCATGACCTTTTCTTCATGCGTAATGGCCTTTGGACGGTCCTTTTCGACAGACAAATCGACCGAGGCGCCACTGTTTCTTCTCGACGTGCTTTCGACCAACTTCTTCAGAACTTCAGGAGCATCTTCCCTAGCCATGATGACCTCGACGATATTGAGACCTTTCCCCTTCTTGAGGGCTTCGCTGTCCACAATCCGATCCAATTGACCCCACGACTCGGCCCGGGCCGTGAAGACCGGGTAGTCGGGGTCGTTGAGGTCTGCGCCGAAATAGCTGGGCGCGTCTAGGTATCGCCAGGGCTGGATGTCGTTGTATCCGGCGCGCATGCCGTGGATCCAGCGCTCGATCGTGTACCCGTCGTTGTTGAGGATGAATACTACAACATCCAAACGGTTGCGGATGATATCGGAAAAGACTTGGGCTGTCATTTGGAGGCTGCCGTCGCCTTCGAAGAGGATGGTTCTGCCTGACGTTGTTTCTGTTGCTGCTGCTGCTGCTCTTCCTTTCTTCTCGCTTCTTGGAGGCCATAGCCCTTCCGCTATCATTTCGCGCTGGGCCAATGCCGCGCCCGCACACGCTCCGAGCATGTATCCGATGGACAACCACAGAGACGAGTTGATCAGCTTGGTGTGCGGTGGCAACACGAAATCGCGGCCGCCCACGGACGGCGTGCCCGTCTCGGTCAGCACGATATCGCCAGATCGGAAGAAATTCGACATGCGCTGGTAAAAGGTGGCTTGGTCGATGGTGTCGTCCTCGCCCGTGGGCGGCAGTGCGTCCAGTTGTGCGCGTGGGTCACCTAGATCCGGGTAGGGGTCGTATTTGGGCAGTTTGGTCGGGTCGAGCCGCTGCAAAATCTTGCGCAGGAGTGATTTGACGTGCAGCCCTGTGTGTTTGGAGCCGTCGAACTCGACCGAGTCTCGCTCGAAAGTGATTGCCGTTTTGGGGTCCGGCGTCGTGCTGAAGCCGAATGTGTTGACGTCGCTGGGTAAAGGACCCAAACGGATCACAACGTCGCACCCTCTCGCCCACGGCATGTAGATCTGCTTGCCGGCCATGCCGGCATAGATGCCGTGGAAGTTGGGGTACGTCTCATTGACAATGCCCTTGCCGAACGGCGTGGTCGAGGTCGGAAACCCCGTCACGCGCACCAGCTCGTCGGCCTCGTCGCTGATGCCGTAGCGCGAGGTGAACCCGTCGACAATGATGAATGGTTGTTTGGACCCGTAGATGCGCTCGAGGATCCGGTCGGCTGTCTTTGTTTCGGCTTCCGCGTCGTTGTTGGCCGAGATCACTGAGATATCAATGGGCGTGGACAGGCGCGCGGCCGAAACTCGTGCTTTCACCATGTTGGTCGGCAGCTCGATGTAGACGGGGCGACTTTGCACGACACATTCACGCAGACACCGGTCGATTTCTGCGGGAGCCGTGGCCGGGTCGATCAGGTTCGTTTGTGCCACCGTGATCTTGGCCGACATGTCGGCAAACACCCTGAAGTCGCCGTCCCCCAGCGAGTGGTGCATGCAGAGCCCCTGCTGCTGCGCGTGCGTTGGCGCCGTGCCCACGATATGTATCACCGCCGCTCGCTCCGCGTATGCCCCTGCGATCGCGTTGATCGCACTCAGTTCGCCCACCCCAAACGCCGTCACCAGCGCCGACACCCCCCGAACGCGTGCATACCCGTCCGCCGCATACCCGGCGTTGAGCTCGTTGGCATTGCCCACCCACTCTAATCCGGCTGGTTCGATGTAGTCCAGCGCCGTGAGGTTGTAGTCGCCTGGCACCCCGTGCACCGCCCGCACTCCCAGCTGGTGGATTCGAGTGAATAGATATTCCGTCAAGTCGACGTGGCTGGCGTTGGCGTTGGCCATGATGTGATACTAGCACCTCGTAAAGACAGACGTCCTCGCCCAGTATGTATGTGGATAGTATGCTTGTATCCTTCAACGGTACACTTGCTTTAACTCCCCTCAAGGAGACCTTTTGGATCGGAACGGAGATGGACCGCAGGACACTGCAGTGGTAACCGGAGGTAGACGGATCTCACTACTAGTATGGGTAGAGAAAAAGAAATAGAAGGGCACCTAGTAGGTACCTAAGTTAGTAGCACTTATCTTGCGTCTGACGTATACAATGTAGAGTGATATGGAATGTTCGGATCGCGGCACTGATCCAGGCGCGGGATTACGGTCAGCAACCAGCTCAATGGAACCGTTGCAGTTATATGCCATTAAGGAATTGAATCCGCGATGATAATGTTGCGTGTCAGGAGGGCATCAGAATGATGGCAGGTTGCGGTAAGGTTCAAGTTGTGGTGCAATGTGATGCCAGACGAAGCCGGCAAACCCCGGTTGGTTGCGGTTGGCGGCGGCAAAGCACCAAAAAATGCGGTGCCCGCCGCCGGGTGGTGAGGGAGAGCGGTTACTTGTGTATCCGGCGCTGCCCTTTCGGTGGTCATGGATGTGGATCGACATTAAACATGGAGAAGCAACGTGGAGTGAGACATAAATCCTAACTTGAGCATTGTAGATAAAGAAGCGGAATGATCTATGTCCACGTCCATGTCGACCACGATATTGCCTTCATAAGTACCGTTCTGATACTGCTTTCTACCTACTAACTCCAAAACAAATCTACCCCAAATGTCTCCTGCTTTTGATCTATCGCATCCCGCGCAATTCCGGCAAACTCATGTATGACCAAGCCGACGTAATGGTAGCTAGCACATCGAGATGCTCTTTTGCTTACAAGTTCACTCCTCCCGCTCCCGAGCATCGTCGACGGCTTTCTGCCAGTCTGTCAAACGCATGTATGTTGCCATCATGATGCTCGCAACAGCCAGACCCAAACATGGGCCAATCCACAGCCCCCCTAAGCCCATGTGTGGCGGCCCGAATGTCAAAAGGAACGACAGTGGCAGGGCGAAAAGGTAATAGACCCCGAGATTGACCCAGCCGCCTACCTTCTGTCTTCCCAGGCCACGCAACAGCCCGTTGGAAATGGCCAAAAGGGCGTCGAAGAATTGTGCGGCGGCCGTGATGGGAAGGACCGAAGAGACGACTGCGCGGACAGTCTCGTCGGTGGTGAAAACGGCTGCAATAATATGTCGGCATGAAGTTAGCACGATCACGTCAAATGTGCCAATGCACATGAAGATCAGATAATGTGTCCTCCACGCCGTGCGAGCCGCGTTCAAGGCTCCATACCCGATCAGATTGCCAAATCGGGTCGACGCAGCGATCGAGATCGGGAAGGGAATGTGGTATATGGTGACCACCACGGTCATCAGAACTGACTGAGCCGCTAGGTTGGCTGCGCCCAGATGGCCGGCGGCAATGGTAAGAATGTCAAAGGCCAGCCACTCGGAAAAAGTCATGAGCACTCCAGGAATGGCCAATTTGATCATTGGGCCCCAGTTCTGGAACGCTCGACGAGGCTCTAGCCCGGGCCAACACTGGAGGTTTGACGGCGCAAAATATCGTATGTAGATAGCCAAAACAATGGGTTGGAGGTTGTTGGAGATCACAACGGCCCAGGCAGCGCCTGCAAAGCCCAATTCGAAATGAAAGACAAGGAGCCAGTTCCACAGCACGTTCAAGGGGGCACAGAAGGCGATTACGGCGAGCGACGCAGTAAAGTCACCTTGAGCCTGGCACAACCGCTTTCCGGCTTCAAATATCGCCCAGGCGGGAGCCCCCATCAGATAAATCCTCATGAAAGTGCCGGCCAAGACAGCTTCGTCCTTCTCCGGCACCAGCGCAGATAGAATCCATGGTGAGCACACCCAGACAGCGCCAATTGGAATTGTCACAACACATACCAACATACACATGCGCTGGACGTGTAGCCCCACCAACTGCTTTTTCCCATTGCCGAATGCCTGAGAAGTCAGCGTGTCTAAGCTCGTGGCCAGTCCTTCGTAGACACATAGACCCGTGATGTTGGCCGTCATGGTCGCGAGCGACGCCGCTCCAAGCTCTTTCGTGCCTAAACGACCAGCTACCAGGACAGTGACCAGGCTGAAAGAGTATTGTAGCACATAGGTCAGTATCAGGGGCCCAGAGTATCGAGCTAGAAGACCGGTTTCGGTCTTCCAATTGGTCTCGAGGTCCTCATTCTTGTCAAGAGCTGTATCATCGTCCGTAGCAGTACCATAAAGCCGTTGGTCGACCTGGGCTATGGATTTTCGTATGTCGTCAATCCCATGTTCACTGAGGAGAGCACTGGTCTCGGAAGGGCGACGTCCTGCCATTGCGGTACAACGCGCAATCAAACTTGGTGCTGGTTGGCTGCCACAAGTCTCCGTCTTCAGTCCAGCACAGCTCGATATGAATTCACATCAGACTGAGCATAGTCGGATGCCTCTGTTGGTTGAAGCGGAATTCTAACCGCCAGTCGAAGTCTGGGAGGAGGATAGAGCGTGGTTGTCAATCAGACTTTGAAAGTGGTTCATTTTGGCGGTGTGTCTGGTGGAGGTGGAGATGGGCGAGACCGGGAGGCTGCACGCCGTACAACGTTGTAGATCGTTTGAGCCCGGAGGAGCCATTTGGTCGCGCTTGTCACTGTCTTTAGCGAGCGAATGGCTGGGGCGATGTGATGAGAGCGTGCGCGGTGCTGCAGGTCATTGCGCGTGGGCGAATTGGAGATCGGGCGACGATGGTCTGTACAACATTGCTACCTATGCATACATGTTTATTATTGACTTCGACACTTCATCTCATCTGGTCGAGCTGAAGCGATGCTCGTCCTGAAATCTGAGTGCAACCCCGGATCCCTGCCCGACACCAGGCGAACGCGCTGAGTCGCGTCCGGGCAAATTCCAGGGCGCAGTTTGGCGGGGCACTGACGAATATTATTATCTGCAGTGCTGGATTCCGGGCGCTGTGTCTGCGTCTCCCGCTGCGACCGCGGCCCCCAAACGTCCAAACTGGGTCAGTGGCTGGTTTACAATCTTGAACACCCAAGAAAACACTCCTCCACCTCTACCACTAAATCCTGCTGCATGCGATCGTACTCGCTTCAGGTTCCCTCCAGATCAAATAGACCACAAACTCAGGCGCCCTCTTCCATGTCCTCCCTGCTTCCCTGTCGTCCTCCCGTCCTCGCGCCTCGTTCGACTAGCACTCCCGCTGGCGTCCTCCCGAGAACCACACTGCATCGATCAACAATCAACACACCATCATGACCGCGTCTCTCTCCCCACATAAGCTGGACGCCAGTCGACATGTCTTCCCTCCATCTCCCGACCCGACCTCGGTGAGGCTGCCCGACTCACCTGAGAAGAACACGCTTCCGAGCCAGACCTTTTACGAAAAATCCCGTGGGCTGCGTAGACTGCAATCCCACAATCAACTCTCCTCCGCCGGCAACATGGGCACCCAATCGTCGAACCTGAGACCGCGGGTAGGAGTGTCAACAAAGCCCTCACGAGAACAACTACATCAAGCACCAACCTCATCCCATGCCAATACGAACATGTCCAGCACAAACACTACGGTTGCTTCACGAGCTCGTGCCAATAGTGACGCTCCTCTACCATATGTCCCACGAGGTTCACGCCGGCCACCCCCTTCAACCCCTTCCTCGAATCACATCGCCAGCCACGCTCGGAAATCCAGCCTGGAAATGACATTGCGCGACGGTCCTCCTCCAGGGACCACGCCCTCGTCTGCGCTGTCGTTACTTCGCCATTCGATCTTGACTAGCGGTGTCACGGCGACCAAGGAAGGCATGTCAGATTATCGGATATACTTGTGGCTCACGCTGTTGAATGTGGCTCCTCTACCCACCGATACATACCTCAACCTGATCCACCGCAGTCGGAGTCCTGCCTACGAGAAGATTTCGAATGATGTGTTCCGCACCCTCGCGACCGATACGCTGTTCAAACGGCGCGTCACCGACGCAAGTCTCACTAGACTATTGAATGCCACAGCCTGGCGCATCCACGATGAACAAAATTCCGAACCTCGCTCCGAATTCGCTCAGAGATACCCGCAGGCGACGTACCTCCAAGGCATAAATGTCCTTTCAGCACCATTATTGTATGCCTCTAGGTCGGAAGCTCAGGCCTACGCCCTTCTCACTTGTCTTTTGACTGAGCATATTCCTTCCTACCTTTCTCCCACCATGTCCGGCGTGCATAGAGGACTGGACTTGATTGACCGAATTCTCTCATACATCAACCCGACCCTCTCATCATTCTTGCTCAGTAAATCTCTACCGGCCAAGATCTACGCCTTTCCATCCGTCCTGACGCTTTGTGCATGCACGCCGCCTCTTCCTGAGGTCTTGAAGCTGTGGGATTTCCTCTTCGCCTTTGGAGTACATCTCAACGTCATATGTGTCGTAGCACAACTGTTGTTGCTCAAGGACAAGCTTTTGGAGGAGCCCAGCCCCGCCAAGTTACTGAGGAGTTTCCCTGCCCTCAATGCTGACGAGGTGATCAAGATGACGGTTCTGATCGTGAGAGAACTCCCGGAGGATGTCTACCGGGACGTCGTGGCACATGGCAGGGTGGCCTCTTGAGCATGTCCCACCAACTTGGTTTGCTGAACGAACCGCATCTACTACTTCAAGCCATGCTGCATCGTGACATGGAGGCTCAATGGCTCCTGACACAATGGCCTGGAATAATAACCACATCTGTCCATGCTGAGATTTCGGTTTTTTAATGACATAGCGTCGTCTCTGAGTCCTCAGGCTGAGGTGGATGAGAGCGGTCATGGACGTGTGCGGCTTCGATCTCTTTTGCCGTCCTCTCGGAAGGCGTGTACTTTTTACGGAATTTTACGAGTTTACGACTTCGATGTCTGTACCAACGCCTCGATATGAGATGACCTAGGGAATAAACTGGAGGCCATTTTGCCGAGGATCCGGAGAAGCCAGATTAGTTCGTTAGGATTAAATGCGCCATTTCTGGCATTGATTCCTCGGGAACGCATCTGGCCGACACCTAGGTGGCCGATGCAGCTTTATCTGCAGTGACTGATGTCGTTCAAGTTGTGCCTGGAAGCACCGACCTTCGTCGAGCATTATCAACTTGAAGAGCTCATGGGTTTATACTCCAAGATTGTTTCTCAAAGGGGTAAGGCAATGCACTATGCCCTTCAAGTTTGGTGAGGACCTTTGAGAACGTAGTGTCTATGAGATGGTACAACACAGTACACTGCTCGCGCGCTTCAAAGAGCCTGGCCCAGCAGGAAAAAAAGTAATCTTACGTTTTCGTCTCACATTGAACGCCGGCTGAGGCTCTCGGAACTACATGTAACCATGCTTGTTTATAACCATACTGAAGAGCGATTTCGCGATTTCTATCTTTTTCGATCCAAATCCCCATTGATATCACCATTAATGACTCCCATGCCCGCCGTACTCCTCTGCCTCCTCCGGCCCCAAACCTCATAAGCCCACTCTGAAATCTGAAACATCCAGCCGCCAGCGACCAAGACGCCACTGATGACGTTGACGAGTCTGACGATGAGACCCAGGAAGCTGGAGCGGCGCTCACTGACGATCAACAAGATAGGCTCAATGTCATATTTGAAGAAGACGCCGGGCACGGTGTTCCCGGGCACCTCGCGGCTCTGGGAGGTGGCGGCGTACTGATTCGTGAAGACGGACTTGGAGTCCCTCCCAGCATGTGGGTTGGGGACGTGTCTGACAACGCCGTCCTTGTCGCGGTGGTCGTTGGGCGTGAGATCTAATGTCGGAGGCTGAGGAATGGCGGCGGGATCGAGAGCCCCGGAACTCGTAGACACGCGACGCTTGGTAAAGATGGTAGGCACGATAGATAGGTAATACTGATATCGCATGAAGTGGACATCAGTCGTAACGGCCGAAGTCTTGTCCAGCGGATTCAGCAGACCAGGGTAATGTGGGCCAAAGGACAGTTCGTTGATGTGGTGCGAGAAGTTGAACCGCGAGTGGTCCAGGTGCTGCTGCATGCCGAACTCCATGTATCCGTGGCCCCGGGCCGTGATGTGGAAGTCCCCCTGCACTTTATTGCCCTCGAGCGACCCGTAGATACGACAACTATCGACGGCCATGCCGGCCCGCAGTCGCGGCGACTTGGGGAATTTGCGGCCCTTGTTTTCGCGCATGTGGCCCAGCACATGTCCGACGTGCGAGTCCTCTTCCTCTTGTCGCTGGCGCTGCTCGTCGCCTCCGTGTAGATCCTGATATTGCTTGTTTTTATTCTTCTGTCGGCGCCGCCATCGTTGTCGTGGATCCGTCCAGATCTCAAAATTCGTGTCTTCTTTTGCCAACAGCTCGCCTGCCATGATCCGGTCCATTGCTGCGTCCTGCACATTGACGTGTAGGTCGCGACATGGCATCGCCACCACGATGTCAAGGTTCAGTTGTAATTCGTGGCCCACGCCGCGCTCGACTGAGAAGTGGTGTGTTTCGGTGCCCCGCCACCATGTCCGCAGCTCAGTTACTGTCAGGCACGCGCACAGGATCATGATCGCTACCGTCCATTGTCCGCCGCGAGTCGTTGTCGATGTGTAGCTTGGCTTCGTTTTCGCTGTAATAACACACACCCACATCTGTCAGTCCACTGCAATAAAACACATCGCGCGTAAGGTAGTTCGTAGACAACAAAATGCACGCAAGGCGCAAAAGCCGCGGCCACCCGACTCCGGAGCCATGGACTCGGAGGGCAGTGGCCCATTTGCTGCAGTGTACAATGTAAGGAATAACAAGAATTTAAGCATTCAACTTGAAGCAAAGGGTAGTAGGGTCCCAGATCCTCTGGGTGTACCACTCACGAAATGCGTCAAATGTCTTTAGCCCAGCCAGCCCCGAATCGCCAAAGGCCGACTCGTCTAGTCCATGTTTCTCAAAGGATTCCATCTTGTCCCGTATTCCTCTCTTGATCCGCTACTGGTACAGCGGGCACTGCAGTGCTTGCTTCGACTTGAAGGAGGAGCCCCGCGGAACCGTCCGAGTCGCTACTCTCCAAGGATGAACTTTATGGAAGCCCTCATTTGGGAGCTGTTCGTTTCGAGATCTATCACGTGTAGCGGCCGTCGACGTCGAGCCCGGTTTGTCGGCAGGCCGCGACTTACAGCAAGGGATATCCTAATGGCGCTGTCTGAGCGTCAACTGTTGACTGACTGGGCGGGCTCATGTCACTGCAGCGGATTATTTGGGCCAGATGTTCGTGTTGTTTCATGCAGGGTTCAGCCTCGCCCTGGGTCTGCGGCGTTAAAATACCTCCGACGAGGCTGCGCTGCCGTTACAGTACTCCGAGTAGTACAACAGAACACAAATCAAAACTGAACAAAAGGAAATAAAAAGATTGTTCTGAACTCGACCAGTGGTCGAGTCTGTCATATCATATTCGCATTTCTCATAAAGCCATACGTGGCAACTAAAACCGCTCACCCTGACTGTTGGCCAATCCAGACGCCGTCGCAAAAGCAAAATACACTGCCATCTGGGTATCTCTGTTCAACTTGAACTGTGCCTCTCTGAAAGCCTTGAACGCTGGCTGCTGCCATGTCCAAGGTTATGCGAACTTCAACGGGGCCCGCCCTTTTTCGTGGCTCACGCAGTCGCATGTCATCACAATCCATTGCCACTCCATCATTCTTCGATAGGCTCCAGGGAGAAGTCTGCCCTCCTCTCGGCCCCACATACGGACCATCGCTTCCTCTCCTTGTTGCTCCGCAAGTTGTTTGCTCGACTCTCCATTGAATTCTTCCTACGTGTCTCAATCATGTCGCCCTCTTCGCCTTTCAATTTTGCTTCTTCGTCTTGGAGCAGGGCTGCTTCCTCAGCATCTGGAGTATCCTCAATGGTCTCCAAAGAACTGATAGATGGTGACCGCGACCGAAAAGATGTGGGCGTACTGGGCATACTGGAGGCGGAGCTGTATGAGTACGACGGGTAAGGTTCGTAAGCGTATTTTTGCGAAGTAAAGGATGGCGATGGCGAAACTCTCCCAGACAAGCTCGGACTGACGGCTCTGGCGTGTAATGACGGTGCGCTCGCACTTTGGTGCAGGGGTATACGACGACGAGATCTGGGGAATGTGTTGGAATATGAGGCAACAGGTGAAGGTTGCGGAGCCTCAACATCCCCAGCCAACTCAAGCTCTGCATTCTCCGGTATGTTTGGTTCAATGTTCAGACCACTCCAGGATGACAGGCTGCTGTGATTTGGGTATGTCTCTTCCATAGCCGACCTCAGTGGACTCCTCCTCCTTCCAGAATTCAACGGCGAAGAGGGTCTTCTGCTTGTGGCATAAGGGGTAATGTATCGACCAGAGGAATCTACGCCAGGTGAGGAGTGAGCTCGTTGCATAGGCGGTAGGATGGTGCTTCCTCCTGTCGACAGCGGCCGCACCCTTCCTGAGGGAGATAGTGGCCGGGTCCGAGGTGGTGTAGTGAGGGAGAAATATTCGGCGCGGTCTGCTTGGGATCCGCCCTCGACTCGAGGCGAGGATGCAGGCGACGGCGAGGACGGAAGTTCGGGAGCCTCATATTGGGGCGAGGGCGGCAATTCAACACTCTCTGGAAGTGCGAGAGAGGCCATGGAGGGGAAGGTCGACATGTGGTCGTCCGAAGGAGTCATTTGTTTTGTAGGCGTCTCCGTCCGCGGCGTCATGGTGGTCTGTGTGTTTGTTGACATTGGGTATTGTGTCGCTGAGGTCTTTGATGGAGCGGGAGCGCAAAAGTGAGCATAACGCTCTGGAAAGCTGTCTTTAAGATACAGCCAGTGTAGTGTTGGACGTTGTGCCACAGGACACGATTGTAGCATTCCTGACGAGTTCCGGCCCAGGTGAGGAAGGACCGACGGTCGCCTTCGGAGATAAACAGATGATCTTCGAGGTGACCAGCAACTCCCGAGAAGTGCAAGCCGTTGAGGCTGCCGGTGAGCAGCTGGCTCGGAGGAGGGGAAGGCCGCAGTGGTCACGCAAAGAATAGTGAGAGGGAGGAGAGAAGAAGATCAGGTCCAGATCTTCTGTAGAAGCGTAGGGCGGTACAGTAGTACAATGTAGGTTGTAGAGTCGTGTTAGGCTGGTGTTTGCTAAAGGTCACTAAAAGGTGTCTAGGAGGGAACCGCGCAGTGAAGGTGGAGATTGTATGGAGCAATCACCGGCGCAGGCAGAGTTGCTTTGCAGAGGAAGCGCCGGGTTGGCCGGCGTTCGCGTTCGGAGGATCGATTGGGCCTTAGGCGTGCCGGTAGTGGATGGTTTAGCGGGTGGTAGGGGCGGCGATAAGCTTCACCGCTCGGGAATTGAAGGGTGGCCTAGCACGGTTTAGGGGGCAGATCCTCTAGACGATATGCCTATCGGTGCCTAAAGGTGCCTATAGGCTATGGAGGAGTAAAACATGTGAGAAAGGGTATCAATGCCCCAGCCGCTTTCTGAAGGGTTTCAAGGTCTTGCTCGTTTACTGGTTCAACCAAGAAAGAGGAATATTCGTCCCTGCATATGACGTGCAGCTGAAAAGTCGAAGGAATCGGATTCTTTGAAGTGCAACTTGATGGAGAGTATCAGGGATTCTGGAAGTGAGTTGCATTTTACCCTTACCAAGAACTTTCCCATTCTCTTATACCTGAGTGAGTTCTCCCCGAACATGCGCCATATTACCACTTTTCCTCTACGTACCCGTTTCGAGTGACATCGCGGGTTGAGACTCTGTCTTTCATCATATCTCCGACGACACGGAATGAGACCGGGGATCCACGGCTCGCTTGGGCGAACAGAAAAGTCAGGTTCAGCTTCGGCGTCCCCATTCATGCCTCGTGGTTTTTTGCTCTCGTCCGCCCGTGCACTCAATAGCCTCATCACCTACGGCGAATTTTGCGAGGCACTATGCCACACCGAGATACGTCTGCCGATGTCCCGCACCGGATCTTTCAGCTCTGCCATATCCTTGGGTTTTCCACGTGGTGGTTCCTCCGATCGTTGCCCCCAAGTCCCGGGATCTTGGTTACTTGACGAGGGCGACGGCGAGTCAGGCTCGACGCTCGGACTCGGACCAAGAGAATAGGAGAATGGAAGTTTGACAAATATCTGCTCGGCTCTGGAAGTTGCCGGTTTGCCTCGTCCGAAGACGCTCCTGATATGGGCGTTCGTGCACGAGAAGCTGCTCAATGTCCCGGTTTTTATCCAATAGAGCACGAGTCAGATTGCATCGCGCAAGCGAGTACTATCAGCGTTGACCTCGCCCAAAGATGCCACTCGATGCATCCTGGTCATGGGTGCGGTCTGGACGGAGTTCACTGAAGTCGACGTCGCTGGCCTACAGTATCTCGTTCTACGCTCAACATTGCCGCCGCCATCATGGCATTGGCCGATCGGAGTGACTGCTTCGTTGATGACGGTAACATGCGTGGCTTGAATTCGGCCCTTGACGGCCATCCTGCCGGAGTATGGCGTCTCTGCTTGTCAGGAGTCTGCCCTAAAGTCAGCCTAGGGCTCTTGTTATGACGGAGGCTTTGGAAGAAAAATTGTGGGAGTTTGTTATCGCCACTCCGGTGTCAGGCGGTCCACTTCGCACATGTCTCCTCCGCATTGACCACCAGTTCCATGTTCACTCTTCTGATTATCACGACGGGGTCATGGCACACGACTTGGCCTTTACTTGGCTAAATTCGAGCAATGTCGCAGTTTGATGATGTATGTCAAGGGTTAGAACTTCCTATTCCCAGTCCCACAAGCGAGCTGGTAGCAGAGGTAAGCCCTTACAGTCACATTGACTACCTAACAACAACTCCACTATGTTCCGTTCTTCCAAGATCTGGCTATGTTGCCAAGGAGCCCCTGAGGTAGGGAAAAGGGTGGAACACAGCACCTCGAACGAAAGCGTCATCTGGATATGCTTTGCTTGCGCTCCAGCCGAACGACGATGCGCTCCCCAGTCTGAGTCCTTCAGGCTGGCTTTTTCGCTGTGGTCAGAAGAGCCACCCAATCCCAGGTAATCGCACCCTGACCGTACTTATCCCTCATGTACTTCTCGACAACAGCTCTTGCTCGATCACTATATTTGTCCTTTTGCTCTTTGGTCCAGTATCTTCCTGCAACGAAGCCTAATGTGCCTGTAATGAAGGGGAAGAAGTCATCTACATTCGGGAAAGTGGTCTTGTGTGGCATAGATTCCACCGACACATCCTCGAACCCGGTCCCCTGTACTGTTTCTTTGATCCATTGGTCATCATCCCAGTGGCCGTTAACGGCCATGAGATTGCTCATCTTGTCAGCTGCCGGAAAAGCTGGCAGTTCAGGGTCTTCCGCGAATGCAGCGCTCACGTCTGCGTACCAGCCGAGTTCTTTCCACGACGAGAGCCCTAGGGTACCACCGGGTTGCAGCATACGATGCATCTCGCGCAGCGCAGCTGCCCAGTCTGGTACGATCATTGGACCAAAGTTCATCAGTATGTGCGTGTATTCGGCACTGGGAAGGCCGGTATCCATGGCGTCGGCCCTGACGGCTTTGGTGTTCTTCCAGCCAGCCGTGTTCATGCGGCTGGTGACAAGCTCGACCATTGCTTCGCTGAAGTCGGCGCATGTCAGGTTCAACCCCGGGCTACTCACACCGCGCGTCGCAGTTTGGCTGAGTATCTCCATGAGTTTGGCTGACACGATTCCTGTGCCACAGGCCAGATCTAGCACCTCCAGCTCCTTGTCACCCTCAATATCGGGTGCCAATGTCCGCTCGAGTAGACGCTGCGCGTAGGGGCCTGTGATGGTCTCTGCCGAAGCGTAGGACTTAGCAACCTTCGGGTCCTCCCACATCTGCTTTTCTGGTGAAGTGGAAGTGGCAGCCATTTTGTGGAGGTAGTGTGAGCCGAGGAATGCCTGAGGCTTGAGTATCTGATTGTGTGGTTCGATAGGCTGTCGCACAAGTACACCACTGGGCGAACCGGTTCTTGGAACAAAAGGGACGAACTTCTAGTAGATTGTGCTCAGTGCCGGTTGACAAGCAGCCAGGTTGGATGGACCTATATTTATAATCTCACACAATCCATGAGCACGTTTGGTGGTCAACTTAGGGCCTCCTATTGTCTGTTCGAAAGTCTCCGAAGCGTGCATAGCCGAGTGACTCGAGCGGGCCATGCGTTTGCTGTTTTGTGCTTGTCTTCATGGTTCCTGGACAACACCCACAGAGGCTCGCAGACCATCAGTCCATCCGCTCTCTAAGCCATTGAACTAGGCGGTAGAACCAGAGCGGTCTGAGCTCTTTCCGGTAGTCAACAGGCCGTGAAGTCGAAACTCACTGACAGAGTGTGAAAAGACGGGCTCCACAAGTGACGCTCCCGGGCTGGCTGATGTAAGCCACCAGGCTGGCTAACAGCCAATCGGAGACATTTTGCGATGTCCTCTCAAGATGCTGATTCGACGGTTGCTGTTGGTTGCTGTTTACTTGCGGAGGCCCTCAAGTTCAAAACCTCGCTACGTGTCCCTGCACAACCCATTCACGTTGTACCAATAGCAACGAGATATAGGTGCCTACGTGGAAACTGGACCAAGAGCACTTCAACTGCGCCCATACTAGTACCAGGTACAGTCTTTATTAGCGACTGATACGCGTCAAGAGCATCCCGGTGCATCCATCGTCACAACTGACATCATGCCTCATGCCTATTCCAGTCAGAACCGATGCGCGAACCTCCTCAAAGGCAAACAAAGCCGGAGATGGCTCGTCTCATAAGTCCAATCCTCAGAACGCACCCCCGGTGAAAGGTGGTATCACCGGAGTGCCAAAGCAGCCGTCGCAGCGAGGTGAGAATGTTTCTACAGCAGTTGGCGGCCAGGTTCGCCCGCCGCAGACTGGATTACCGAGGAGTGTCCCTACAGCAAGCCAGTCAACGGCAGGCCACACCAGAAGTCACTCTACGACAAGTACCCTCAGAAATCCTTCCAAAGATGCCACTTCGGAAGCCGCACGGCCGGCAGCCCCGTCAAACAAACTGGACTCAATAGCGGCTCCCAGCTCGCAGCTGCATGGTCGAAGATTGAGCGCGTCCACCAGGCTCAATGGACCCAGTCGCACCTTGGGTTCTTCAATAAAGCCGGACTCCCGGGCTCGGCGTCTTCCTGAAGCAATCCAAAAGCCTGCCCGGCCATTGTCAGGAGGCACCACTCGTACGTTGAACGACAAGCCCAGCCTCAAGAAACCCGAGTTCACCAACTACAACCAGCAGTACAGTCCGAAGAGAACCAAACAGGTCCCACTTCAACCATGTTCGACTATACCACCCGGAAACTCAGGCTCGAGCGGTACCTCTTCCTCGTCTCTCACTTCGGCGCTGGTTTGGCGCTCCCGAGACGAGCTGCTACAGCTGATGTCGGTCCATGAGGAAGCTGACAATATGCTTTCAAGATATGCAAACAGCATCACTTCGCAGCTGGCATCGCGCTCTGACCTGCTGAGAGAGAAACTCTGCACCCTAGAGTCATTAGAAGGAGAGCGGCAAGGCAAAGTCAACTCTCATGCGACAAAAGTCTGGCTTGATGCTGGGCAGGGGCAATCCTCAACAACGTCGAAGGGATCGGACAGGCTACTCGTCCTAGCGCAGACAATCAGACAATTGAAAGAGCTTACCAAACAAGGTGCATTGCTGGACACTCTAATGCAACAGTTCGACAAGTGGCAAGCGGTTGTACTTTCCGAAGACTTCACATCTGCTGGCAGTGGAGTTAGCGATAAGCCACCGGTGAGTCTGGCCGCTGCCCTCGATTCGCAATGGCCATCGTCGATGGAGGGCGTGCAGTTCGAGATACAGGCTTGCGCGCAGGCATTGGCCAATCTCCAAGCCCCATCCGACTCATCCGCTCTCGGGCATTTGATCAAAGCGCATTCCACACTCGCCGACCAGCTACTACAAGAGATCGCCGTATGTCGGGATCTTCAACGCCTCATTGTGCAGCAAGAGCAGAAGAAGATGGATGATGCGGTCGCTCGAGCTGTATCAGCAGCGGGGAACCATGCGCGCGAATGGCCGAAGAATTCCGTCAATAGAAAGGGCATTTGGGATATGCATTAAGGTCAAGTAGGTCATAAGAAGCCCACGGCGCATTCAGGTTACGGGACCCCATGGAGGAAAATGTAAGGAGCAGATGAAGCCATAGATCGGCCATAGGCTTTTACTTAGCTTCGCAAGCTGGTGGGAAAGAACGGAATTTGTGGTACACGAGTCTATTCGACTTCACGATGCAAATAGAACACAAATTGTGTAGAAGTGTACAGCGTCCAAGCTGTAGAAACCAAACTGGGAGGTACTGTACAGCCTTGCGGTGTTTAGCGGCTGCAAGGCTGCGAGGCGAGGCTGGGCGGGCCGCGAGCTGCACTTGCAGTGAACGCGGGGTGGCAAGGCTGCGGGTGAACAACTCAACCACATCAGCGCAGCTGCAGCAGCACCACTTCAAGTTGGCCTGCCTGTGCATCTTGATTGTTGCCTCTCACAGAAGCAGTAGATACGCCTTGGCTGCAGTCTGCAATACAACTCCACTGATCCTGGCGGCATTACTTCGCATAACTTGTTATCCAGTTCTCCAGACAAGACCGCTCGTCTTCGCCACATTCGCTCGGATTCTCCCACCTGTTCCCACATGCCACGAGGTCCTTCATCATCCGCCGGTAACTTTCAGCCGCCTCCGACTTACTCAACCGACTGATTTGCTTCAGCCTCAGTGTGTCTGAAGACCAGGTAGCTCCTGGGCTCATACCGCTACTCAACAACGTTCTGAATGCATTCAACTCTACCCTGCATCGCCGCTGGCTGCATTCATCCCGGCTACTAGTTCACAATGGGCAGCGACAACTTCAACGTCAAGTTATTGAAGCGATCTTTGGGCGAATCTAGAAAGAGTGGTTCCGTGAATACTCTGTATGGTGACAAGACATGGGTGCAAGATCTGGACATTGTCAACGAGCTTGGAGCTCACACCGGTTGTGTCAACGCCCTGAGGTACTGTTTCCGCTTCCCTCCCGCTCCGGCGTAACCGGTGTTTGACTGACTTTGGCAGCTGGTCTTCAGGTGGCAATCTACTCGCTTCGGGTTCGGACGATACCTATCTCAACATTTGGGGTTATAACCCTTCCGGGTTGGCCAAACCATTCACTTTGAATACGTGTGTGAGCACTGGTCATCGTGCCAATATCTTTTCCGTCAAGTTTATGCCTCACTCGGGTGACCGAACCGTCGTAACCTGCGCAGGCGATTCGGAAGTACGCGTCTTCGACCTAGAATACGGTGGTGCCGCCAACAGTGGGTCGACCGATCCCACATTTGCTGCGAGTACAAGAAGTCGGAGGTTTAATAACTTCTTCCGCCACGCCAGGTGGTTGAATGAAGGGAACACAAACGCGCGTGTGTACCGAAGTCATGCAGACAGGGTCAAGCGGATCGTGACGGAGTCGAGCCCCTACCTCTTCTTGACTTGTTCCGAGGACGGAGAGGTCCGTCAATGGGATTTGAGACAGCCATCGTCTGCGTACCCTCCTCCTCCCGGTGGGCGTGGGTATGCCAGATACCGTGCAAATACGGAGAGTGAAGTCGGCGACGTTCCCCCGCCGCTCATTTCCTACAAGAGATACGGGTTGGACTTGAACACCATCTCCTGTGCGCCCAATCAGCCTCAGTATATCGCCCTAGGCGGGGCTCACCTTCATTGCTTTCTGCATGACAGACGGATGCTGGGCCGAGATATGGACGCGGAGAAAGGCCGTCCGGGAGGCCGGGTCCCTGTCGTCGGTACATACGACGATGAGAGCATGGCCGAGGCTACCCGCTGTGTGCGACGGTTTGCACCCAACAACAAGCGTAAAATGGGCTCGACTGACCATGGGCATATCACTGCTTGCAAGATCAGCGACGCTAATCCGAATGAGATGATCGCTTCTTGGTCCGGCGATCACATCTACAGTTTTGATATAGTCAAGTCTCCTGATGCCAGGGATGCGGACGCCAAAGCTGACGAGGCATTTCAAGCTGCTCGTCTTAGAAATCGATCAGACCGGAAGAGGAAGAGAGGAAAGGCCAACGCTTCATCAAGCAGCTTGGCTGACTCGGCCAATCCTAGTAGACGTCTACGGCGTGTCTCCGATAGCCAGGCTGAAGAAGGAAACACCGCTCTGCTGGCGCGGTATGAGGATGGGGAGTCTGAGCTGATACCTATTCGTGCCAATCCAACCAATATAGCCGCGGAACATCACTCTCCTCGGGATTTTTTGCTCACAGAGGCACAGCGATCGAGTGAGCGTGTGGCTCGAGCATTGGTCCAAATGCGAAAGACATTATTCGACTTTTCATCCAGATTAAATGCAGATACCGCGTTATTGATGGAGACTTCCGAGGAGCTCACGCCTCACACGGCAGTCTTCACTTCTGTCCTAGGGCAGTGTGCATCCTTGCTGCCCCAGATGGAAGAGATTATGCGGACTTGGTCCTATCCAGTCAACCCGAGTGAAGAAGATGTTCGACTACAGAACACACTGAGGAGGAATCGTCAAGCCAGCTGGCGGTTTGTCCAAGCAGCCGGCTGTCTAGCCCGATGTTTGGGCGGTCGGTTGCAAACTCTCAGTTCTGCTCCGGACGGGCGCTTGAATTCTTTCACCCAGATCAGGCCCGCTGCTCATGAAGGCAAACATATCACTCGGGAGTCAAGATTTTGTTACGACTTCCTGAAAGCCATCCTTCTGTGGTTAGATGGGGGCCAAGAGGCGGTCTTGCAAGGTTTCAAAAGACCAGCTAATGTAAGTAGCGATAGTCCTCGATTCCCTCTGGACGAAGACGACACAGTTCACACTTTTGTCGACAAGCTGCGGTCGTACCTCCTGGATCTCGCGGATGACAGTGTCCCTGTTGTCGACCTGGACACGAATCGCTTCGAGGTCAATGAGAGACGGATGGTGTTTGACAGCCAGACATCGGCGGTGCAAGCGTTTCTGACGGCTGTTGTGAGCGTCAGGTTGGCGGAGAGACATGGCATGGCAGAAACAGTGACAGAGCCTTCCGGCGCTTGCAGAACTATCCGAGTCATGGACAAGGGAGCTGCAGCGCGGTTTTGGGGAGTCAAGGTGGGCCGAAGTCTCCTCATGCGTGCCGGTGAAGGGGTAACATATGATTTCGTCAATCGTGCCTTTGGCGGCTTGAGACTTCAGATTTCGCCCGACACAGAGGGCACTGAACGCTCCCAAGAGGACATTGATCCAGATGAGGAAGAACGCATTGTGGAAGCCATTGACATTGTGAGGACCGCGGACTCGCCGGAAGCTTCTCAGGGTGTCGCTGGGTCCGAAATGGAGATGAGAAGGCCCCCAGCAGCACATGTAGAGGACGCCAACGAAGACGAGGATGAGGGCGACGAGGACAACAACGAGAACGAGGAGTCTGAGTCTGAGCGCTCCGGCTCTGACGGTGAGGAAGAAAATGACGACGATGAGGGAGCGCCTGAAAGGATATTGTTTCGGCGCCGGCTAGGGTTCGCCCGGCCCCATGAACGGGCCCTGGTCAACCTGCATGTGCCGTACTCATCGCACACCAGAGTGTACCAGGGACATTGCAACACGCGTACGGTCAAGGACGTCAACTATTACGGCCTGAACGACGAGTACGTGGTCAGTGGCTCGGACGATGGACATTTCTTCATCTGGGACCGGAAAACCAGCAAAATCCTCAATATTTTGGAGGGCGATGGCGAGGTGGTCAATGTGGTCCAGGGACATCCATATGAACCCATGATCGCTTGCAGTGGCATCGACAGCACGATCAAGATCTTTGGCCCTGGCGGTGACAGCCGAGAACGCGAGATGGCGGAACGGGGAATCGATGTGGCCAACCCAGGCGGAGGGATGCACAGTTCTTTACGTTTCGGGGCGCGAAGAAGCAGCCGACGAATGCGCGGGGAAGATGATGAAGACGAGGACGATGAGAGTGATGAAGAGGCACAGTCCGAGGATGCAACTTCGGCCCGGCGGCTTCGTAGTCGACGAGCAATGCATCGCAGTTACGAAATCATCAGTCGCAACGACGTGGAACGGAGGCGGGGTGCATCAGACACATATGTCACGGTAGGTACCATGGAAGAGATACTGGTCAGGGCATGGCTGATGTCCACCTTGGACATGCTTTGACTTTGGTCTGACTATGATGCTGACATGTCTGGCGTCATTGCAGGAGGGCATGTTGGCTCGACTGGCCATGGCTTTACAACGGGGCCAGATTGAAGCGATCGGAGAGCAAGGGTTCGGAGCTGGCGGCGCAACCATTGTGGTGGATGAGAATTGCCAGGTATGAAACAATTCAAGGCCCGAGAGGACATGCAGTGCCTCGACTATGTTATACATGATGCTGACATCAAGTCCCAGGTCATGTAATGTGGACCGCCACCCCGGCCCGAGGCTGTAAGCGACGCTTCAACTCAGGACTACGGTAAATATGGTGGATGATTGCACCATACTAGTACAGTTCTGCCGTGTGGAATGACCGTACTGAGTTCTGCGAGTCCACGGTTGCTCTGAATCCGAGGCCGCAAGCAATGTGAAACAACGCTACCACGGGTGATAGGACAGTGTGATCGACAGAGTCAGAGACAGAAAGCCCTTGCCGGGCCGCTGAGCTTCGATCCTACTAGTACCAAGTAGATAGATATCTTCCTCAACTCCCAGACAGCTTGAACCATGCAATCGAGCATTGAGGAAAGTTCTGTTAGGAAATGGACTTTTGGCGGACACGGGCCAAATGGTACAGAGACCGCTCGGTTCCATACATGTAGATGTGCCCGTATCCAGATGTGCATGAAGTCTATCTTTTTCCTAGTATAAAGATCTTCAGATTGTGAGATTGTGTCTCCCGCTCAACTTCACAACGTACATTCATCTTCGTTGGTTCTTCCGCCAGGCCAAAATTGATCTGGACGTGGAATGCGGAACTTGAAGGACGAACTCCAACTCGATTGTGGAACCGAAGTTATAAAAGATTTGCTCCGATACTTTCTTGATATTTTTATTATTATTGCCACTGGCACCACAGCATCACCGAGTTCCATTTTCCGACCTTTCCGAACAACAATAATTAACATCACTATCTCCAGATTAGAGTTATTCGTCTGGCTGAGGGATATGTAAACAATATACTGTACGCCCCTCCTAGAGCATTATGAACGGGCGCACCGACAACGACACGTCCTCGCTGCCACCGCTGCCGGAGTATCTTGAAAAATGTCTTGCCCAACTGCCTGAAGAACATGGCATCGACCTCGACTCGCCCTGTGGGCCGTCTCTACAATCCATCAGGGCCCTGCGTAGCCGTGGACACCAATACACGGCGCTGCTGCTGGCGCGACACCGACTGACCGAACAGTTGGGCGAAAGTCCCGGCCCGGTGCCGGAACTGATCTTGCAACGGGCGGCCATCTACGAAGCCCTGGGGTACAGTGAGCTCGCGCTCGCAGATGCCTACGTGGCATATACGCTGTGCGAAGTGGTGCTCGAAGGGCCAGACATTTCGGACCTGGAGCCGCTCGAAGCTAACGGTGACCCGTGGCCTGTCTCTGAAGATCCTACGGTTGCCTTGGAGCTCAAGTACCGGTCGTTGATCTTGTTGTGTCGCTCGGCTCTGATCCTGGGGTGTCAACACCAGGCGAAACTGTGGATCGACGACCTGCTGGAGGTCAAGAAGAAATTGTTGGAGACCACAGCCACCGAAGAGTCGCCGTCGATGACGCCGTCCGAGGCCGCCGTGGACGAGTTCTGCGACTTGTTCACCGTGTACGCGGCGGACCTGAGTCTGAACACCAGTGTGTCGGAGCTGCGGAAGACGCCCAAATTTAGTCTGTTTGGATCCAGTTTGCGGCAGGTGTATCCGTGGAACGACCATGAGCCGGACCGCATGTCGCGACACGCCTTGGACGAGATCAACAACAAGCTCCGGGAGGCGGCGCCAGACTTGGAGGTTGAAATTACGGTCTTGCCAAGCTTGACCACGCCAAGGACAGGCGGCAAACAAGGTACCAGTACAAGCAGCAGCCCAGAAGGGTCATCACAGCTTGGCCTGTACGCCAAAAAGGACCTCGCGCCGGGGGCCACGATCCTGCAAGAAAGATCGGCCGTGACGGCGATCCGACCGCACGGCGAGGCGTTGTGCGACGCGTGTGCGGCCGACATGGAAACCATCCCTCAAGGTGAACGGTGGTATTGCCCCGGATGCAATCTCCCCTTCTGCTCGGAAGCGTGCTGGGACCTCGCGAGGACAAAATACCACGCGCCCAACGAGGACGACGAAGAGACCGACGAGGGCTATCCTCCCGGCCAGACGCCCTTCTGCCCAGGCACCAGCGGCAACGAAGACATCCACGTCCTCGGACGGGCCGAGAGTTCCACCACGCCCGAATGGGACTTGTATTTCCTCTTGCTGTCGCGCACCATGCAAATGGCCGAAACACAGCGAGTCCATCCCTTGGATCTGTTCGAGATCAAGTACCTGTGGGGTGACTGGTCGTCGCGGGCGCCCAACAACCTTAAGATACCTTTGAAGTCCGGTCCCAAGACCCTGCCCTACAGCGTGCGCCACCACGTCGAATTGGTGCTGCAGTGGTTCGAGATCCTGATGCACTCCCGCCCCCGCTGTCGGCCGTACAGCAAGCAATGGCTGGTAAAATACGACTGGTGGATCATCCAGACCCTATTTGCCAAGTTTCGTGGTGTCGCGGACGCCCAGCAGTCCACTTGGACGGGCAAGCCTGAGGTCGCGGCCGTCCATCCGCTTTGGTGTCTGGCTAACCATAGCTGCAATCCGAATGTGACTTGGAAACCGTCTGGTGTGAGGAATTTGACTGTTGTCAGGGAAAGAGTTTGGCAGCCGCAGCAGGTTTCTTCAAGTCTGGCGAATGGTCATGGGAGCGTGAATGGTAGTAATGGTAACGCCAACGCCAACGGCGTTTCCGTTCCGTGGACCGGAATCAAGGCGGGTGAGGAGATTTGGAACCATTATACCGATATCCACGAGACCGATGTTCGGCAGAGGAGAGCCAGACTACGCGCCGTGCTTGGTGGCGATTGCAGATGTGAAAGATGTACTGCCGAGGAGAAACTGATTACTACAACAAGTATCCGAGGCGGTTGAACGGTGACTCGGACTATTACCTAGGTAGGTAAATGAGCTACCTTACTAGCATACCGTTGCGGCCGATGGCGAGTCGAATGGTTACTGGTCAAAATTCAACTTGAAGCTCGGGAGTTGCGTTGTATCCAGTGGCATTGGACCTGGTGTCCAAGAGGAATTTGCACGATGCCGCAAGAAACGGAGACGGATGACTCTCGCACTCTACGGCTACACGAGGCTTGCTGGCTTGCTGGCTGGACTTGCAGCACTGCAACCCTCTGGTGCAGTGCCATCACGGTATTGATACGAGGACAGGACCAGGCTGGACGAGCTCAAGCTCCTTTCTACATCCCAGTCCTGATATGAAGACATATCAATAAGGTATCTTCCGACATACAGATACTCTCCTGTGGTCTGATGATTTCGGTCATTGGCTTCATGCTCCCGACTGAGATATCACAGCCACTGCCACTACCACAGTGGTTTTGTTTCTGCCCTTGAGACAACGGCTGGCATGTGCATGGGAATGGGCATGGCATGGATGTGGCCTCTCTGCAGTGGCAGGCGAGAAAAAGGGAAAAGGAAAGGAGAAAGGAAGGTCCCTTGTAGTACCTACCTAGGTAGGGAAGTGAGCGGTCTGGTCAAGGTACCGAATGTGCACTGTCTGACTTTGGATTACAACATTTCCATATAGGTAGTAGGATGCGAATTTTACTTAGCGTACGCAGGGAAAAGATTGTTGTCAGGCAGCTGTATTTCATCCAATGTTCGAAACTTACATAGCACGATAGCATAGTGGCTTAATTAGGTAGTCACCTTCATGTTCGACGCACTATTACAATACATACCTATTGGTACCTAGGTAAGTAGGTGCCAATCAACCAGTACTAACCTCCATTTTGCTTGATGGGCCTGTTGTTGTAGGCCACTAGTCCTTTCCGTCTGGCTCATTCAGACGCCATTGACCATGCTCAAATAATGATATCTGTGTCAACAACAGAGCCGTGATCTCTCCCACCGCCCGTGCCTTTGTGGGTTTGATAACAGAAACTAATGAGCCGGCAAGGTACTCACTCGGTCACCCGCGAGGTGTGGACACCGTACAGCATCGTACAACGTGGAACAGTATTAACGCAAGGGCGTGAGGAGTGAGGGCATATCAGCGATAGCGATTCTACGCTACGTATCGAGAATCTTAATAGACGTCCATATGGGATGGCGTACAACTTGACATGCCCATTCCTGCACATAGTGTCAGGCCAGATACAGTCATACCAATCAAGCAGTCGCTGTGATTTATATCCTTTCTTGTGCCTCATATCATCTCCTCCGCCGGCGTGGTAGGAGTACTTCCCGTGCCACTGTCACGGTCACTGTAACTGTAGCGGCTGTCACGCTTTTGGTCTGTTGTTGTCTTCGACGACTCCGTCGCCCGCGCACGCTCTTCTCGCTCTTGACGACGACGTCGACGGCGTTCTTCCCGCTCGTCTTCCTCGACAGAGGGCGTCAGTGGGCTGAGCGGTGTGAGACTGGTTCCTGGCGGTGACGTGGAGAGGCTATCCCGATGATGTTGGTGGTGATGAGAGTGGGCTGCCTTGTCTTTATCTCGATCTTTGCGCTCCTTGGTGGGTTTGCGTCGTACGCTCGCCGTGCTGCTGACGCTACTGCCGCGTCTCATGCGTTCTGCGGCGATCGATGGTCGGTCAACGTTGCTGTTGTTGCCGTCCAGGTCGAACTGAGGGGTCGACGACCTTGACGACTGTCGGCTCCGACTACCCATTGAATCCAACGTCTCGAGGCCCGGTCGACGTCTGCTGCTCTTCGAGTCAACAGCATTGCTGTGTCGAGATGAATGGTGAGTGTGGTGACCATGAGCATGTTTCTCCAGGTCGTGGTGTCGACGACCATGTCGATTGTGGCCTGTGAACCGCCACAACCCCGTCCACCACTTCCATCCACCCAATTCCTTTGCTCTGGCGCGGCGCTGGGCGTGCAGTTTTCGGCGCAGTCCTGCCCGTCGCTCGTTCTCCTTCTCCCAGTATTCTGTCCGGTATTCTTCCCAGTTCTCGCGGAACTCGGGACTAAAAGATTTCGGGAGCAGCAAGAGCATGATGTGATCACCGCCCTTTGCTAGGTCTTCTTCCACCACCGTTCCATCCTCGTGCTCCACCAGGTGCCAATCGAAGCCGCCGGCTTCGCGAAACATGCGAAGTGGTAACAGGAACGACAGGTGTCCTAGCATTTCACGCCAGAGTTTGCCGCGGATCACGACAACACGTAGATTGAAGCCGCGGAGGCCGCGATTGGTCGTGCCCAGCCATTTTCGAGGCCAACGGATCCCCCGTTCCCATTGTCCCGTACCCCAGACCAACAAGACAGTCACGACACCACCCATCAAAGCTAGCTTTTCTGATGTTTCGACTACCCAGTAGACGGAGCCGCCGAGTCCGGTTCCATCTTCGCGTGGACGCAGGAACAGAGCGTAGAAGAAGAAGCCATTCCACAGCGCCAGAAGAAGGAGGAAGAAGGTGTTGAGACGTCGACGGCCGACCAGATGTAGGTATTGGGCGCGCAAGGAGGATTCGAGGATTAAAAGGTTCAAGTATATCTGGGGCGGGGAAGACGGCAGGGTTGAGAGTAGAGGGTCTGGCGTGTATTTCTCGGTTTGGGATGTTTTCCCAAGGCCGGAGAGCGGCGCGGTCGGAAGAAGTTTGATGTCGGCGGGAGGTGCACCTTTGAGGATCTGGTTTAGCCTTGTTTCGCTGGCCATGGTTCGGGAACCGCGAGGACAACGTCGAGAGGGTTGGGAGTGATGATGGTCGAGTTCGGCAAGAAGCAGAGCGCTATAAGATGGTATAGCACCTTTACGCCATGACCGGTAGACTATATCGTGGTAGCGGTAGAAGGTATGCCCGACTTATTCGTTATATGCGCCGCAGATCGTAGGAGGCAGTGGATGAGCTGGACAATGACTATTCGCATCATATCATGGTCGCAGGTTTAGGCATGCAACATGTAGTATTGTTCGGAAACCCTTCTTCGCAGGGGTATGGGAAGTTTCCTATGCTGCATACACCATGGATCGCTCTGGGGAGTGTCGAATGGTTGTACCGTGTACAGACAGAGTCGGATGTGTCCCCAATGCAAGGCTGTCGGTGTCGGTGTCGGTGGTGTTGAAAGTTGAAGTGACGAAACATCACGTGCGGCAGAACCCGGAGAATGGCTCACGTAAGCCCAAATCATGTGACTTGAATCGGATTATCTCGGCCGAATGAAGCGCCAGAGTTGCCTTCCCGCTGGAATTGAGCGAAGCCGGCGAGCGAGAGAGAGAAAGTGATGATGGCCACAGTCAACACCAACAAACATACTGTGATCCATAGGGCTGCCTCTAGATCTCCGTTCATTTCAACCGATGCATTCATTCGTGTCTGCCTAATCTTCTTTCTTCTACAATCTAAATTTGGTCAACCACCCAAACCCACCGGGTCTCTTGTCTTCAGTGTCTCCTTCTGCTCATTCAAGTTGCCCCTCGACTCGCCCCAGGCTTCAATGCCCTGTGAGGAGTCCATATTTCTCCTGTTGCATGAAACCCTCTCTGCCTCTGGCAATCCTAGAGGCAGCTCCTCGAAGCATACGCACCCACATTGGCATCAATCTGCGCCCACAGCACCGCCTACCTCGCCTTTCCCTTCTGCACCAGTCCACCGCAGCCACACTCACTGAACCAGAAGACCTTCCTCCGACATCGCGTCGTCCTCCAGTCATGTCGTCCGAAGCAGTAGAGTCGGATAGTGAACTTCAAAGTCGCGGTCAACAGAGCCCATTGGCTTCCCGACGCGCCCAAGACCACAACCCACGCAGAAGCCGATTCGAGAACCTATTCCCTTTGAGCTACAGGGAAGGTTTTAGTCAATGGTGGAACGATGTACCAGCGGCAGAAGCGGAGCATAGAGTCCTATCTTTTGTTCCCTACCTACAAAAGCCCCCGACCCATACCCAAACCGGCTCAGAACCGCCATCTGTGAACCCATCGACCATGTCAGTTAACGAAGATCCTACGGCCAAAGCCCTTCCTGTGCGGACAACCTCTATCACAGACCCCTACGGCCCTCGAACGTGGTATTCCCGTATGGTCCAGTTGTCTGGCAAGAACCGGGCCTTGAATGAGTTCTCAGTGGAGCGCACGGGCGAGACTCCCGAGCAGAATATGGTCATCCTGCACGGCTATGGTGCTGGCCTGGGTTTCTTTTATAAGAACTTCGAAGCACTGTCCCGTCCTCAAGGCTGGCGGTTGTTTGCACTCGATATGTTGGGAATGGGCCGCTCATCTCGTCCGCCTTTCAAAATTAAAGCCAAGACTCGTGAAGAGCAAATAAAAGAGGCGGAAGCGTGGTTCGTAGACTCTCTGGAGGAATGGCGTGTGAAAAGAAAGATTGACAAGATGACTTTGGTTGGACACAGTATGGGCGGCTATATGGCAGTGTGTTACGCATTGAAATATCCGGGACACCTCAACAAGCTCATCCTAGCTTCTCCCGTCGGTATCCCCGAGGATCCTTATGCCACCCATGCCGCCATGCCCGAACCACCTGAATCAACCCTACAAAATGAGTTCACCCAAGACCAATCAACGGAGACCGTCGGCCGATCGAATGCCAGCAACGGCAGCGCTCCGACCCCAAGACGGCCACTGCCTAAATGGCTGACATATCTGTGGGATGCCAACGTTTCCCCCTTCAGTTTCGTCCGGTGGTCTGGCCCATTAGGTCCACGATTGGTCTCGGGCTGGACAAGTCGACGATTCTCACACCTACCGCGTGAGGAAGCCGTGGCTCTCCACGACTATAGTTACAGTCTGTTCCGTCTCCGTGGCAGTGGCGAATATGCCCTGGCATATATCCTTGCTCCCGGCGCTTTTGCCAGAAGTCCTTTGATCCGCCGCATACAGGGCGTCGGAAGACAGCCGTTACCCGTTACCAAGCCCAACTCCGGTTCCACAGAAACCGTGCGTGAGAATGGCGTTCCGGTTGTCCTCATGTATGGAGAAAACGACTGGATGGATGTCAAAGGGGGCTATGCTGCCAAAAGGAAGATTGATGAAGAACGTGAGCGGGCTTTGAAAGGCAAATCGCCCGCCGAGATAGCCGAGGATCAAGGTGGTGCCAAAGTGGTCATAATCAAAGGGGCTGGTCATCACGTCTACCTTGACAGCCCAGAAGAATTCAACGAAGTCATGCTTTCTGAGATGGAGGATGTCAAGAAGCGCACGTCAGGCCGGACGAAAGGTGGCATGGGCGGTGTACAGGTCGTTGACAGGAAGGTTGACGACGAACCATAAGCGGAGAACGAGTGGTGAGACACGAAACTAGAACGGGCGTGACTGGTATTCCGCCGGAGGGTTATATCTGTCATCAGCAGAAGGTGGATTCCTTCAAATCCACACGTCCAGCATTGGACACGATGAATTGAACTGCAACTCGGCACGTTCGACTGTCTTTGCTGAGTTGTGCCTCCAATATGAGTCCGGGAGGCCACTCAAAGCCTGCTCATCCTCGCATTGCGATCCTGCTTGGGGGCCACAATTTCGGCTCATACTGGACAACAGTACCGACGATACTTCACTCATCTATCAACACTGAGATGTCACGAACCCGGAGCTGTCATGCTTATCCCGTCAAGGAATCTGGCGGCTACTCACCACGGGAGTTGCGTCAACCATTGAATCTCCAGCCTTGCCTGCTGTGATGCGTCTGGGTTGGTCATTCACAAGTTTCATCCCCCTCCTAGCAGGTCAGAAGGGAGTAGTCTCCTACTCGCATCCAGTCACGACAGTTTGTGCTCGTTCACCATACAACGGCGCCCTGTCCTCGAATCCGTCGCTGTTTCTATCGCAGGCCACCCAGTATTAGGTTTCGCTGGCGCCGTCCGTTAAACAGGGACAGCAGGAGAACTACAATAACTTATGGCTGGTTTCTCGACATCAAACAGGTCACGTAATGACCTATCGAGCGCCTTCTTGGATATGTCTATTGAGAGAGGTGTTGCTTCGGAGACGCGAGGAGGAAGGCGGTGGCCTTCCTGATCGCAACGAGACGCCTGGAGCAATACCACGGAGTACTCCCGAAGGAAACGGACAACCTACTGGGGTCCTTAGAGCAACGAACGCTTAGGGTGGAGGGTGGGAGTCAGGAGGGCTCCCGGTGGATAGATAGGCTAGAGACCTATATAGACCCGACAGGGACTAGAATAGATACAAGAGGTACTTCCCTGGGGATTGATAGAAGCAACCACATCTCGCACAATCTTCAGACCACAGGCTGTATCTTCCAAGGCGGATAATGTTGGAACTGCCAATGCGTCAAGACGCATTTTACGCTTGCTCGTTACCATGCTTGTCAGGTGTCTTGAAGGAAGAGGTCGGTATCCTCTCGAGATCGCGCAACAGATTCTCCCCGGGGATTGATAGAAGCAACTACATCTCGCACAATCTTTTGATGCGGTTCCTGCTCGCTCGCAGGCCGTACTAAGACATGAACAACTTCCTGATCCAGAAACTGATGTAAGGTGGCGATGGCATTTAGGACGGCTTCCTAACAGTCATGTTGGGCTTGGATGGCTTGGATGGCTTGGATGGCTTGGATTCTAGCCTCGCAACCAGCGATGTCAGAGCCCAGGCGTATTATTGTTGTATCATTCAATATTGGTTGCCATATAGCTTGCCGCTCTGCTCGGAATTAGTTGGGTCAGGGAGCAAAAAGGAAGGAGCCATACCAGCGGAGAGTTGCAACCACTCATCCATCATGATATTGAATGTCAAAGGGGATGCTGCCATCATGATCTTGATGACACCGGGATCGTCAGAGTTTCGACATTTGGTGAATTCTTCCACACGCCACGAATGCATGAGCGCGTTTACTCTCTTCCGCTGCTGCTCAAGGTTGCTCCAGTTGATGGCATGTTTCTTGAGGACCTGCTCAATATGGATAGACCGGACTCGGGCCATCAAGGATTCAGGCATCTTGGATTGTCCGCGAGATTTTTTCGGCATTTTCCTGAACATATGGCCAAGTCTCTGTCAAGATAGTCTTGGTTGCCCGTGCCAATAGGTGGATGTTTTGCTTGGTCTCATTTATGTCGTCCACAGTCTGTATCGCGTGGGCCTGCACTCGTTTCCACATTGGCTCAACAGCTCGACGATGCTTTTGCCTTTCTTCCATCAACAGGTCGCGAAATGCGGCGATGGAGTCCTGAGACATGCCCGTGGATGCAAGACGCGAAGTGTCGGGCTCGTCGTCATCAGTAGGGAGGACAATTAGATTGTCGGCGAGTATATAATCAGGGACCGCACGGGTGACTGGTGCAGGATCGAGATCTAAGGCTTCAATTTGTTTTCGTAAAGTCGCGTACTTGTGACCAGGCTTTGGCCTCTAGTCTGGTTGTGTTCATCCATTGCCAGCCCAACAAGAGCGATTCCGAATGGCCCACATTGTCTGGCACATTGTATGCTTCGACAAGGGCTTGTAGAAATTTTTTTCAGAAGTCCCGCTAACCAATCATCCCGTATCATTGACGTAACTGCGCAACAAGAATCAATGTGGGAGTGGGTGGAAGCTTGACTGCTAATGTGTCTTGGTGAAGGGGAGCGAAACTTGAATCGTTCTGGTGTTAGAATTGTCTCAGTTGACAGATCTAGACGAATCGAAGAGCGAGGTAACTGCTGGTGACATGTAAAGAGAGGATGGTTTACTGCAGCTGTCTTGAGGGACGAAGAGGTGGGAGGAGTAATGAAAGTTAGGCGTTTGGGTTGGGAGAAAATTTGAACGACACCGCAAGGTAGAATAATAGGAAGGCGCCAGTGAAGGAAATCTCAGGTAGGTTGCACTTGCCTGTGTCGCTGTTGCCTGCGGACGATACGCGTGCCACTGCAGACTTGAGCGTCACTACCAGGCAGGCTGGAAGCAAAATCTTTCGCCAAGGAAGCAGCACTACCTGATGAATAGTAGCCAAATGGATCAGGAGTAATGAAATGAATGACATGGATGGAATATCAGTTTCAGAGGCTGAAGAATGTAGATGGATAGTGACAGTACCTAGGCATTATATCGACCGGCATATGTAGTTACTACCACTGTTACAGTATTTCACGGTGTCTCCTCCACCCTATAGACCAGTTTGCTAGCACTCACTTTCCCCTCCTTCATATCCGCCAGACCGTCGATGACGCCCTTGAGACCATTGGGTCCCACGACCTCCTTGTGCGGCTTGAGTTTCCCTTCCGCCAACAGGGCCTCGGTGATGGCCATGAACTTTTTCGCGAATTCAAAGTCCTCGGGTGTGGCGGGGAACTTGTTGGGTCCAAAATCGAAGGGTTCCCCAAAGACAGTATACATGAGTGTCGAGGTGGATTCGACGCCTTCTCGCGGGAACTTGACGGGTAAAATGGAGCCGTAGCGAATCACACCAGCAGAGCTGTTGTCGGCCAGCGCGTCGGCGCAGAATTGGGCGCTTTGTTCCGTGCTGATCGTGTCCCATGCCAACGTCAGCTGATTGTCTGTGTACTTGCGGATCTTGGCCGGAGCTTCGCTGTCCTTGTAGTCGAAGACTTCGGCGGCGCCGAGGGATTTGACGTAGTCGAAGTTGTGGGGGGAACAGGTCGTTAGAACGGTGTAGCCGGATCTGATGGCCACAAAAGAATCTGGTTAGAATTGCTGTATTTTTTGGTCTCTTTCTTTTTGTTGGAGAGGGCAAAAGGGAAGAGTGGTTTGTTTTTGGACATGAAAAGGGGCTCAAAGTCAAAGGGAGACGGGGGAAGAAAATGGCATTGATGGATCGATGGTTGACTTTTGAGACCCAAAAATGCTGCTTAATCAGTAAACTGTTGACTGACTTACAACTTAGCATACTGAATCCCCAGGGCCCCGGTGGCCGAGCTTCCGCCATAAATCAGGACAAATGTCTTGGACTTGATCGGGTCCGTGGGCAGATTGAGCTTCAGGGCTTTCTGATACAAGCCCTGGCCGACCGTGGTGGCGCCGAGACTGACGGTGGCGGCCTGCTCAAAGGATAAGTGATCGGGTATCTTGATCTGTATATCACCTTTGGCCACGATGTACTCTGCGAATGCGCCGTCCTGGGGCTCGACGGCGTTGCCGCCATGCGCGACGCCACCGATGCGGTCGCCTTTCTTCCACGATTTGGTCACGGCCGGACCGACCTCTTCGACAATGCCGGAAAAGTCACACCCTAGCAGACACCCGTCCTTGGCCAGGCCGAATGTCGCATGTTTCCAGTCTGTTGGGTTGAGGGCCACGGCGACCGTTTTGACTAGCAGGTAGTCGTCGCGCAAGTTGGGTGCAGGTCGGTCAGTGACCAGTACGGGTTCTTTGTTTTGAGAAATCACGGCTTTCATTTTGATTTGGGAATGGGGATTGAATTGGGAAGGTTCACGTTGTTGATGGAGCGTACAGTAGCTCCGAACGCAAGTATTTAAAAGTATAAGTATAGATGGAATGATTTAGGACTGTATGGTATGTTAATAGTTACCGGGTAGGTAGGTAGTCTGAGGGAAGTTTGGCAGTGGAGATGAAGTCACGGCTGGATTATCAATCAAGTTGACAGTAGCTATAAAGTGTGTCTGCGTCTGGTCCGCAAAGCCGGTACCTAGGTACACAGTCAAGCCAGTTGGTCCGTGGGTTTCCCGTCGATCTTCCGGATCTTGTGGGCATTAGGTATTTCGCAGAATGGGGTGTTTATTTCGCAGAACCGCTATCCCTGATTTAGGTAGGATCGTCGGTGTTGCCTATTTAGGTAATTCAAGATATTTATTTCGCAGAATAGCGCGTATAGACGCGTTAAGTGCCGTTAATATTATTACTCGCCGCGCCTTAAACTATAGACGTCTAATTATATAGAAACTACTACTTTTTTACTATATACGCTATAGAATAATACTCTACTTTTAAGACGCTAGTACCGGACGTATTCGCTAACTATTAAGCCGACTATAATACTCTCGACGTATATCTATACGACGCTAGAATTTAGAACGATTCGAAGAAAGAAGATAATTCCGAGAACGATTTCGAGTCGACGCTAGTTATTTAGTATAAGCGTACGTTCGATCCTCCTTCTTCTATTATCTATTCTAGCGAGTAAGCGTATTTTAAGACGCTCGATAGGTAGTCTATCTTCCGCAAATACGATATACGTATTTATAAGCGATATAGAGATAGCGTAGATAATATTAAGGCTATATATCTTGAGTACGACCGCGCCAGTATCCGTAGTTCGTATTAGATCGCTTCGTTAGATAGAAAGAGATTTAAAGAGTATCTATCGATAGGGTATTAGTTTAAACTTATAATAGTACGGAATAAAGATAGTAAATACTTTATTAAGACGCCTATAAATATCGAATATAATTATCGTCCTAATAAAGGCTCTAGTTATCCTTCTACGAGAAGAAGAGCGCGTAAGAGAGACCTAAATAGACTAATTCGTAAATATTTCGAAGAGGATTTTAGCGTTTAAGATATCGTATCGATAATTAATAATTATTCGTAGAATATTCCTATAACTATATAGAATATAAAGAACGAGAGAAGTAGGATTTATTCGATAAACCTCGTAGATAGAATAGCTACTTAGGCGCTTATCGAGCGCGTTAGAGATCGATTCGTCTCGTACGTTAATATTAACGACTAACTAAGGTTACGCCGGCTCGTTCTCTTCTACTACGAGTCGCTTAATCTATAGCGCCGTTATCCTAAGATTATTCTAATCGACGTAACTTATAAAACTAATCGATTTAGAATACCGCTTATTAATATTATTAGTATAATAACTAATAACGAATCGTTTTTTATTAGCGCCGCGTTTATCGAGCTCGAGGCGATAGATTTATTTAAATTTATACTTAAGAAGTTAATACTTATTTATTAAGCGATAGAAATCGAAAACGGATCTTCTATCGTTATTATAAACGACGATCTAGACCTTACTCTTACCTTAAAATTAATCTATCCTTAGTCGCGTTACTTTCTATATATCTAGTATATAAATAGAGTAGTATAAGTATAGATAAAGCGCTATTTTAGAGGGCTCTATTTACGCTATTAATCTCGCGAGGAAATTAAAGCTAAAAGAGATCGGATATAAGAAAAATAGCTTAATTTTAATAAATACTAATAGACTATAATATTTATAAAGATATCTCTAGACTATATACTTAATTAGAATACGCTTCGACTAAAGTTTAAAGAGAAGAATAAACCTCTCGTCGACTATCTCTAGCGTATCTAGTTTCTAAGAAAAGAGCTATTTATAAGAGTCTATACCGACGAATTTTAGTACTTTAGTAACGTAATAATCTCGCGACTAGAGATAATATATCGAGCGTTAAAGAGACGCCTAAAATCGACGTAATTCGACGTCTCTACTATCGTTAACGCCCTCGAGAGATCGATTCGAGATAGCTATCTTAAGAGTCGATATAACTTAGATATAGATCGAGTAAATCGACGCTCTTAATTCGACTCTCGTTTATAGTCTTAAGTCGTTAGTTACGTCTTATTTTATACTCTATCTCTAGTTCGTAAAGCTATATTTAAAATAGACGTCGATAAGGTTACGCCTATCTTAGGATAGATTAGAAACTTTCGAGCCTACTCGAGCGTTTTTACGCGTATTTACGGCCTACCGTATTCTTATCTCGTTATATAACTACTACGCTAGAACGAAATCCTTAATCTCGACTACTTTACGCTTTACTAGAGACTTAATAGAATAGAAAACGTTAATAATATAAATCTCGCTAATATAATATAGCTACTAATCGTTATTTCTCGATCTTGAGACTTTAATAATATCTCGTAACGAGAGTTATTATAGTTTAAACGCGTCGAGTATAAACTAGATCTACGAAACTCGTTAAATCTCGTACTAGTATCTACTAGATAACTTCCTCCTACTTTAGAACTCTTCTAACGATAACCTTCTCGACGAGAGCGCTCGGCGTCTCTAGAAATACGAAATTCGATAGTTAGCGTAGGAAGAGGAGAATATATAACGGCTATAATAGTACTAGGAGGCGTAGGAAGAGTAGGATCTATAATAATACTAGAAGGCGTAGAACGAGGCTCTATAACGATACTAATAAGAGTAATAACTAGCTCGATAAGAGGTCGAGGAAGAGGTTCGCTCCCTAGAATAAATATATTTCGACTAGTATAGCGATTTAAGATAAGAGCTCGTTTACTAGATAAATATATAGTAAAAAGCTTAAGGCTCTAAGGATTTAGTAGCTTTCGCTATACTATATAGCTATAATAATATTACTTTTATACCCTATTATCTTAAAAATAGCTCGTAAATCGACTCTAATTCGAGCGTAACTCGTATAGCCTAAATAGCGCGCTATAATTAGCCTAGGCTTATTTATTAATATTTCTAGTAATATTACGCTTAATTAGGCTTAGCGTCGTTCGGCTTAAAGATCCGGCTAATTAGAGCCGAGTACTAAGTTTTCTGCGAAATATACGCGGGGGCTACGCTAGCCGGCGAATTAAATTAAGGTAGGTCTAACTATTACCCGTTACGGTATAGCGGTTCTGCGAAATAAACACCCCATTCTGCGAAATACCTAATGCCGATCTTGTGGGGTCAGTTCCCATAGTGTCCATGTTCCAGCTGTCCGTCGCCAGGAGAAGGGCCGAGAGTCAATGGCAGCCGGCGGTAGTCAAGAGGCACCATTATTGGCATGGATCTGAACATGAAAGCGTGGACCTGTCCGTGAGTACCAGTCCGTACTCTGTCGTAGCAGCGATGATTCCAAGACCTGAAAGACTCGAGGCGGGCTGAAGCCGTGTGTTCTCTTCCATTGATTGATTCCACCAGTCGGCAAGTCACCTTGGAGTGCAAGTGATCCATGAGCTGCCGTGGTCTGTGACGAGGACCTTTTACTTGTCGGATGCAGTGACCTGGCGACGTTCATGCAACACGCTGACAGGTGGATTCCCGTCTCCAATGTTTCCGGGAATCGAATCGACCCTCGGCTTGTCGTGACGTTGTCATTCTGGGCATGATCTCATCTCCATTCCTGGCGTTCGAAGTAGTGGAGGAAGACTTGAACTTGGGATATTTGACGGGTTTCGTCTCCCGACTGAGCGGCAGTGCTTTAAGTCAGCCTACAGTAGGCGTTGAAAGCAGGATGTCGGCCACTGCAGTGTGGCACTAGTAGTAATATAGGCTCTCGCTTGTTAAACAGCTTTTAGGTACCTAGGTACCACACAAAACCGACCAGTACCTAACGTTACCAGTAGGCGAGCAAACAACCTTGGAATTCGTTCGCGCCGACAACCCGGTACATGTACGCTATCTAACTTACTAGTAACATGCGAGTCAACTGCTACTGCACTGCCAATCATGCAGTCAGCCAACTGCAGCTACATCTCCCTCGTTTCTTCTTCTTCGGGCCGATAACGTGCGGCCGGGCCATATCCCGCCTAGCGCTCCAGATTGCCGGGAGGCACCTATGCCTGAGTGTACAGACCTATTACTAGTATCTGACTACGATACATGGACGGCAGGATACCGTCGGCGTGCCGTATGCTGTACCTACCTACCTACCTACCTAGGTATCTGAGGTTAGGATACCTTAGCTAGGAACCAGGTAGTCACCCCTGCCAAGACTCAGCCTTACGGTTTCTTGGACAATACACTGCAGTAAAGTACCTACCTAGGTACCTGGTACCTTCCAGTCTATCTCAGTGACGCGGGTGATGTGATGCCCAGAACTCGAGTCTCCAGTGAAGGAACACCCCGTGCAAGAGCGAAAGGGATTGGCCCTCTTTGAATAATATACATACGTTGTGGCTATGGAAGACCTGTCTTCTTGTACGCAAGACACCTTTGTCACCAATGGTTCGTTCTAGATCAAGTTCACGTCCACGCTTCAAGATTGCCTTTGCAGATTCCACCCGCCGCAATCCACGGTTTCAAGTTGTCTCCAAACCACCACGGCACACATCCCCTCTGCGCATTGTGGGACCTGGTATTCAAGCTCACTTCTTCCTGATGGCGGCGAGGTGTGCATCTGCAACCGTGCTGCCGGCTCTCATCTCGGCCAGGAATTTGTCGGGATCGACCACGCAGACACACATGCCGAACAGGTCTTTGAGCCAGTCGACCTCATTTTGCAGAATGATTCCCTGTGTTTTAGCAGTCGATAGCTCCACATTGCTTATGGTCTGCTCGCTCTTGAGTGCATCAATCTCGGCTTGCAGTTTCTCCTTCTGCGCTCGAGACACCGCCAGTTCGGACGACTGCTGATGCACCTTTTGGATATGGGAGGATAGTTCTTCAGTCTGGGCCAGGAGTTTGCCGTGCACCTCTCTGACCTTCGATTGTCCCTCGGCATTGCAGCGGATCTCTGCTTTCTTCTCCTCCAGCTCCTTGTGTAGCGAGAGAACCTGGCTGCGGAGCACCTCCGATTCATCATCCTGCGCCCGAGTCTGGTCGATTGCTTGAGCAAGACTTTCCCTACAACAGTTGAACTGTTCGAGGAGACCGTACAGCACATTTGGCCCTTCTGTGCCTAGAAGTTTGCGGCGTTTTCTGGGTAGAAGAGAATTCTCATCCATCGACGGCCTCGGTGTCGGTACTTGATCCGAGCCCTCGTCGCGTGGCGCCATTGGCGTTTCAGCATCTTTGGTATTACGCGAGCCATTCTTGTTCTTGGCCTGTCGAGCGTCGCGTATCAAATCCTCTTCCTTGTTGATGGCTCGTTCACTGCGTTCGTCGTGTGCGAGCAACTGATTTTCCATCTCTGTATGATACCAGTTCTCAGAGGTGCTGTGCAGAGGTTAACTATTATTCTCACCGATTCAAAACATGACCCATACCCGAGACCGTAAGTCGATCCAAGCATCACCCACTTGGTGTTGCTCCTGATTGAATACGCAATTGATTTTGCATCCAGAGCAACTTTGGTGCGGAGGATCATTTGATATGCCCTTCTTGGTCTGGCCCTCACCCACATAGAGATGAAGCCATTCTTTTCATCGTAGGAGATGTTTGCGATATCACCAATGTGGATTGATTTGTCAAGCTGTGCTGTGGGAGATATCATTGTAATCGACCCTTTCCCACGGTCGATGTCAACTTCACAGTCTGTCAGGTCTTTCAAGTCCTTGCCACTCAGGCTGCTGTAGTAAGAATGTATTTGAAAGATTCCCATCTTGGAAGGCCGTGAGAGACGTTCATGAAATGTTACGCCGGGAAGAGCCCGTGCAGAATTGACCGAGCCAGTCTGATTTCAGCAGAAGGACGCCTTTGGCTGAAGCGAGGCAAGAAGTTGGATAATTGAAGGGGCCTCTGTCTGTCGGTAAAGTCGTCAAATAAAAGCTTCCCGTAAAACCAGAGGGTAGAAGTAGGCACACGCTGTCTTTGCTAGAGTCCCTTCCAATGCGATCAAGTGGTTGGGAGAAGGAGGATGAAGGACAAAGAAGACGAGTGAAGAAAATGAAAAGGTCGGAGGGCCCTTTTATCTTCCATTGGTGCCTTCTCGGCTTACCTTCAAGACAACCTCATATTCTCTTTGCTGCTTCCACCAGACGCCACCAATCTTCACTCCTTCAATATGCCCCCCAGAATTCTCCCAAGCACGCCTCTGACGCTACTTCTATTGCCCGTCTGCAGTGTGGTCAGGACCAAAGCAACACTGGTGGCGAAGACGGCTTGCTCTCGGCGGATGTATCGCCTATCGTACACACGAGGAAGGACCGTTGCCATTGCCCTGGGCGCGACAAAGAAGGCAATCTCCTGTCTCCGGCTGGGTCTCTCCAGAAGAATCGACCAACCGCACGCAAGACAACCTGCCAAAACACACAAGCCAGAATCCCACATTTGCGGCGTCACGGTCTTGTACGAAAAAAGCCTTGGACCAAGCCTGGTACGTGCAAGACACACTGAATAGTAAAATAGGGCGACGAACGCTGCCAGAAAAGACGACGATCTCGTGGCGGATATCAGGCCGGCCAAGGCCGACTGTTTGCTGGGGGACCGCATCCGGGACAGAACTTGCAATGGAACATATACCTCCATTGCAAATTTCCAGCTTCGCCAGAACCTCGAAATCCCGTGGACTTCACAGCTCTTGCCGGTTCCGCAGTGATACAGTTCACATGGTATGGGGATGGTCTTTGCGGGGTCTCCGTATACCTCAGGCAACCCGAGTTCGCGGCAAAGACCAGCGAGAAGTGGTGCTTGTCCAGTATCTCGGCCATAGACAAAATCACCTTGACGAGCCAATCGAAGGGCTTGAATGAGGCGGCCATCGATATCAGCTGCCTTGGAGATCCAGCTGTTGTATGCACGGGGTAATCGGTGGGGAGAATAAAACCATGACCACATGATGATGGCAGCCGACGTGGCAAATATCCAGGGGTCAACAGCGTTGCGAATCAGTCGAGCCATAGCTGGATATCGCTGTTCTGGGTGCCATGGCTTGGAACGTGTTCGAGTCCATGCGGTGATGACGGCAATGTCCAGAGCCCGACAGAAGGCAAACAAGGTAAAGTCAATGGTCTTACCAGCATAACGAAGGTGGTACGACGGCGGGGGTAGATGGTGTTGATTTGGTAAACCAGCTTTGCTAACATCGGCCGTTGCAGCAGAGACGGAGTTGGCCTGTTTCCGCGCCCAAGCCTCGTCCCGATTTAGGAGGTCAAACGCCAGCCATGCTGAGAGGAATGAACAAAGGAAACGGAGCCTAGCGTAATGGCCGCTGTTGAGTCGTATGTGCTTATTCTTGGTGATAATAGTAACAAGCCATTGGAGGAAGCCTTCTGCAAGACGAGGCAGGAGAGTTGCACCTCCGACGGTGATAGCAGCTGCGGTAGGGAAGCGGTTGATCTGAGTCGAGGTCTTGAGAATTGCAAATACGAGGGCGACGTTTGCCGGAGCGGATCGATCCTGCTTTCTCAGTGTTCTCAGAAAGTCCAATAGCCTTGGGCCGGTGACGGTGACATATCCTAAAGCATAGGCCCGAACTATTGGCTTGAGGGAGGTGATGTCGACTCGACTGGCCGCCTCCATGCTTCCAGGGTGCAACCGTCATTAGCCCATTTCAAACCGGAAAAAAGACACAGGGCACGACGAGAAGTACAGATACGATCGATGAAGGAGTAGGGATGAAGGGCGAGGAGTCGACGCGTTGTTGGACTGCTCTATTGTAGGTACCTGTGCATGAGATACCTTATGATGATGATTGTCTGTGCTTGGCAGGAACCTCGGCACAACTTGAATCCGCAGCCTCGTCCACAGCCTCGTCCGAAATAAAGGGGTTGACACGTGAATACTAGCAAGGCTGCGTGTACACTTCTTCCATTTCTGAGCAATACTACAACTGTAGTAATAATGGGCCAATCTGTCGACTGAGCGTCCAGTCCGTAGCCCGACCATAGTCACGTATCACTTCATCAACTGACAGCCCCCCGCACCCGTCCACTCCTACATTCTCCTTGCTTGTCGCCTTTAATTCCCAGCCCGTAGCTCTTGTTCAGACCAAGCCGACCCTCGCCATAAAAAACCGCCCCCGTAACTTCCAGAGAAATTTCTGATAGCTTTAACCATCGTTTGCGCCGGGGGCAGGTACCGGCGCAACGGACTCGTTGGCCTCAGCGGCAGCCGCAGCGGCAGCTTCAGCGGCTCGTCTCTTCCGGTTTGCTTTCTGGCGACGCTTTTTCAGACCAGCCTTGCCTGGCCGTTTCTCCACTTGGAACTCAACACTGTCGTCGGTGTTGTAGCAATCGCCATTGGACGTACGTCGGAGGCTCTCTTGACTAGGAGACGGAGAACAAGAAGAGGACGCGTTGTATTGCCGTAGATCCAGGGTAGGGCTGGTGAGGTCGTTGCTGTTGTTGCCCAAAAGGACATTAAGGCGTTCGGTCTCGGTAACGGCTCCCTCAAAGAGCTGGGAGATGACATCCTTATCGCAGACAGTCCAGATCTTGACGTGTCTCTCTAGACGGTCTAGACTCTCAAAGACGGCGGGCTTTTGTTCACGCAGTTGGGTTCCAATACGCGACCATTTTTGTTCTGTAGTGGTCTTTTCCCCTAACTCTGCCTCCAATCGATATTGTTCCTTCAAGAGTCGATTGGCTTCTTTGCACAGATCTGGCATCCTAGACTCGGCAAGATGATACCACCAAGGTTTGCCACCGGTCGAACTGCACTCCGCTCGTTGAACACTGTTTTCTAGCCACTTGGCTGGCTGCTCCTTCTGTGTATTGGGGAGAGGATCCATCGCGCTATGCAGTTGTGTGTGTAATGGTGTGGGTGTTGTCGCTTACCAGTACAAAAAGCATACAGCCATAGGAGACAGCGAGGCGAAGACATAACAGCGCAGGATAACCTACCGCGATTGCAGATGAACAGAGACGCGTTAAGGTAGTGAACGCACAAAGATTACTGATACCTGTTGGGCGCCCGCCCGTAAAGACTTTGCAGAAGGCCGGCGTGTCTGAGTGTAACAGCATCAGGAGGGAGATGCTGCACTGCACTACGCACAAGGGGAATTGCTTAACAGATCTGAACATACCTAGGTATCTTTGAACTCACTGGGCAGTCTTCCTACTCCCAGGGTGAATCTGTGAAATGTGAAATATGCAGAGATCGAAGGCATGCACACCGGCAAACAGTGCCAGACCTCACCTCTTGGATTGGGTGTTGTGTGGATGCAGGTTACAGCACCTCGAAGACTACACTGATCGCATTACTATGACATTGCATCCTGCACATGAATAGACGAGAAACAGAGGAATCTGCGGACAGAGATCGAAACGCCTTGCAGGAGGATGGCAAGTATCCATATACAACTGTACAACTACAGCCAGTGTAGCGGATTACCCGACACTATCAGAAAGTGGACATGACGGTTGTCTGACGGCCGACATTTATTCCGCGGCCCACCGCTGCCTAGGGAACTGAGCCTGTGAAGAGTTTAGTGGCCTGTCAGACCCTGAATATCCTTCCCGGCTTCCCCAGTTAATGACGCAGTGCATCTCCATCAAATCCAGTCTGTGAAATGAAAGGAGACAACCGATCGACAAGCGACACACATTGCACAGCACTTGTAGACATTTGAAGCAAGCGACGTCCTAGTTCGCCGAGAGAGATGTCTCGCTGTTGAAAATTTGGGCATGTCCAATCGCTAGGTTGCTGCATAGAATCGGAAATGAGGACGCAAGTTGTGCAACAGTACTGTAGGATGTTTAGAGTTGTTGACCTTTCGGGGGAGTGTTGGCGGGTAAACGGCAGCTTACTACCTAGGTAGTACCTGGTACACAGTATCTTTTCAAGTTGAGCTTAGGCCGACTAGCTCCCTCGGGCTTTTGGGCTCCCTAAGCCTTTATAGGCACGGAGCACCTGTACAATGAACTAGAATGTAGGTGCTGCTCTAGGCGATCCTTTACCTAATGGCGCCTAACTCAGTACTAAACCTGGCTGCTGATCGCATGCCACCGCAAGCGACGGCGGCAAACTGCGGAGGGGCAGGATTATTACTACAATGTATCCTGTATCAGGAGGAGGATTAGCAGGACTGCCTGCGCTTGTCCCGTCTCCACACGGAAGCCTGAAGCTGGACTGCGCCGCCTGCACATCATAAGGTACCAGTGTCAATCTGTACGCAGTAAGTAGTACATAGTACTTAGTACCACTCTGCACTCTGCACTTGCGGGTTCCTGCCGCAGTCGCCGTGCTACTGCTCGTCGTCCTCATCTTCAGCTTCATCTTCTATACAAACCTCCGTCTGGGACCTTCGGCTCGACATCTTCTTCTCCCTCTCTTTTCCACGTCCCTTCATTCTCCGCCCATTCTTCGCTCGTTATGTTTGTCGTCTCCCTGCTACTGGCCACCCTGGTCGCGCTCCAGTCGGTTGCTGCTTCGCCTGTTCACTCCCGCTTCGACTACGCTGTCAAGGAATCTCACAATGTCCCTCCAAAATGGACCAAAGTGGGAAATCCCCTTCCTGTCCAACGCTTGAAGCTGAAGATTGGTCTGACGCCAAACAACTTTGACCATCTTGAACGCCTTCTGCATCAAGGTGGGCGTGTCTTCCAAGCCATGCAGTGGGCGACTTGCATTGACTGTGTATCCAGTGTCCGACCCATCTCACCATCGCTATGGTCACCACTTGAGCCAACAACAAGTCCACGACCTCATCACGCCCTCCAATGAGACCACGGGCTTGATTGAGGAGTGGCTCTCCGAGCATGGCATTGACTCTTGTCATTACCAGTACAATGCGGCCCGGGATTGGATCACTCTGACCCTCCCCGTAGCCCAGGTGGAACGACTTCTTCACACCAAATACTCGGTCTATCAGCATCAAGATGGCTCGCAGCTTGTTCGAACGACTGAATGGTCTCTTCCGCGTTCGCTCCACGAGCATGTTACCACCATCCAGCCCACCACTGCATTCCTTCGAGCAAATCCGAGAGGGGAGACAGTACTGACTGTGCCCATGGAGATTGACCTTGACCATCTCACCGTTGCCACAAACGCCAGCTCTCTCAGTCGTATCTGCAACTTTGCCGGTATGACCACCAAATGCTTGAGTGCCCTGTACAACACCCATAACTACACCGTCCAAGCATCCGACAAGAACCAAGTTGGTTTCACCAACTATTTGGGCCAGGTTTCCAGCCGTGACGATGCCAAACTGTACTTGCAAAACTTCAGGCCTGAAGCCATCAATTCTTCGTACGCAGTCAACCAAGTCTCCGTTAACAACGGCCCTCTTGACAACGCCACTGCTATACCGGGAGTGGAAGGCAATCTAGACCTTCAAACTATTCTAGGCCTTGTCTACCCTACTCCGGTCACTCTGTATTCCACAGGAGGATCACCACCGTTTGATCCGGACACTTTCACAACTTCAAACACCAACGAGCCATATCTGACTTGGGTCCTGTATATGCGCGAACAAGACCGCAATACCCTGCCCAGTGTCATCTCCACTTCCTACGGCGACGACGAACAGACGGTGCCGGAGGAGTACGCGAAGACTGTGTGTAACCAGTTTGCCGCCCTCGGCGCCCAAGGTATTTCGCTCTTCTTTAGTTCAGGGGACTACGGCGTCGGCGGAAATGATAGTTGCATTTCCAACGACGGACAGAACCGCACCACTTTCCTTCCCGCCTTCCCTGCCTCTTGTCCTTACGTCACTGCTGTCGGTGGAACTCGAGACCTTCCAGAAGTCGTGGCCTACGACCCCCGCAACGGCTACGCCTCAGGATCTGGATTCAGCAACTACTTCACTCGTCCATCTTGGCAGGACACAGCCGTGGAGCGATACTTTGACTCAGCCGGCAAGCAGCTCGAGCAATTCCAGGGCTTGTACAATGCCACCGGCCGCGCATATCCTGATTTGGCCGCACAGAGCTACAGATATCTCGTCTTTATCAACTCCACTGTGACAAGTGTCGATGGCACCAGTTGCGCGGCGCCTACCATTGCTGGTATCTTTGCGCTTGTCAACGATGCCCTGGCTGCTAATGGTAAGCCGCCCTTGGGATGGCTGAACCCGTGGTTGTACCAGCAAGGCTTTGCCGCGTTCACGGACGTCGTCAATGGAAGTAGCGTGGGTTGTGACGGACCTGGTTTCTCGGCAGCCGAGGGCTGGGACGTAGCCAGTGGGTTTGGGACACCAGACTTTGAGAAGATCCTGGAGGTTCTCGAGGTCGGAAATGGCACTGAGACTTAAAGTCCTAATGACGGAGCTCTCTATGGTCATGGCTCGCACAGACTGCATCTCGGAATGTTGTGAATCAAGTCGGTCCAGGAGGCTGCCTGGCGCAAAGAATCTACCGGATTTGACGCAGTCCCTCTTGAATTGCAACACACACCTACGCCCTATCATTCAATTTGCGACGGTCCTTCCAATAAAGGCAAGGATGAACACGGATGGACAATCCTCGCTAAATATGCTCGACTCCGTACCGAATCAGTTACGGGTTTTAGCAGCCGAAGATGGACGCGCCTGCGGCGACGGCCATCAATGATGGATGGAAGGAGACGACGACCCTGTGACTGTTGGTTGCGACACACACGACCAGAGTCTCGCAAGGAGACCACGTCAACCTGCTGTTCAGAGCTCCCAATGCTGGTGCGGTTCAAGTTGCCATCCGCCACCAGCTGCACCTTTTGCTTTATTCTTGTCCTGACACGAAAAGAAAAGATCAGAGAGCTACACTGCCCACTTTCCGGCGTCGAAGCTAACCTGAGCGTGGATTACTCCCGCCTCCATGCACCTCGACTCAGCACCTTACTAGGTCATAATAATGTAGAAACATAATCACAAAAATCACAAAGACGTACAAACTCGAAACGTGGACGGTAAAGGTTGTGTTCTTGCATTTTCTGATGCCAGAGTGGAGGTAACTGATATAATGTACCGTATCACAAGAAAGTTGGGTCGCCCGTAGGTAGATACCAGATCCGACACTGTTCGAGTCTCGGACCGATGGATCTCGACACCCTTGAATCCCTAGCCTGCAGCGTAGATGCCTGCTTCTTCCATGGTATATACTACCACCACCACCACCATCTGATGCGGAGTCAATCATGTCACAGCTGGACCTTCATCATAGCCACTTGCTGGAAAGACGAAGCGAGAGCAGTGTATATTATTTTTTGTCTTTTCTCTCTTTTCTCTCTAAAAAGCCTGCAAGTCACCAAGCATGTTTCCGGCGGTAGTGCCCGGCAGAGTCTCCTCGTGTGTATGCCTAGTTGAACGTGATCCTCATCCGTGTCTCTTGAGCGAGTTGGATGGGGTTAAGTTGGGCAAGGTAGGTGTCGTGCACGTATGTGATTGAACTCATCGAGGCTGTAGGTACTGTAGAATGGTAGAATAGGACTCGCGTGCACGTGAAACTCAATTCGGCACGTACGCCCAGAGTTACACAGAGAGGGCGTCGCGCCATCATGAGACATGTAGCCGCGGGACACTTGATGTACATGCAGCCTTCCGTTGCCTGCGCTGACGGTGTAGAAACACGAGATGACGAGCATGTGTATAGGTGATTTCAGAACTGTTGCCCCTGATGCTGCACCAGCACCAGCAGCTCATACATGAACAGCACCACTGCACGTAAGCCGGCGTCGGACACGTCGTTTATATTATTCAGCCACGGCACAGCCTTCAGTGTCGCACTTTTAAGTTTGTAATGCTCTCGCTTGCGTTTTGTAAATTGCTCTTGTGACAGTGAATTCGAGATCGAAAAGGCCCAACCCGGTTTGTCGACATTTAATTGGCGGCGGGACGAATATCTTGCAGATGCTGATCTTCAATGGCAGACCACAGCCGGAATGGGCGGGCGGCATTCTGCGTGTTGTCACGCCCAATTTGCAGCGCAGTGCACTGCGGATATCGGTTGACAAGGCTATAGGCATAGCTAGCTTGCTCCGGCATCACCCGGGAAGGCTATGCCTTGTCAGGATTGATAGTTGGTCGATTCGGATTTCGGCGGTGTAACAGGTTTTGTTTTCTTTTCCTTTTCTTCCTGCAGCAATTATGCTGCTGCTCCCATGGCCATGGGGATGGTGGTCAAAACGCCATTCTTGTCATATTTGGCCTTGAAAAAGGTATAACTTAGGGTGATGGTATCAATATTCCTCATTGCGGGATCCTTGACGAATTCGGGATCGATGAAGAAAAAGACCGGCATATCTACCGTCTCTCCGGCATTTAAACGTTGCTCCTCGAAACAGAAACACTGAATCTTGCTGAAATATGGAGCCACTTGGGCCGGTGTCACCGAATATGTGGCCACGCCGATAATGTCTGCGTCGCTCTTGTTGGTGGCGGTATAGAACGCCAATGCTGTTTCACCCGGTAACACACGGACTTCGCGTTGCTGGGGAGTGAATTTCCAAGGCAGGATGTCGGAGACCGAGCCGTTGAAGGTGATGCGTAACCGTCGGTGGTCTTCGACCGGTTTTAACCGTAGGGCAGGATCTCCGCTGGAATCGTGCGCTTTGACGGGTTGACCGGACCAGCCGGTTTGCTGGCATATCTGCAAACATCCATATATTAGGCTGTCATGCTCTGTTGTGTTGGTCTGGAACAGCCTACCATTTTATATAGAGGCACTGAAGCATAAGACAAGGCCACGAGAGTTATTCCGACACTGAGTCCGTAGTACCTAGGGCCAACTGTGAGCATTTTTCTTGTACTTCTTGTTTCTAGCCTCGCAAATTCTCCCTACAGTGTTGTCCGATTCTTGATTTTGGCTTCGGCTCGAGCTGCGTCCCAAGGAGAGGCATGTTGCTGTTGTTGCGACTTTTTGGCAGTCTGGGCAATGGTTCGAGTCTGCCGGATTGCTCGAGAGGGTTTATCATAGTGTCGGGGACGGCTGAAGGGCTGTAGGAGACTCGAAAGCCCTAGCCTAGGAATAGAATGTGTCGAAGCCATGGTGAGTTGTTGAGACCTTCATGGAAAGCCTTGCAATGGGAATATGAAGGAAAATAAAGGCCGCGGTCTCAGGTGATAACCGTATTGCTAGTGGCACTGCAGTGCAGTGGCATTGCATGCAGGGCGGCGACCCCTGTGGGTCACAGTCCCGTGATTCGGGGTTCAGGTGATACGGCGAAGCATTTACAATTACTTGCATTGGAGTTGCAGCCTTGTTATAAGGCGGAGTATAAAAGTTCGGAGTGCCACCATCCGCATTGAGTAACTCCCGCGCTGTATTCGGCTAGGCTGGCATCGGCATCCGCCTGGAACTTGAATACAACAGGTTGAACATCAGGTAGAAGTACAGGTACAAAATACTGTACCCATACTGTACATTATTGCATGTTTGCATGGTCAGGGTGTAATACCTTAGCTCGCTTTTTCGAAGCCCTCTCCAGCGTCAGCTCGACATGGCTTTCCAGTTAGTAGGCCCCGGCCCGGACATCGAGGAGTCCGAGGCGATACGGCAGCTTCACGCATAATTAGATGAAGGAGAGTAAATTGATCACTGCAGATGAGACCACATACAGAGCGGTCGCTAGGGCTCATGAGAACGGTATCAGCATGGATTATTGGTTGCAATGTACCTTCCTCAAAGAATATGGAACAGAATATTTATTGGTGCTGCGTCAAGTGACTATACAATGGTATATAGGTCCGCCGGAAGACAAAATCCCCACATCTTTAGTCGTGATATGGTTCTATAGTATGTTGCACTCCAGTGGTAGTAGGACCTGAAGCCGAGCCGGTAGGAACAGACGAAGAAGCGTCGTCGTTGCCGTCGAGGCCGTGCTTCTTATCATCAACCGCCGGGCTGGAGAGGCCATAGACGACGATGAATGCCATGCCCACAAAGGCACTGATACAGGAAAACACCAGGGCGACAATTCCGCGCGCAGTGAACCCAGATGGCAGGAAAGGAAGCTGCTTGGGTTCCCCGTCGAGGTCGGTCAGATCTTCCACGTTGGCGGCGGCATTGCCCTTATACGGAATGCCTGCCGCCTGGCACACGTCGTAATGCTGTTGCGGAATCTGGGTGGTTTTTTGAATTTCGTCCGGGGCCGTGATCAGCAGCATTGCCAGACCCTGGGCCAAATGCCAGTCAATGTGACAGTGGAACATCCAGACGCCCGGGTTGTCGGCGACAAAGCGGATGACGAAGTAACCTTGAGGGGGAACCACAAAGGTGTCTCGACGCGCTGGGATGGCCGGGAAAGCCGTATGGTTAGATGGGTCGAAGGGCAGTGGGTCGCCGTCGGCGTAGTCATAGAAGTGCGGCCCGTACGGCGGAGCGCGATCAATGACCTGGAATTGGTGTCCGTGAAGATGGAATGGGTGGGAACCGGTATCGGCGTTGTTGAGCACCAGTTGCACCACGTCGTTCTTCTTCAGGATCACCGAATGCGTGAATTCGCCGTAGATCTCCGAATTGGTGGCCATTTCCCCAGCAGACATGACTGTGTACAGGGTAGGCACTTTGGGCGCGGTGTACGAGATGTCATTCATAAATGCGTAGCCATGTCCGTCCCGGAGGTTGTTCATCGTCACCGTGACATTGACCTCGTAATCCGGCTCCGGTAGCAGCTCCATCCGGTCATGAGGGATGAGACTGATGTCGTCGAAGGGGACCAGGTCCCTGGAGCTGTCGACAGTCATGACAGCCTCGGGGTGGACAGCGCTAGCGTTGTACTCCAACCAATTGGTGTTGTTGAGCTGGAGTGAGGGCTCGATCACGTCGAGAAGATCCGAGTCGGCCACAGTGACAATCGGATAGTTCTTGTCAGTGCTGTTCTTGGTGGTGAGCAGGATCGAGTATCGCTGCGCGACCGAGAGGTAGAGCACCTCGGCCTCGGTAGGTTCGACATAGACGCCGTCAATCTCGACAATCTTGAACTTGTGGTCCTCAATGTAAAAGTACTGGGCGACGAACCCGCCGATGTTGATTAATCGAATCAGATAAGTCGTGTTCGGTTTGACCGATATGGCCGAGTGCTGCGTCTCATTGAGGAGGAATGCGTTGGGGACTGGTTCGGCACCAGTGGGGTTGTATAGGGACAAGAACTGAATGTCCTCCACCAGGTCGTGGTACCAGTCGCTGATGGTGACGACCATTTCTTCATCGTAGTCGTCGTTGAAGTAGGCATCCTTGTCGTGGACAATCATGGCCTGGCGGTACCCGTCCGGGTAACAGAAGTCGGTGTGACAGTGGTACCAGTAGGTGCCGTTCTGGTTGACTGTGAAGTTGTAGGTGAAGCTGTAGCCCGGAGGGATAGGACACTGGGTGACCATCGAAGGCCCATCCATGTTGTTGGTCGTGTTCTGGAACATGCCGTGGAAATGGATGGTGGTATTCTTGTCGCCCAGACCATTGTACATGTTGACAACAAGGCGGTCACCCTTGTCGACTTCGATGACGGGGAGGGGCCATTGGCCGTTGATGCCAACGACCTTGCGCTCCTGCAACCCATCGGGGTTCGCGGTGACCCATGTCACATTGAAGTCGTAGGTGACTGTTTTGGCTGCCGCCCGCTCAACGACCGCGAGGAAGGCGACGAGGACGAGGAGCAGCAGAGAGCCGGAGCTCGAAGGAAGAGAACCAAGCTTCGCCATCGTGGAGACGGCAAAGGGCTTGGAATGCTTAGCAGAGGCTTGGACACAACGACCAAGAACTCGTTTGTCTCTCTGCCCGTGGCTTGCTGGGCTTCTTGCTGTCGACACCAAGGTGTCCGACTGCTTGTATTGTTGTGCTTCTTTTGCAGTGCGACGCAAACCCAAACAAACTGCCAGCCAGTGCACGAGACAGGGTATAAGTCGACGGCGATGATGTCGGGTCCCACGTCCCTATATGCACGCGGCGAACCGACCCTCCAAGTCTCTAGCACGCTAGAAGAGGCGGAAGAGGCTAGGGAAATGCCACGATGCGGAAGACGGCGAGCAGGTGGACGGTTCAGTTAGTTCAGTAGAGTGGTCTGCCCTGCCCTGGCGCTGGATCCCTGGACCGACGGGGCACGAGAAGCAACCCACAAATCCACAATCCACAACCCACGCGCGACGACATCGGAGCGTACAGCGTCGTTCGATTTCTCCTCCACAATCCACCACTTTTGAACCCATACAGTGTCCATGCAGTCTCTGTCGGTCTGTAGCTGTCGAGAGCATCGTGTCGCCCGTCATCGCCTGCTCCCGCCAGTTGTTGCTCGTCTTTCCCGCCCAAAGTTGCCCAAAAAACACCACTACTAGTGGTAGCTAGCACTCCTCCTACTGATCCATTTTTTACGGATCTGATTAGTTAGTAACTGATCATTGATCAATTGGTCTGATCATTCCTTCGCGCCGACTTGCATCTCCCGGTGCTTGTTTCCCAGGCACTTTTGCTAGTCCAGGGTCCTGGTCCTGGTCCTCTGTCAGTTGAACTGTTGGGCCCCCTGTCCAGCCCGTGCAGAAATTTTCTCTCTTCTCAAAAGTCTCATCTCAATCGCAGTCCGAGTCCCACTGTCACCCGCGGTCGGACCCTCGACAGCTTCGATACCAATCGTTTAGCGAGCTGTTCCCCCGACCGACTCCTCTCGAAGGCCTTTGTCCTCCAGTCAGCACGACGCTTTCTGCTCCTACAAGGTCTAGAGCCGAAAAGTCTGACTGATGCATTGCTAGCACCTCGCATTAAAGTTATCTGATTGCTCGCTTCTGCACACCGTCCGCCAACCGCGACCCTCGTCGCCATCCGTTGCACCCGATAATCTTATCATGTTGGGATTATCAGATGATCAATCCCTTTACACTATCAAAATCCTTCAGCTAGGTGAGAGGCTTATTCGCCTGTTCCCCATGCCCGAAGCACGGCCTGGTCCTGGCTGTCCAGTCCTGTCCAGTCCCCGTCCCCCTCCAGTACCTGAGGACCAGACACACACCGCTGGCAGAAGCTAAGCATGGCGCCGTCCCATTGTCAAGCCTCCCGACGTCGGCCTCATGCCACCCATGGCTGCGGTGGGAACCCGAGTTTGGCCCTGCCGAACTCAAGCTCCCCGATCAAGCAAAACAAGACATCCCACTAACTAGTAAACTGAAGCTTGACCCTGTACCAAAGTTGTTATATTCGCAGCCATAGTCCCTGACCTTTTGCATGTTCCGACTCGGACATCTGATAACTCTGCCCTACCCTACCCTAGGAATTTCTTCCACTTTGTTCGCAAGCACTCTAGCTTGCGTGTCTCTCATTCATTATGACCAACGTCTTTGGCGTGCAGGTCTTCTTCATTGTTTTCCGAGAATGTCTTGAAGCCGTGATTATCGTTTCGGTGCTCCTTGCATTCCTGAAACAGGCCTTGGGCCAACCGCACCAAGACCAAGCAATATACAAACGGCTGGTCAAACAAGTATGGGCGGGTTCACTGGGAGGGATTCTCATAGCCCTGATTATCGGAGGCGCCTTCATCGGTGTCTTCTACGGCCTTGGCCATGACCTGTGGGCCGAGTCGGAGGATCTCTGGGAAGGCATCTTCTACCTGATTGCCAGCATCATCATCACGGTCATGGGGCTTGCCATTCTGCGCATCAACAAGACCAAGGAGAAATGGCGAGTCAAGATCGCCCAGGCTCTGGTCGCCAAAAGCAAGGCCAAAGGCTCGACCAAATGGCTCGGTGAATGGGGTCGCAGATACGCCTTGTTCATCTTACCCTTCATCACCACTCTCCGAGAGGGTCTGGAGGCCGTCGTCTTCGTCGGCGGTGTCTCGCTGGGCTTGCCGGCGACGGCCTTCCCCATCCCCGTCATCACCGGTATCCTGGCCGGTCTTCTCGTCGGCTGGCTCCTGTACCGCGGCGGCAGTGTCATGATGATCCAATACTTCCTGATCGCCTCGACTTGCATCTTGTATCTGCTCGCCGCCGGCATGTTCTCCAAAGCCATTTGGAGCTTGCAGTTCTACAAGTTCCAGCAGAAGGTGGGCGGTGATGTGGCCGAGTCCGGCGACGGGCCCGGATCCTACAACATCCGCGAAACCGTCTGGCACGTCAACTGCTGCAACCCGGAGCGCGACAACGGATGGGATGTGTTCAATGCCCTGTTGGGCTGGCAGAACACCGCCACCTATGGCTCCGTCATCTCATACAACGTTTACTGGATCTTCATCATGGTCACCATCGTCTGCATGCTTTACGAGGAACGCACCGGCAAGCTGCCTCTGCGCAATTCCTTCCTGTCCTTCCTCGGCAAGATCCCCGGTTTCAGACGTTACGCTGCGCGCAAGCTGGCCGTCCACAACCAGAATGCCGAACAGGTCATCAACCAAGTCGACGCCGAGATGCTCGCCCAAGGCATCAGTCACAAGCCCGTGCTCGAGAAATGATTCAACCTTAGTATCCCATACACATACAGTACCTCGTGCTGGGTGCTCTTGGTTGATAAAGGGGATCCATGGTGGCTGAAAATGCCTCTCAGAGCATATTTCTGTCCTTCGGATCGGATCTTGTGCATGAAGGGGCCTCTTCTACCTGAAAAATTGTCCGCATAACAGGAAAACACTCACATCCGGGAGTGGAACAGAAGCGAGCTTTCCTCCCACCTCTTGGGCAGTTTAGCTGCCAGTCCAAGTTCTGCCGGGTTTCTCGTGCGGGACAAACCAATATATGATATGTATATCAGCTCTTAAGAATGAATTCGACCCGCCGTAGCTATTCGAGGTAGATGGGGGACGTGATTTGCCGATCCAGAGCATTCACCGTACACCATGTTCTACCAGCAGTCCCCAACCGTGTCCTTGTCCACGTGGGAGCTAAATAAAGGGGGAGCTCTACCCCAACACCTATCCCTCGTGACTGTGACTTCTTTTTATGCAGACCGGCCCCGTGGCGACGGAAACGAGAACGCGTACAACAAAATATTCAATGATCCGGAAAGACCGGGATTTCTTTTGTTTTGCTTCAATTCCACGGCAAGCATGGGTGTCGTTATTGCTGCGTGATTCCAGCAAAGGGGTTCCCTATAAAGCCGAAGCCCATGGCTGCCATGACGACGTTCCCGACCAGGGGCAACAGGCCTAGCAACAGCTTCTTGCCCATATCTCTCTTCCTGCCTTTCGCGGGGAGTTTGTCGTGCTCCTTTTGGGCGTTGGCGATGGCCTCCTCGATGAGCTTCTGGTCCTCTTGGCGCAACTTGGTCATGTTCTCCTTGAGCTGGGTCACTATCTGCTCGAAGCGCATTTGGTCTTCATACCGTTGGGCGGCCGCCTCGGCCTGGGCGCGGCGGCGCTGGTTGTCCAGCGCCATGCGCGTGTCCTGCAGCGCATTCTGCAGGCTCTGCATCTCGTTCTCGTGGCGGCGGTCCATGTTGCGGCGTTCATAGTTGAGGATGTCGCGGGCCTGCCGGGTTTGTTCGCGGAGGAACTCGATGGTCGCCTTGGTTTCTTCCAACGCTTGCTGGTGTTCCAGGTCGCTGGTCTTCAGTGCCTCGGCCATTTCTCGCTGGATCTCCCGCAGCTGTTGCTGATACTGTGCCTCCAGCCTCTTGATCTCCTCGTTGACGGTTGCGCCCGCCGTGGTGTCAATTAGGTTTCTGTCCTGGTCAACCAGTTCATGTTGGATCTGCAATACCACGGGCCGCTGTGGGATCAGTTTCCTGATGATCTTGATCCCCGACTCTCTGCTGTCTTCAAACCGAGCTGTGCCTGCTCCGAACCGAATCATCGGTTCCCAGAACAGCCGCTCTGTACACAGTTGCGTCTCTCTCTCCACAGCTCGCTCATATTGTCCGCCTTCCTTAGCGAGCCTCCAGCCAGTGGTGGCGAAAATCACGTTCTTCATCGGATTCTCTCCGCAAAGATCTCGGAACATCTTCAGATTCCTCAGTGATGAACCATACATCCTGTTATCGCTGATCGACTGCATGTAAATGATCCCGGACAATCTGATGGACGGGGGGTTTCTGTATGTGATATCGAGCCATTCGGCAATGTCTCGCAACACCTCCGTTTCCCCACGGGTAGTGTCGTTGAATCCTGGTGTATCAATGAGTGTGACTGTGACTGCCTCGTGCTCGAACGTGTACGGCATCACCTCTGTCGTGCCTTGACAATGGATTAGTCCGTGCGGTCTCTAGTACCTGGCAGACAGCATCGGTCTTACAAGATCTGAGATCATGCCCGACCACGATGTCGTCGTTGCCCGTCACCGTCTTGATGAATGTGCTTTTTCCCGCCCCTGTCACCCCCATCACCCCGATGAAAACATGCTGTCGTTCAGCACGAGGCTCGAGCGAGCTCTCTGTCCAGTCTGAAGCAGTCATCTCTGATTTTTGCAATAGACGGTGCTCGTTGAAATTGAGTACTTGAGGCTGGAGAAGGCGAGGTGAGTCTGGATGCTAGCTCTACCACCAGCCGACTACTCGGAGGTGAACGGGCAGGCAGCTGAACCCTTGCCAGTGACTTGGGACTCTTTGCAAAACATGCCTACAAGGGGCCTTGAAGCTTGGAAAGCCGATGGCGGTAGAGGAGAGGGGAGGGGGGAAGGCAAGCTGCGTCCCGTCCCACCATGAGACCGCCTTGCATTCAGCCTCAACCGCACGTTCGTAATGTTGTACTCGAAGCAGAGTAAGCATGTGCCTGTGAGCGTTTGGAGTAAGTCCCCTAGCTTAGCAAGTGTGATGAGCACAGTCCTGCATGCAGGAAGGCAACCAAAACTGGGGCTGAGCCACGCTGTGCGTGGTGTTGCTGGTCAGGCTGAGCGCTAAGACGACGTAGGCCAACGAACTGCAACCAACTCTTTCCACTCACCAAGGAAGTGGCTCTTGCAGCTTCTTCCTCTATGGACAGCAAGGTTTACACACTTCGGCCATCCATTGTTGATACTGCTCGCGAAGCTGGAAATGGCCAAGGACATATAGTGTGCTCGCGTATTTTGTAGCCGCGGCTGTTGAAGCAGCCAATAACGAGACCGTTACTCTGTTACAAGCTGCACGAGAATCAAACTGCACTCCAAGCAGAAAGCGAGGTGACAACGCACAAGACCGGGGCATTAGCCCACAGAGCCGGGGCTGATGTGCATTTGAGAGTACCTCGATTATTACCGCTCCGAACCGAGTGGCCCTTCTTCAAGCCAGACGATAGCTTTCGCCAGGACTCGGTATTGGTCTCCATCAAGGCCCTTGACATCGTCTCCTTCGGATATCGAAAGGCCAGGCCTCGTCACCATCAGTATTTTTCGTCCGTTGTGCGCAGGGTTGTCGTGATCTACTCTGTTCATGGTATGGGCTTGCATCAACGGTGACGAGATGTCAAATGTTACGCCCTGTCGTTGAAACCATGGCAGATCGACTGTTTGCAGATATGTTGGCTGTGACCAGAGCCTCTGTGCGATCCAGGCTGCTTCCATAAGAATTGCCCGCAACCCAGCTGAACGGTTTTGCCGCTCCCGGTCAGATTGTACAGGCGCCAGCAAGGGAAACAATTCGCCTTCTTTGCAATAGTCGTTGTCCACTTCCTCACAATACGCCTGGACTTCTTTGTTCGTTTTTGCCCAGACTGAGCGTTCAGCTTCAGTGGAATGAGCAGTTTGTGGTGGATGGAGAAGACGCCAAAAAGTGCATCTCCAAAGGTGAGCTTCGCGGGGATTTGCTTCGACAAGGTCAGCATTTACTGCAAACGCAAGCTGGGAACCAACAAACCTATCGCCATGGTCTGGAGTACGGCTTGCAACGCTTCCGATCGCGATGCGGAACAGAAGAAAGGATCTTTGAAGAACATCATCTGAATCTCCCTTGCAACAGTGGCAGACAATAGGATTACAGGTAACTTTTCTTTCAATCTTGCAGAAGGTCTTCCGATAGCAGAAGGCAGAGAGCCATCTGGCAGCAACTGCACAAACTGTGCGATATTCTTTATCAATTTCCGTGCTGCCGCTGGATCTAGGGCATCGATTCGAAAAGTGGTGTTGGCCCATTCCTTGGCCCAGCTCTTGACCTTCGCGTCCAGTGCGCTCAGGGAATCCCGAATGTCCTGGTCGGCAGATGGGTTCCATCTTCCATCCACTTTATCCTGGGTTAGCTGATCAATGAGGTGACGGACAGTTGTCTCGCTTCCCTCAAGGTCACGGGTGAGAGAGCGTATCTTGGTTTCCAGAGCCTCGAATTCGGATCGGGCCTCTTGCCCTTCCTTTTGCAATCTGGCTTGTAGGTATGAGGACCTCTTTTCTGCATTGTGCGCCCTTGATTCAGCCACTTGGAGCTTCGTGGTTGCTGCACGAGCTGCACTTTCGGCCCGCTCTAGTCTAGTGAGGAGCGTCGCAATTTCTGTATTCTTCTCGGCCACGAGTCTTGCCAACTGATTTTGCGCCTCAGTGGCCCTCGGCTCTGCTTCTTCCTGACGCTTGATAATGATAGACTTCCTCTGCAGAACACGGCCCGGCTCGCCCTCAGTGTTTTTTGGGGGCTCCCTCGAAGTCGCTGACACATGTACTTCCTGGGGTGCAACTTCGGGCGGATTGCCATTATCGTTGTCATTGGGATCACCGACGCGTTCCATGGCCGAGTTCCGTTGAGTGCAACAGCAGCAGTTGCACAGCACGGACCGTAGGCGCTACAGTGTAGTCAGAGATGCTTGCAGTCGCGTAACCCCAGCCGTGCTTTTTGATAACTGGATGGAATGAAGCTTGCAACACAGGTGTGTTTTCGGTTTTGCAAACTGTCAGAAAAAAGGTCCATTAAATCAGTACAACAGTTGACAACACCAGCGTCAGTAATGTACAAATGGCGTAACTCTGTTTAATAGCGGCGGAGGAGGCGTAAAAGACTCCTGGTTTGAGAGGCTGTATTTAGAAAAGTCCATGACTGGCGTAAGCTGCGAAGGCATGCAGCAGCTGCTCCAAGGCTAAGGCGGATGCCTTGCGAACTGCAGATACGATACTGGGTGATTCGACAGTCTCTCCGGGCCTGCGGGGTGTGTCCCCAAGGGAGGACTCGATCAACTAGGCTGGGAATAAATGGAAAGCCTGCAGCGCAATAATTCAATGCTCATCCAGATCTGAATCCTTGGTCTGTCAAACCCAGACGGACCGACTTTGAACGCAATGTCCTTGCGGCCTTCTCTGTTGGGTTCTGACGTTGGCTCACACTTGGGCCCTCCAGATGGGACCTACAAGATCATTGTCGGTATCGACTATGGCACCACATATTCTGGTCAGCGCAACGGGTCGATGCTCTTCGGTTGAAAAAGACTGACAAAGTTGCAGGAATAAGCTTTGTCACAACGAACAAATCTAGTGACGAAATAGTCATTGTGTCCAAGTGGCCAGGTCTGACCGGCAGCGCCTGGAAGACGCCCTCTGTGATTGCGTATTCATCAGAAAACCCGAAGATAGATCGCAATTACTGGGGGTATGAGGTGAATCGGAATCACAGGCAATACGTCTGGACCAAACTGTTGCTGGACAGTGACATCGATCTTGCAAAGCATGATGACCCGCTCTTGAAACAGATGTACGGTGCTGGCTTCTTGGAACTGCCACCGAACAAGTCGGCCAAGGACGTTGTGCATGATTTTCTGAGGGAATTGTACCTGTTCACCGTGGCAACTCTGGAGAAAGAGCTATCGCCGACAGTTTTCAATGCAATGCCCATGGATTGTTGGATCACAATGCCAGCAATCTGGTCAGACCGTGCCCAAGCCGCCACACGCGCGGCTGCTCTGGGGGCCGGGTTCGGTTCCAGGAAGGATGACCAAGTCCACATGATTACGGAGCCGGAGGCCGCAGCCCTTTATGCTTTAAAACCGTACCTTGGCAGCAATGCCATCGACCCATTGAGAGTGAGGAGGGCCGAAATGTCCTATGAATCAGAGAACAAGCTGACAATGGCAGTCGGGTGAGCACATCCTGGTGTGCGATTGCGGGGGAGGAACAGTGGTAGGTATCAGCCAACACCATAACATCAGGAAGACTTACTGAATGGGGATGGTAGGACCTTGTCACGTATGAAGTGCTAGCAACAGAGCCGCTTGCACATAAAGAGAAATGTCGTGGTGCAGGTAAGCCGAGACCGCAAGAGCACTCGTGCCATATTCCAACGTCTAAACATAGGCGCAAAATGCGGCTCCACTTCCGTCGACAGACGGTTTACCGAGTGGATGACGCTGAAATTTGGAGCGGCTTTTACATCGCTTGACCTCAAGAAGAGAGGACCCGGGAGTCTGTTTATGCAAGCATTCGAGTCGGCCAAGAGGCACTTCGGTCATCGAGATAGCTCGCATATATGGTATGAGATAGAACCACTCGACATGGAGTTGGAGGCACCATCGGTAAATTATGATGAAGATGAGCAGTGCGTGAAGATTCCACGGTAAGGATAGCTCTCTATCAAGGTAGCACCAGTCCAAGGTTGACGCGTCTTGGTGTCGATCAGGCTTGTGATGAAGGCGTTCTTTGACCCAGCAGTCGACGCATTGACGGGCTTGATCAAAGATCAAGCTTCCCAGCTGGAAAACTCATGCGGCGCGAAGATCGATGTAAGTGTGCCGTACCTAGGAGCAGATATCATAGATGCTGATGTGCCACGGAAATCAGAGGTTCATTCTTGTCGGCGGATTTGGCGACTCGCCCTATTTGAACTCCAGGCTTAAAGAATGGTGCGATGAGAAACGAATCCGGCGATTTACTTGTCCTTCTGACTGGTATGTGCAAGGATCATTCTGCTGGATTTCCAAGGTGCCTGACCCAAAGCTTCAACAGCCAAGCGGCAATTGTGATGGGAGCTGCTCTTAGAGGTCTGGAGGGTATCCGACCCACCAGTATCATCGCCAAACGGCATTATGGCTGGTCAATGTCGATGCGGTTCCGTGAGGGCATCGATGACGAGGCGAACGCATACTTGAGCATTTTCGATGACGAGAAAAGGTGCAGAGGCAGAATGCATTGGGCGGTAGAAAAGGTGAGTACACGCATCCAAGCCACAACAAGGGATGGACTATAGTTGATGCTGTAAAGGGGGAGGCGATGGATACATCTTTCAAGGTCGAAAAACGGGTCAAACATTCGACATTTGACCCCGACAACGGGGTGAGCACTCTGAAGTTATACTCTTGCCCACTTGACGTGCCGCCTGAGCGCAACGATCACTTCAGCATACGCCACGAAGGTACCATTGTCACCGTCTTGGAAGATCTGCAGCCCGCCGCGGCACGATGGAATCCGAGATGGCAGGATCAGGTCTACCGATTCCACTTCAAGGTTGTAGTGGAGTTCCGCTCCAAGTCGGGCATATTGGGGTTCAAATCGTGTGCCGGCGGTAGGGAGATCGGGCGGACTAGCATCAACTTTGAGCAATGACGCTGGCTGGGAGAGAGCGAGTTGTCTTTTATGTGTTACGGTGACAGGAGGGAATACGGAGGAAGCATGAAGTTGACAGAAGCGAGTAGGTAGTACCGTGAGTGGCAGTGTCCCCAGTACTGCACCGTAATTCATAGCACAAATATCAGATTCTAGTCGTATGCTTCGACGTATCGGCACATCTTACTAAGCACGTAATCCAGGTCGCTTCATCAAACCCCCGCCACCTAGTGCATGCGGGAATTCGTGGCGCACCGATATTTAGCCGAATCTAGCGTACGTATCTATTCCCTCTATATACTACCATTTACGGCCCTTGATGCGCTTACCACCCGTTTTTACTAGTTGTCTACATCTCGCTGGCATCTCTTCAATACGTGCGCGGATTTCGTCCTGCGTGATACCTCTCCAGATCGCTTGAAGCGCATCTACGAGTTGCTCACGCGCTATCGTAGCAATACCAGGAATACGCCTTAAACGCTGTTTAGCGATATTCTACGCAGCCTCCTGGGGGTTAAGATCAGACGAATTCGCAGGGTGCGGTAAGTTAACTATCCAGTTAGCGTCTCGAATTTATTACGTAAGCCCAGGACGTCTTAATCCGTAAGAAGGGTCTCCGTCCTCGACAAGATAGATAGCCCGATTATATTTTAGTCGCGCACGCTAAACAGCCTTCGCGTATATAGGTAGGATACGCTCCGCGTAGTACTTCTATATTATTGAGTTACTATAAGACTTAATTTCGAGTGGAGGAGGGCGTAACGCTTCTTAGTCTGTTAAACGCTATTGTCACTCTACGAGACGTTGAGCGTACTCTTCTTCTATCTCTATTGTAGGCCGACGACGAGGCTTTCGAGGCCTTAGTGCTTATACTGCTTAAGTAGCTTCCTAAGTGACTACTTCTGTAACTTCCTCTGCCTCTATAATAGCGTTTTCAGCGTCTTTATTATTATATATAATAAGTTCTGGGATTTTATCGTCGTAACTAACGTATCCGGCACAGTATAGCGTTACTCCTTCTAAGGGTGCGCGAGTTGCGATATTCTTAGGGTTATATCGTATACCGCGTTCACATAGGATACGAGGAGGGTAAAGTCGCGTTTTATCGACGTATATTTCGTCTGTAAAATAGATATAGCGCCAGTACTCGTCGACTATCTTTCTAGTATACTCCTTACCGTACTCGTCGATTACTATTCCTACGTACTTCTCGCCGTACGCTATACGCGTAATCTCTTAATTATCTAATAAGTCGTTCTTTCGATAGGCGGCGCGATAGAGTTGCGCGTAATCCGTCTCTTACGCGAGTCGAGTTTGTAACTGACGCTTACTAATAGATAGTTAGTGGAATTCGATTTGGCACTCGAGTGGATCGGTACGCATAGGATTCGAGGGCGATAGTAAGCGCTGAATTTGACGCTTCGAGACTCGAGGCTTTCTGCCTAGAATAGAAGAGCGCCGGCGAGTATGTCGATAGGTAGGAGAGCCTAGTACTTGACGCTACGCTAACTAACGTCTCGTAGAACTCTCTGCTATATTCTGAGAGCGCGCGATAGAGCGTAAACTTTCGTGAGGTAATTTCCGATCGTACGCTGTGAAAAAACGCGTTTTTTTGATAGTATTGGCTTCTTGCTGAATAGGCCTATTAGGAGTAGTATGACGGTAGGTAGAGCGTGTACAAGGTGCCATGTTGAGGCTACGAAAGTTGCTATGAAAGTTGCTCTGTCCTTGTTGCTAGTTTGAGGTGTGTAAATAGCAATCGGCTAAATATCGGTGCGCCACGAATTCCCGCATGCACTAGGTGCCCGCCGCTGCCTGGAGATGCTGTGCGAGCGCAGCCCCAACATGCAAGTCTTCCTCTACAGTTGTACTGACGTCAAACCCGCCCGCAACCCAACCATCCACAACACAGACTTGAAGTGGAGCGCAGACACAGCTCAACGAAACCCTCACTCTTCTTCCAGAGCATGGCTGCCGCCGGGGCCTTTGTATAAATGGACTTATTCCACACAATCACACAAACCATGGACACTGTTCTGACCTGCGATTGGTACGACTCCTTCAAAAGCTTCAAAATGGACGGCCCTAGATCAGGATCAGACGACAAACTTATGGATACATCGCCTGGAGGCGAAACTCCCCAGTACGTTGGCGGCACCCCTTCCACATTGGTGTTACACCGAGGCCTGACACGTACAGATATGAATCGATCAAGACAGAGACTGTGCCGAAGGAGAAGCAGAGAGGCCAACTGGGTTGTAAGTGATGCCACCTGTCACCATCCTCTACTTTCGTGGTCCTAATTGCATCCAGCTGGGCCCAATACATCTGACGCAGTCTCTGTTTCCGAAAGCCGTGGACAACAAACCGCGGACAATATAAGATATGGACAAAATGTCTCCGAATCGGGTATGGGTGGGAAAACAACAACCTCCACTGGTGTTGCTTCTCAGGAAGGTGGATATGGCGGAACGCCAGACCAGTCAGAAAGTCAGAAAGACACCCGGCCGCAGCAGGGTTATGGTCCAGGATCTGGCGTTGGAGCTTGATACTATGTCTTGCAGCGTGTATTTTGTTGCTGGCTGTCGATGCCTTATGGGGAGACGTGAACAGTTTTGAGAGAGCCGTCCAGCTCCGTAGAAACTGACTGAGGAGGCGTAGTCGTCGTCGTGGGAATGACGGGCTGTGGCTCGTCCTTCTTGTCCTTCGGTTCCACCTCTCGTTTAGCTGCCTTGAGCTTTTCCAATGTCAATCCATCGCTCAGTTTCGTTATCCCAACAACGGGCGGGTCTCCTTTCTTGACGAACTCGTACATCCCGGGCATCTTGTTGCCCGCCAGCCGGAACGCGTCCCGCACCACCTTTTCGTGGATTTTCCCCTTGACCTCGAAAATGATCCTGCTGACCGGTATTCGAGCCGCCCAATAGTCAAATTTACCTTTTCCTTTCCCCATTCGCACGTCGTTTCCCTTCGTATACACACCAATATTGGCGCTGACTCTCTTGTACAGTTTGTATCGCTCTCCTCGCAGCCTCATGTGTATCGCTTGTTCACCAGTTTTCAACTGTTTGGCCGAGACTCTTCGATCATGGTCTTTCATTCGTAAGCCGTAATCACCCCAGACAATGGTTGTCCCGCGCGTCGACCCTCCAGTCGGCATGCGCGGCCGCCCAGTCATTGATTTTCGTTTCTCCGGTCTCTTTGGGGTCAACCAGTCCTGCCGAGCTGGCATTGTAGAGAACAGTCGGTGGCATCTTGAAGGGCGTTGGTTGATGGGTTTCTGAGCAAGGGAAAGATTGCTAGGCCGAGATCGTACGGAGCCCAGCACAGTTGAGTATGATACGGAGGGCAGCATCGTGGCCGATCTCATGTATCGTAGGCAGATTGCTGTCGAAACGTTAGAATGGATAACAAGTCTGGCACATGGACGAGGAGTGTACCGGACGGCCTTGCTGGAGGACCGGTCATTGTGGTTTTCTGCGAGCAGAGGCGCTCGGCGTGGTCACCCAGCCTCCCAGTACGAAGGAAGACGTGAAAGTTGTTATACCTCGAGCTGTTATAGTTGCCGGCGACTACGAGACGGAGAAAAGTGCATCTCAAAACGCAGCTCCAGCCCATTGGCACGGAGTCGAACTGCAACCCGAATACGGCCAGAATGGGTTTAAGTTCTTGGCGGGAGCATGCTAGTGCTGCTTAGTCAGTCACCCGCCGATGAAAGTGGTGCACGCATCGCGTTTGTGAGCGCGTCATCCTCCTGCCAATGGAAGCGCAATACGCTCAGTCCAAGTTGCACTTTTATTAGTCTACGCGTTTGGTTGAACGGAGAGTGACACCGTTCGCCTCACCTTAATAGCCATCATTGTCCAAATCTAACTGAGGGTACAGCCTGTCGCTTCAATGCCTTCAGATATTCGGAGTTTCTTTGGTGGAGGCGGCGGAGGTGCAAAGCCCGTGGCCAAAGGCGCCGGCGCAGAGTCCGGCAAGAAAGATACGGTATGCTCTGCACTGTTTGAGTACAACATCTACACAATTCTGACTGCGGTAGTCGTCAAAGCAAGCACCTAGGCAACGGGGCCGGCCTCGCAAAGTCGTCTCCGATGATGATGAGGATGAGGAGGCAATTGTCCAGACTCAATCCAAGAAATCATCAACCTCTGGAAAGAAGAAAGTGGTGAAGGCACCGGCCGAGGAGGAGATAACGAGCTCAGCCTACTTTGCTTCGTCAAGACCCGACCGTACCAAGTCCACACCCACCAAATCTAAAACTTCCAATGTGAACGGAACAGTTCGGACTCCCTCGAAAACCACGAATGGAGAGACCCCTCCAACTAGTCGAAGATCAAGCAGGAGAACTACAGCCAAAAACTATGCGGAGGACGACGCGGAAAAGCCGGCCACTGTGATAGATGATGACCAGGCGGGTGACGACGACATTTTCAACGACTTCAAGAGTCGGAAGGTTGACGACGATTATGAGGAAGCCTCTGATGAAGATAACCTGATCCCACCCAAGCGAAAGGGCAACAATACTAACCAGCATTCTCGCAAACCCAAGCCGCAGGATGACGAGGACGATGATGTGGAAGTTGCACCGATAACTGCGTACGACGATCCTGGCGATCGGAAAAATAACGCCACTGCAGCACCGTCTAGCCGCAAGCGAAAGTCCAAAGAACTTGAGGAGGGTGAGGACGATGATTTTCTGGACGATGACGACGACACTACTCCCAAACGAAAGTCGAGAAAGACAGCAACCACAACATCTAAGCAGCCCCGTGCCTCCGGAAAGAAGGAGGTACGCGAGGAAAGCAAGGAAATCCAAGATATCCTGGCCAACATCCCCTCTGTCCGAGCTCCAACTCCTCCGCCTCGAGATGAGAATAAAAAGTATACTTTCAAGCCTGGGGGCGGGAATGCCAATGTTGCACCGCCAGCAGGCACAGCAGAGATCCCGGTGGGCGCTGAAAATTGTCTCGCCGGACTGACTTTCGTCTTCACGGGCGTGTTAAATAGTCTTGGCCGAGAAGAGGGGCAGAATCTCGTGAAGCAATATGGTGGAAAGGTCACTGGCGCTCCGTCTAGGAAGACCAACTACGTTGTGCTAGGTCAAGATGCTGGACCAAAGAAACTGGAAACCATACAAAAACTGGGAATCAAGACCATCGATGAGAATGGCCTGTTTGAACTGATCAAGCGTCTTCCTGCAAATGGTGGGGACGGCAAGGCTGCTGAAGCCTACGCCGAAAAGCAAGCCAAGGAAGAAGCCAAGATTCGGAAGGAGGCCGAGGAAATGGAGCGACGCGAGAAAGAGAGACAGCAGGAGGCGGCTAGAGCTGCAAAAGCTGCTGCTTCTCGGACTGGCGCACCTGTCTCTTCAGCCAAACCCCAGAAACCCAAAAGTGATGACCGACTTTGGGTTGACAAATACGCTCCTGACTCTATCTCCAGCGTCTGCGGCAACAAATCTGCTGTCGAAGGCCTACAAAGATGGCTTCGGAACTGGCCAAATAGTGCGAAGTCCAACTTCAAGCGGGCCGGTCCTGATGGGAAGGGCATCTTCCGCGCCGCATTACTTCACGGTCCACCCGGTGTTGGAAAGACAACTGCCGCTCACCTGGTGGCAAAGCTTGAAGGTTATGACATTGTGGAGAGCAATGCAAGCGACACAAGAAACAAGAAGCTGCTGGAGCAAAGCCTGGTCGGGGTTCTGGACACGACATCTCTGTTAGGCTATTTTGCCGGTGACGGCAAGAAGGTTGACCCATCAAAGAGGAAACTTGTCTTGATCATGGATGAAGTCGACGGCATGTCAGCAGGTGATCGTGGCGGTGTGGGCGCATTGGCTGCCGTTGCTAAAAAGACAAACATCCCCATGATCTTGATTTGCAACGAACGCAATCTGCCAAAGATGAGGCCATTTTATCAGGTCACTGCCGAGTTTCAGTTCCGTCGACCCACGACCGACATGATCCGTGGCCGGGTTGCCACAATATTGTTCCGTGAAGGCATGAGACTCCCGCCCCCGATCATGAATGCTCTGATCGAAGGATGCAACGGAGACATTCGTCAAATCATCAACATGATCTCGACAATCAAGCTGGACAACAAGGAGCTTGATTTCAACGACACCAAGGCATTGTCTAAGGCCTGGGAGAAGCATGTTATCCTCAAGCCATGGGATATTGTCGGCAAAATCCTGCGACCGCAAATGTTTGCGGCCAGCTCGAAGGCCACCTTGAATGACAAGACCGAGTTATACTTCAACGACCACGAATTCAGCTATTTGATGCTCCAGGAGAACTACCTCAAAACCCAACCTAGTCTTGCGTCATCCTACCACGGCAAGGAAAGAGACGTGAAATTGTTGGAGCTCTTTGACAACGCAGCGTCTAGTATCAGTGATGGTGACCTGGTCGATAGGATGATCCATGGTTCACAACAACAGTGGAGTTTGATGCCGGTGCATGCAATCTTCAGCTTTGTGCGCCCAGCCAGTTATGTTTATGGCAATTTCACCGCCCAAGTTGGCTTTGCCGGGTGGCTGGGGCAGAATAGCAAACAAGGTAAGTCTGGTCGAGGCCAGCTAGTTTGGTTACCAATGCTGACCGTTTGTTCTCAGGCAAACTTTCTCGCTTCCTCAAAGAAATCCAGGGCCACATGCGTCTTCGAGCGAATGCCGACCGCCACGAAGTTCGCCAACAATACCTCCCTGCGCTTTGGGATAAGACCATCGGCACATTGCAAGGAGAGGGCAAGGAAGCGGTTCAAGACGTGATTGATTTCATGGACTCATACTATTTGACCAAAGATGACTTTGACGCAATGCTCGAGCTGGGCGTGGGACCCAAGGACATGGAGAAAGTCAAGATAGACGCAACGACCAAGTCGGCTTTCACCCGCACGTACAACGCCCAGAGTCACCCGATGCCGTTTGTCAAGGCGAGTAACGTCCTGGGTTTTGCCAAGGGCGGCGCTGCCAAGAAGGAGAAACCAGATCTTGAAGAGGCCGTTGATGACTCCGAACCAGACGAGATCCTTGGACCCGACGTTGAACCTGCGGAAGAGGACGAGGATGAGGAACTGGATCTGAAGAAGGACAAGTATATCAAGGCGCCGAAGAAGAAGTCCACGACCGCCGCGGCCGGCGGAGCCAAGGGCAAAGGAAAGCGAAAGAAAGCAGGGCAAGATGACGGTGACGCTGGCGATGGTGATGGTGATGGCGACAGTGCAGAAGAGCCCAAGAAGAAGAGAGCCACAGGTGGTGCTGGGAGAGGTGGACGGAAGGGTAAAGGCAAAGCCTGAGTGTGTGGTTTCTGCATATCGATGGAGGCCTTGCAACGCAAGTCTCCCGGGTCATGGCTCTGTACTGCATCCAACAAAATAACAGCAATACTATGGTACATTCTTCCGCTCAGCGGTTGTGGCAGGCGAAAAATAGAGAAGCCTATAACGTGAAGAAGCAGTTGTAGCAGCTTCCCACTGGCACGGCTGATTTGAGCCTGTGCGCCTGCTCTCTCTCCCTCTCCGCTTATTGATGTTGGTGTTGGCATCATGGCGGGTGTCAATATCGGTGTTGTTTTGATCCAAGCACTGACTGCATGGAACGGGATTCCTCGCCGAAGATTCCCCTCGTTTCGAGTAGTCGGTTGATGGTACAGTATTATCATCCGGTATCACCGACACGGTCTTGAGCAGCTTCTTCCTCTTTCGTCAGGACGCGTTTCTTTTCAGTGTCCTTCACGTCTGTCCCAGTCGGAGCGCTTGTCGTCGTCGAATCCAACGGCCCAAACGTCGCCTTGCCACTCTTGCCATCGCTATCAACTCCGTACGTTCTTTTGGCAGTGCTGGACTGGCGCCGCCGGGCGGACGACCACCATCTCGAAGAGCCGCCTGATCCTGATTTGGGGTCCGTAGTACTACCCATCGACGATGTCGGCGCCAGATGTAGATCTTGCAGCATGTCCAGGGCCTGGCCCTCAGGCTGGTAGGCCGGGAGCGCAGTGGTCGTGGCGGCAGGTAGGATGACGATACATTCGATGCCGTGACGCGATGATGAGAATCTATTTGTTTTTCCGGCACATTCGACCTCCAAATCCCATAGAAGGCGATACGATCGGGAGATGTTGTATGTGGTGAAGCTAGGACAGAGGGGTTCCTCGAGCCTTGAGCCGACGGTGGCGTTGCCCAGGTGTAAGTTGAACAGCTGGCCCAGATCGACGACGGTGTCGTTCGCAGATAATCCTTGTGGAAGAAGAGGTCTGTCCACCTGCTTGGTAGACAGGAGCGAAATCTCGTAGCTCTTGGAGTCGTCGTATGTGCCCGGCGCCCGGCAGCGGATATAGGTTTTGAGCTTGAGTCTGGCCGACTTCAACGTCACCTCGGGTAAGTCTCCCTTGGCAAGGTCGATCGTGGTGTGCTCGGGTCTCAGGTCGGGAATGGCCCGTATTCGAAAGGGGATGGGCTCCGGATGGAACAGCTGGATGATGCTGGGTGCTTGGATGGTCAACTTGAATGAAAATCGTGGGATCGTGTCGCGCTGGAAGATGGACCGAGCGGCCTCTCGAATGCTGGATGTGGTGGTGCCAGCATTATTATTCTCCGGCAAGAGCTTCAATGTCGAGATGGTCACTGGGTAACTGTCCGTCACGTATTCGTAGTCCTGGATAGGTTCTGGCGTCGACAGCGGGTGCAAGATGATGGGATACGTGGCCGTTTTGGTCTGTGGCTTGCGGATGGTGTGGACGCCCTCGGGCTCGGTGACGCTGGCTTCGAGCACGTATTCAATGTAACAGTCGGCTTGCCGACCTAGTGAATACGACTTGTGATACATGGACATCGGGAGGCTCAAGTCCAGGTCCGGCCCGTGGGTCGACATGAAATCCTCCTTGGGTTTCCATGATTCGCTGTTGAGGATGCAGATCGGGTCTGCTTGTTCCGGGACAACGAATTCAAACGGCCAACTGAACGTGCCGGGCTTGTGCGTGTATTGACCTTGGTAGAGTGTCTTTTCCTGGCGGAAGAACAGCATCCGGCCGCGGTGGAAGGTGGCCGACTGGCCGTGGCTTTGGATGATGCGTGATTTGGCTCGTCCCCAAAATTCCACGGCGACTCGCCCGATCGAGGTCTCGCTGACAGTGTGCAGACTTACTCGGCCTGTTATCACGTCGCCCGGAGAATAGTGGTGACGGGCATGGTCGAACTCAATGGACAGCCCGGGCGAGCTGCAGTCGATTTTCCTGGGCCCCATATTGATAGATGGAGATATGGTAGTCAGTGCGGAGCCCGAACGGATGTCGTGTACATGTCCTCTGTTGCTGAAGGAATACCCTGATGCATTCTGGTCGCTTTTTGTATTGTACAATGTCGTCCGTGTCGTCCTATAATCACTTGCCTTTTCGCGAATACGAGGTGCCCAGGACTTGCGGACACAGCCACTACTCAGCCTCGCGGTTGGCCTTAGTACCTCGACGCTGTCTGCGACGTCCTTTTGCTTCGCCAACTGGGACAACAACCCTAAACAGTGGATGATTGAGCTGATCCAGTTGTAACCCTAGAAGGCAGATGGGTTATAGAGAGTATTTCTGCACGCGACATGGCCAACATCGTCGGGATTGCCACGGTTCAGGACGATCACATGATCCCGTTCAATGCGCGACAGTCAGCCTCGCAGGGCGCGAAAATCAGATACTACGTAGATAGCGCTGATGTACTGTAAGTCCTCCTCGTGCTCCGAATGATGCAAGCCGCTAGGGAAAGATGGTTCTTCATCGTGGCGCGGGAAAGAAGTAGTGTATCTCATTGGGGAAATGGCGTCTGGTCTGTTTGTGTTCCTACTGAGAACGACAGCCTCAGCGATGTGCTCTACCAAGCTCTGCCATAACCATTGATGCTGGAACTTGTCGGGGGCAGCGTAAATGCGCCTTGCTGCCGGAATGGTGATTATCTCTGTTGTCAAAACCGGCCATGACATTCTCATGCCTAGAGGAGTTCCGCCCCGATCTCGGCCATGCTGTGAGATCTTGGCTTGAGGCGGATCCATGGTAACAATCGCGCTCGCTCTCGATGCAGCATTTACGTTGAGCGACCTCAACACCTGCAAATCATTTCAGCCCACAGGTCCAGGGGCTTGAACATGCCTGGAAATGGATCTTACGTGGTCGGCGTCGACGTTGGAGGTAAGGAAGACGACGTGTGGATGTCTACCACGGCCCGCTGAATAGAACTTGACACTCCTGGACAGGCACCAACACCGATTCCGTTCTTGTGGACGTTTCAAAGACTGGGCCCGCGGCTGTGTTATCGTCGCACAAGGCTGCCACCACGTCCAACGTCACCTTGAGTGTACGAGAGACTCTCAAGATCCTGCTGGACGAGTCACCGGTCGATAGAAAGCATGTCTCTGCCATCGCCATTGGCACGACCCATTTCATCAATGCCATCATCGAGCGCGACTCGTCTCGCGTAGAGAAAGTGGCCGTGTTGCGCCTGGCATCTCACAACTTCTCTGCCGGCACACCGCCGTTCGTGGACTGGCCCTCTGGCCTCAAGCGCATCGTACATGGTCATGCGGCCATCATCCCAGGAGGCTGCAATATCGACGGCAGTTTGATTGCTGACATCGACGAGGCCGCCGTCCGTGAACAGGCACGAACCATCAAAGCAAAGGGCCTCAGGAATGTGGTGATAGTCGGCATAGGATCACCCACTGATCACCAATACCACCAAGAGGAAAGGGCTCGCGATATCCTCAGGGCTGTCCTCCACAACGATGTAAACATTGTATGTTCTCGAGATGTCGCAGGAAACGGTCTGCTTGCACGAGAAAACGCCGCCATCCTCAACGCATCAATCCTCAACTTCGCCAGTAGGGCGATCCGGGCTTTCATGGCTGCAATGAGCCACGTTGGCTTGCAGTGTCCTCTCTATCTGACTTCCAATAAAGGCCACCTGTTGACATTCTCTGAAGCCATGCAGTTTCCCATTAGAATCTTTTCCTCAGGTGCCACCAATTCCATCCGGGGGGCCGCGGTTCTACTCGGGTCTGATATTGGCCAGTCCGGCAGCGTGGTAGTCGACATTGGCGGTACGACTACAGAAGTCGGGTATCTGCTAAAGAACGGCTATCCTCGACTTTCTAAGAGCTACACTGATCTTGCAGGGATTAAGGTGAACCTAGAAATGCCGTCAGTGGAAAGCGTTGGCCTCGGTGGAGGCTCCATCGCCCATGTGAGCTCAGATGAAAAGCAGGTCCTCGTAGGGCCAGACAGTGTTGGACACGATCTGCTAACTAGAGCCCTTTGCTTTGGGGGAAGTGACATGACCGCAACTGACATTGTTGTTGCCTCTGGAGATGTCTCCATAGGCACAACGCCGGTCGAGCTTCGCCCGAGCATCATAGCAAAGGCCAGAGCGAGAATGAAGAAGATGCTCGAAGCTTGCATCGATCGCGCGAAATCATCTCCAGAGCCTTGTACCGTTGTTCTTGTTGGAGGCGGATCCATTCTATGCCCACAGGAGCTGAACGCGGTGGAAAAGATCGTTGTACCTCAGCATGCCGGGGTTGCAAATGCAATCGGAGCAGCAATGGCAAAGATATCAGGGTCAGCAGAACTGATTATCCAAGGATCAGACATTCAGCAAGGCATCGCCAGAGTCAAGTCACAGGCGATCGAAAACGGCATTTCAAGAGGCGGCAATCCAGCCTCGGTCACCATTTTGAACGAAGAGGTAGTAGGAGTGCCATATGCACAAAACCAGACACGGATAAAGGTGGAAGTTGCAATGCCCGCCGACCATGAGAGAGTTCGCAAAGAAATGTCTCAGCTGTCGAGTACCGAGAATACTGAGGTCGAAAGTGAAATGTATGAAGATACAAAGAAACACGAGGCGTGGTCAAACGGGGAATCTTCTGAATCCGAGCATGTCGATGTAAGCACTTACCGACCACGGGTGACCGAGAATGGCATCTGGATGCTCTCTGAACTCGACCTCCGATTCCTGTCCATTGGCTGCTATATCCTGGGAGTTGGCGGAGGAGGATCTCCGTACGCTGTCTTCCTGCAGCTTAAACAGCTCTTGTCTGAAGGGGAAGCGATCACCATCATGAGCTTCGAAGACTTGAAAGACGACGATCAAATCCCCACTGTGGCCGGAGTCGGAAGCCCAGCAGTCAGTGTTGAAAGACCAGGCGGTGACGGGATCGTTCATGCACTGAAGATGCTGTCCGAAGAACTGCATACCAATTTCACCCAGCTTTCAACGGCTGAAATTGGGGGCGGCAACGGTTTGCAGCCCCTGGTCTGTGGTTCATCCAAATATTTTAATCTTCCCACTGTGGATGGCGACTTGATGGGTTAGTTGTGAACTTCTGGAGTGTTACAACATCCTCACTGATTGTGGATGCAGGCCGGGCCTATCCAGGCTTCGAGAATTGCTCGACATATGTCATGTCGGAATCGATCAACGCCCTCCTTCCGGTCACTCTGTGCAGTGGTACAGGCCATAACGTTCTGATCCCGGCAGGTCAGACAGACGAGAAGGCTCCCGGCATCATGATTCGAGATGCATGTTTCGCTATGGGGTAAGCACAGAGAAATTGCCTGGTAGAGTTAACGATGCATACTGATAGAACCTAGATCTGCCTGTGGAGCGGCCGGAGTACCCTTGAGCGGGAAACAGATGCGAACCATGGGTATTCCCAATACACACTCCCTGGCATGGCGGCTCGGTAGGGTTGTCTTCCAGGCACAACAATCAGCATCATTGGCCTCGCTTCCTGAAGCCTTGATCAAGGAGTGCGGAGGGGATCAGACGGCTCGACGGCTTTTCCAAGGTAAAATTCGAAGTGTTGAGAGTGCCTTGACCACAACGGCCCATAGCCTGGGCAAGGTGACCATTGAGGCCCTCGGCGAGGACGAGACGGAAAGTGAGGCAGATAAAAGGGGGTCCTGGACAGAAGTTGTGATTCCTTTCATGAATGAAAATCTCGCGGTGCTAGGGAAGAATGGCCGGGGCGAAGAAACAGTAAGTTCATCCCACCTCGCCAGGCCCGAAGAAGAGTAAAGAATCCGGTGCTGATGAAATCGAAGGTACTTGCAACTGTTCCAGACTTGATATTTCTATTGGATGTGTCGACAGGAGAGAACATTGGTGTCCAGGAATATAGGTGAGCCGCATCAAGCCACAACACCTGTATCCGAGAGATAACTGACATGCAACCCAGGTATGGCTTGAAGGTGACGGTCATGATCATGGCGCCGCATCCTATTTGGACCACAAAGCGAGGTCTGGAAGTTGGCGGGCCGAGTGCCTTCAACCTACCCTATGAGTACAATTCGACACTCAAATACACCAAGCCCAGGAGTGTGATTGAGGAGTTTCGACCAAAAGCCGCCAATTAGAGCAGGACTTTTCGGGCCTTCAGGAACTTGAAGGCCGCACATAGGAAGAAGCAGGGTGGTTCCCCTTCCAGGCGGGGGCCAAGATCAGCAATCCAAACATGTTTCTAGAACGATGTTTTGGCAGAGATCGAAATATTCTGTTCGAGCCGGTTATCATGATAGAGCCATTTCTGGAGCAACTTTCCCTGCGTATGGCAGAGTATCTCAAAACAAGACGGCGGTTGGTTGATTCGAGGCTCGTGATTGGTTGTGGCGGCGGACGTTGATATTTGCATTCGTGGCCAAATGATCCGCCGTGCTTCCCCTTGGCGGCGGATCTTTTGCGCCGCGACCGCAAAAACTTGGACCGCAGCTGAAGCGGCGAAAGAGATAGACAATTAATACTCAGTTTATCTGATATTCGATAGAACCATCCATTATTTACCCGCTTCTTCTACCCTATCCCTCCGATCCGACAAGTGGCAAGATGATTTTAGAAGAGCAGAGATTCCTCCACGAGGACCTGGAGCGGCTAGAACAGGCCATCACCGAGCGCGTGGCAGAAGACCCGAAAAACATCAAAGAGCGATTAATCCGGGACCACCAGATCAACGGGTTTCTCACACGGATACAGGAGCAGTCGAAGCGACTGCTGGACATCTACAAAGACATCGAAGGGCTGCGGGCGCAAGAAATCCAGAGTCTGTCGACTGGAGACCCGTTCGAAGAATTCTACAAACAACTCGACGAAGTCAAGGATTTCCACCGACGATATCCCAATGAGCCGGTCGAAAACCTCGAGCGGGCGTACAAACGGCGGCGGCCCGAAGAAGGCGAGCCAGTGCGCACGGAAGTGGACAACATGTTCACAGGCGAAGAGTCGAACGGACGGTTTTTGGACTTGACGACCCTGCACGAAGACTACCTCAATCTCCCCGGCGTGAAGCGCCTCACTTACTTACAGTACCTGGACAACTTCGACGCCTTTGAACCTCCACGTCTACCCATCAAGCGCCGCGACAAGCTGACCGATACGTACCTGAAATACGTGACGGATCTAGATGAATACCTCGAAGGCTTCCTACGGAGGACGCGACCGCTGGACGACCTCGACAAGACATTTCTGCGACTGGATCGCGAGTTCGAGACGGCGTGGCAGGCGGGGACGGTGCCCGGATGGGGCAAGGAGAACAAGGACGAAGAACAAACAGCAACCAACGGCAACAAGAACGAGCCACAGACCCAAGGGTCCGGATCGGGGATCTGGTGTCCGGAATGTGAAAAGGAGTTCAGCAACCAGAACGTCTACAAGGCACATCTGACGGGGAAGAAGCATCTCCGCAACGCCGAGGCCAAGAAGGCATTGGTGACCATGACCGGATCGTCCGAAGAGACATCATCCAAATCATCGTCGGGCGGCGCGGCGTGCCTAAAAGAACGAGTGATTGCCTCGCACGAGTTCCGGATCCGGGCGCTAGCCGACCTGCTGTCCAACGAGCGCAGCAACACGCGGGTTAACGTGGAGCGCAAGCAAGGCATGACGGAGCGGGAGCGCCAGGCCGAACTGGACGCCATCTTTGCCGAAGACAATGCGGCCGTGGCAGCCTCGGAAAGACGTGCGGGTGGACATGGCGGTGCAGGTGATGACTCGGGCTCCGAATCCGACGGCGACGAGAAGATCTACAATCCGTTGAAACTGCCGCTCGCCTGGGACGGCAAGCCCATCCCGTACTGGCTGTACAAGCTGCACGGCCTGGGCGTCGAGTTCCCCTGCGAAATCTGCGGCAATTTCGTGTACATGGGCCGCCGCGCCTTTGACAAACACTTCACCGAAGCCCGCCACATCTACGGCCTCAAGTGTCTGGGTATTACGGGTTCCGGTGCCGGCGGGCTGAGTCTGTTCCGCGAAATCACGGGGATTCAGGACGCTTTGAGTCTGTGGGAGAAGATCAAGCGCGAGAAACGAGAGAAGGAGAGTAAAGAGGACAGTATCGTCCAGATGGAGGACGGCGAGGGCAACGTCATGCCCGAGAGGATATACTTGGATTTGCAGAAGCAGGGCATTTTGTAGGGCTGACAGACGGACGGAGATACCACATACCAGGTATCCACAGCGAGCGCAGAACAGAATAGTTGCGGTTTCGATGTGCTACTGCAATATCAGCCTGTATCATGAAAAGTAGGTACCTTTGGCTGCATTTGTTGTACACCCACCTAAGGACCTGCCATATTTTGTAAATTACTAGTAAAGAGTACTTGTGTTGTTTCAGACTCAGCCGTCAAAGATACCTACTGTAGGTATATTAACCCAGCGATGCCGCTGCCACTATTAGTCCTGTTACTCCTAAGTCGATGGGTACTATCTCTGGGATACCGATGATAGTATAGCATGTGCAGCAACCTCCGCGATCAGTTTAATATACTGGAGAAGAAGAAGCATTCCATTGATAACGTAAACGTAAACATGAAATATCGATCATAACCATAAACATGGATCCAAACCAGACCCAGTACTGTAATTCCATAACAACCAGACTCTCATTCAAGGACGACGATACAGGTAGTACCTCGGAGGTGTAATCAGTCCACAGCAACGTACCAACCAGGTCCTACTAGTATAAACAAAACATCAAACAGCGTCAATACCCTCACCACCACTCAACCTCCCCAAAGATCCAGATCCAGCACTCCCCGAGCTGATCCTGCCGGAAGTCATAGTGGTACCACCACCGCCGGCAATCAGAACGGTACTCTCACGTTCTCTTTCTCTTTCACGAGTACTAGTAGTCTTCTCTTCCTTGTCCTTATTCTTATGCCGATCGCCGACCATGACGGCATTGCGGACCTTTTCCAACAACTCCCACCCCTTGGCCGCGACCTGGATGGCCCGCTCGACAATCTGATCAAACAGGTCGTCGTTGTCCTTGTAGAACCCACACAGCATGAGCTTGCACAGACTCGTGGTGGCCGTGAGCCGGACGTCGTCGGGGAACGAATGGGATAAAGCCTTGATGAAGGGCGACAGGAGAGATGTCATGTTGGCGGTGTTGGCAGCGGCGGCAGCAGCATTAGCCTCGGTATCAGCATCGGCCCCAGCCGTACCACTACCATCACCACCATGAGTAGTGTCTTGTTGATGCTGTTGTGGCTGTGGCGGTCCTCTTGCCAGCAGGATATCACACAGAATCTGCAGCGCCACGACCTGCAAAGTGTCGTGGCCCTTTTTCAGCAGATGGGTAAACAGCCGCATATTCTCATCGGCCAGTTTCGGCTCCAGCAGACAACATAGCCCGAGACACTGGACACCGCGTTCGCGGATGAGGATCTCGTGAGACCGCACCGCCGGAATCACCAGGTTGTCGAACATGCTGCGGAGGTGGACGTTGGTCTGAAGATTGCCCGTCACATTCTGCAGCATGCATTGCGCAATATGTAGACATTTCATGTTGATGACAATCTCCTTGATGGCCTGAGCTTCTTGTTCTTCTTCGGTGAGATTCTTCTTGTTGGTCTTTCCACCCCGTTTGTTTTTGACACCACTGGAATCAGCCGCCGCCGCCGCACCGTTCCTCGGTGTCGTAGTCATTGAGTCGGAAGAAGAGTGGCCTCCATTACTGACTTCGCTGCGTGCCGAGACGAAACTGTCGTTGTCGTCGTTCTCCTCGCCCTCGCCCTCACTTTCGGCCTCGGAAGACGCGATATTATCGTGTACTTCCGCGATGGCTTCGATGACCACAGAGGTAAATTCCCTCTCGCCTGCCGCGTCAGGGTTACAGACCAACCGCAACGCTTCTACCGTTAGCCGGGTACATTCTTCCGGCAAATCGGCCATTGACAGAGCGTGCCGGAGTAGAGAAAACATCTTGCGCCGGCCGACTTCGTCGGTATAGTCTAGGGTCTGGGCGATGTAGAGGAGCTGTTCGACGATAAACTCCTGCTCCGCCTGCTCGGCAGCCTTCTCGTCCGAGTCATGTTCGTTCGCGCTTTGAACCTTGACGAGGAGCTCGTTGATGTGTTTTTGCAGGTGGAATCCTAGCCGCGTCACTTCGGGCATCTTGTCGTCCAGCATCGCGAGACAGTCGGGATCTTGCAGACAGTAATCGTTGAATGTGCGGGCCATGAAGGCTGATTCGGGAGTCAGCGTGTCCCAGAATTCGTCATCAAGGACTACGGCTTCACGATAGTCGGGGCGACCGGCCCAGAACTCCTTCATGGCTTCTCGTGCAATGCCATCTTCATGGCCCGTATTCAGAGTGTCGATCCGTTCCAAAAGCTCCACTAGGGCTGGAATGCTGGGCTTGTGAAACCCTCTCTTTTCTGGTTTCGCGGCCTTCGCTCCTCCATCTCCATCGGCGTCGTCCATTCGATCGCCCTCGGTCAAAGTCTCTTCGTCGGTTGACGCCGCGCAGTCTTCGATCCAATGCTCTCTGAACAGCCGCGCCGCTGCCTTGCGGACCTTCTCGTCGCGATCTCTCAAACCCCATCGCAGCAATTTCTCCCGCATGGACAAAGACAAGTGTCGAAAGTCGCCCAGTTTCGTCAATACATTGGAATACAGCGTTCGTCGAGTGGGTGCGTCTCTGTCTCGGGCCCTCTCCAAAAGATAGGGCAAGGTCTTTGCGGTGACGGGCAATTTCAATAGCGCTCTTCTCACGTCGGCATTGGTATCATTCTGTAGTACATCCAATAGTTTATCCAAAAGGCCAGGAGCCACGTCTTCGTCCGAGTCCTGCTCTTCTTCCTCGTGATCCATTTCATCCTCGAGAAACCGGCCGAGCGCCAGGACAGCCTCCAGTCGGATCGCGGGCACTTTGTCCCGTAGACGCTTGATCATTTCATGTCGGATGACCTTGTACAGATCGTCGTCAATCTGACCTAGCACTCCAAAAATCTGCGACACGATCTGCGTGGCTCGGTATCGCACTGTTTTGTCTTTGGCGCATAAGTAAGGGAGCAGCGCCAGTAAGATCGAGGACGTAGGACGTCGTGATCCGTCGGCCGAGTCGAAATATACGGTGAGAAACTTGATGACCCGGCTGCCAGCAATTTCGGACTTGCTGACGTCCAACAGCCGGAATATACATTGCTTCATGTGTGTCTCGAAGGTAGGCGTTTCTTCGAGCCGGCGCAGACGCTTCGCCAGTGTCTTGTGGCCGACCAAGGATCGTTGTGCGTCGGAGAAGATTTCGGCCACCGACATGTTGACGGGAGTCAATACTGCGTAGCAGGATATGCTGAGGTGTCTTCTTCGTTCAGGTGAAATCAATACAACAGCATGGTACCTAGTATCGCAGTAGTTGTTGAGTGTTTACTGTCGTGATGTTGTACCACAGCGTGCATGCGATTGACTGGATTGGCTGCAATGAAGTAAACAAAGCTAGTCCTGAATAGGCTGTTCTCGGAATATGTGTTTCCCCGACATCCGATGCTCTCTCCCTTGCTTCAAGTTCTCCCTCATCATTACCTACCAGGTACCTAAAGGTATTGATCCCCTGGCACTCAGTGGCAGAGTGATTTCAGGCTGGTCACCGTCAATCAGGGACCTTTCCACTACCCCCGGTCAGAGTCCCCTCGTCGTCGACGTCAAAGGCGCTTTCTGCTCGCTGCGTCGATCATATGTACAAACCGCGCATTCAGGCCAACCTGAGAGCATCGATGATCCGCGGTGATTTCCGGATCTACAGGTACATCCAGACCTTCAGGGTCCATGATGATCCTTAGATCGTTCCCTGAGGACTGACTGTCATGATCAACAACGTTGGGGACACTATTTTGAAGGATTTCTATATCCATGCCACGTTGTGGCTGGCTTGTCTCTAGTCCCTGGCTGTCAGCTTCTGGCCCTAGGGATGTTGTGATAATGCCGGGTTCACATAACCCTCAGGGATTTTGATGGAAAGTGCCAGGGCCTCGTTGTGGTCTCTCTTGCCTATGACGCATTTCACTAGGCATCGCCTTGAATCGAGCCTTGCGAAGATCTGCCTACTAACCAGACAGAAAATGGTGCCTGAAACGAAACTACACAGTCTGGATTTGACTCAATTTCAAAGTGTTGCATTTGTAGGAAGTTGGGAATTGCCTCACTCGATCCTTTCTCGTCTCTGATGTTGACATTGTTGTGATATCAATGTGATAACCGCTGATAAGGACGTTCCGGATACGCTTCTCGTTGCATGGTTGCAGGGTTCGATATCAGGGCAATGCCGTGGTCACGGGTGAAACGTGTGCGTCTACCTTTGGACGGGACATGGGGAAATGCGCCAGCTCAACATTCTCGACACAGTCATCCTGATCCGGTCAGTCGTTTCTGTCTGCTAGCGGCCAAAATGTAGACCTCCTAGGAAGGGACAGCGGAAGGGACAGTTCTAGTGATTGGGCAGCGAGAGGATCACCGAAGGCCTCCCTGGTCAGACCACCTTACTCTCATCGTCGCTGACTGCAATGGCAAGTAACAAAGTCTCTTCGATGAAACGGACTCGATATGCAAGACCACATCCCAGGAAAGAGGCCCTTGAAGGGTCGGGTGGGACATGTATATGCCCAAGACCACACCCAACACATCTACCCTCTTGCGAACCGTCAGGATTGCATATTGGATGAGAAGATAGGAGTCCTACCTCGGTGCTGTCTGAATGCAGTGGCCTGTTGGTCAGTCGGCTGGGTTGCCTGTCCGTGGGCGCCCCTTGACACTGCCATCACACTGCAATCACCGATGAATGCCCTTCCCAGAGTCACCACGGAACGGACACTGCAAATATCAGGCTGAAACCAAAGCAACCCCATCCATCACAACGATGCTCGCGATTTCCTTTCCCGATCCTGTTCGTTGCAGAAATGTCTGTCCAGTCCTGGAGATAGGCTCATTGTCTTCAAAAGAGTCTCCCACAGCAATCCTTGAACGTCGGCTTGAGGTTTCTTGCTTGCGATGTGTCTGCAAAGTCTTAAGAGAGATGATGCGACGGGTTCGTGGTCATGGTGCAATGGATCAATGGAGCAATTCTGCACAGGCCTTTGCTCCCAACCACTCTGGAATGATCAATGCCTGACATGCAGCGAGGACTTATGTAGTTGGGCACAAAGGCCATGGCCCTTCGATGGTCAACCGTCAGCCACCGAATGCCGCCCAAAAGTCTTCGGCCCAACGCCAAACGCCATACTGACTGCCAACTGCCACCTGATCCTCACCTTGGACAACTGGCAGAATACTCCGAGTCCCCATCGGTAGGCGCCTACCAACCCAGATAGGCAAGCCATTCTAGGTAGGCGACCTTCGGCAGGATCACAGAAGGTGATGCAATGCTCTGCACTGCCTTACCAGTGGAAAGGCCACCCCGTGAGCCCCAAGACGACCGCTGCGTTGATATCGACTTTGCAACTTACCTGCCCTTTCAGGACACTAAAAATAACAAAGGCAAACACAAGCCCTCCCGGAGAAGGCTTTATCCTCAGCTGATCTCCAGGAAGCCATGATGTGTGATGGTGCTGGCCAATGTACCAGTACTTTACTAGTGCACTCAAGAACCTTATGCCACCCACTGCATCTCATGGGCATATGCAGGACACTGTATAGCATACGGCATCTCCAGCGGACTTACTCGATGGAGTGAGCACCAGCAGCAGCAGCACGCCTTTCTAGACGCGTACATCTCAGTCGACTCGACTCGGTTAACACCCATGAAGAACACCACGTATATACAATATATCCCTGCTCCGAGTCTCTCGCTTATTGAAAGCAAAACACAAATTACGAACAAACATCGTGCGTTGTCTTGTCCAACTGGCTAGTCAGGGGCTCACCAGTCAGACATGACAAGCACTGCATAACATAACATAACTTGGTAATTTGGACACTGAACTCGCGTCTACCCCAGAATCACTGCAATCACCAGTTATATTACTATTGTTCTATACGATTTTCTGCTGCCTGCGTCTTTTATCCTTTCAATCACAATCATGGAAGATGCACAAGGTACCTCAACGAGACGAAAATTCCAGTCCGTGTCAAAGCCCGTACCTCAAAAAAAAAGCAAAGAAAAAGGGAAAAAAACGAAAAGACTAGCCCGGCTCGGCTGGGTTAGGTTGGGCAGTAACACAGAAACTCGCAAAAATCCCGTCTTGTGAGTCGTCTACAAGCACGAGTAGTACCGGGATTATCCAAAAGTGAGGCGGCCAGCAAACAAGCATACAGAAAAGACTGAGACCCTTTGACGCCAATCAGCCACGCCACTGGCACCATAAACCCTGAGCGATCGACATCCGTGCCCACTGCGTCAAACCGCTTGCACATCCAGAACCACTGGCAGTCGGTGACTCGACATCCTTCGCTTCCATTCTGCTTCTCCAACTGCCAGTATCTACCTAGTGAAGGGGGCGGCCAATCGAGAGATCGACACTCTAGGCTGTGTATTTCGAGTCGACCCCCGGTCGATAGGTGCACAGCTGCTTGCTCATGCTGATGATCCCAACTGACCGGGCTGGTGCTGGTCAACGGCTGCTCGCTGGGCTGACTTCGATTGACTTGACTATACCTAAGCTCCCCCCGGCGATGCCATGCCACTTGTCCCATCAATACTAACCGCCGTCTCAAGGGTCGAGCCGCACCAGCTGACTGACAGCCAGCCCGTCCGGAGACGCCCACCCATCCACCTTATCGTCGTGGCTTGGTGGCTTGGCTGGGGTGTGCCGGGCCGGGAGCCATGGCCATGTCACTCATGGACACTCGTTGGGAATCCTTTCCTAGGGAAGCGGACCAGGGAGAAAACAGTACAATTTACGAATTCTAGGCTCAAAGAGTGTTTAGTTTTAGCTGGGCCACTGCAACCGTGTCCTGGCACCTGGTTCTCCCAAGCACTTCCCAGTCCGCCCACCAGGCCAGGTAGGCCACCGACCCTGCGACCGGCGACCAGGCGACAGGGGGTTGCTGTACGTCTCACACACACACCAGATGGCGGACGGGACGTTCTGCTAGCAGTGACCGCCCATGAGAACGAGTCGAGGCAGACCAGGGCATGTCACAAACCCCACGATCCGCGAAGCCTCCGACGTTTGTCACTTGTGTTGCGTTCCCAGGTTTGGCTCGCTGCTTCTGTTGCTTCAAGTTCTGCTGCTGCTTGCCAGTGCCGTCAATCGTCAGACCGGCCTGTTGTTATGCTTGTAGTGGTACAGTCGAGGTACTGTATGCCATCATGGGTTCCGGGAACTGTGATCTTGCTTGGGAAAAAGACGTGATGAACCTGACCCTGGTCCCCACGTCTGGTCGTTCGTATTCCACCATGCTAGGCCAACACTTGATTGCCTTTTTCTCGAAGACAAGGGCTACTAGCACAGTCCGGCAGTCTCGCCTACTTTGCAGTGTGCTATAACAGCCTCTACTCCCGTCCACTTGCCAACCGGTCGACCTGTTTGTCTCCATTATTCTCTTCCCCAATTGCTACCGCTTTGCTTCATTGTTGCTGGTCCTTGACCCTTCGGACTTGAACTTTTGAATTCGAGCTATTTCTGGTGTACTATCCTATACTGCCTCGCTGTGCCATTTCCATCCTCAGATGTAAGCATAGGACTGTGGAGGAGCTCAACTGACATTCTGGAATAGCTGCTGACTTTACCATACAGATTGGCCACATCACCATTCCATTTGGCACCTATTGGGTCTTGTTCTACCAGTCCAAGCGACAGCCGACAACCATGGATTCCAGTGCTCTAATCGACGTGCTTCGTTCATGTCGAGCGGTCTACTACCAGGAGAACCAACATCTTCCTGCCGAGGAGCGTGAACGGGGCTGGGGTCAGTATTGGGAAACCATCAGTAACGCGATCAAATCCTCACCGTCGACTACTCACGAGACTACTGGCTTCACCTTGCCCCAGAAACGGACCGCCTCCAAGGCGATGGTTGTTGGTATGGAGCCCGCATCAAAACGGACTGATCCTGTATGTCCTCCTGTTGTCCATGCTTCTTTCTTTCCTTTGACGGTTTGAGGCAAAGTCCCGTTCGTTGGCATCTTCGGCTCCGGGTCCCTCGGCACCTGTGCTTGAACGCCACATCTCCGCCCCTGTTGGTCCAGCTGGCCCTCGACATCAACATCATCAACCGGGCCGTTCGCCCATGCGTCCCTCCTCTTCGGTTCCTACCAGGGCGACCATCGGACCCATGCCCATCCCCCGCCAGCAAAATGGGCAACGACAAACCTCGGCGGCCGCATCCTACCCGCATCGATACGGCAGGTCCAGCCTCAACTTCATCGAAGAAGTGCAAGATATGTCTCCTTCGGATTTCCTCGCCAGGTCGAGGGCGGAAGACTACCAGACAGCGGCGGCAATGCCGATGTCGTTGTCGTTGACGCCGCCCACGACCCAAGCGCGTAGTGAAGTGCTGACCAGCCAGCTTTCTCAGCTCACCTCCCCGTATGTCTCGGCAATAGAGTCACCCGAGGTATATACCCCGATGACTACTGCCACAAGCAATTCGAGTCTGATGACTGGGCCGACCGTCATGTCGGAGCCCATGACTCGCACCAACACCAATGATGTTCTCTGCGACGGCTTTGGCATGTTTCGCATGGACTCGACCCCCATGATGAAAGTAGCCAAAGCCTCTGACATGTTGCCGTCCGAGTTTTCTCGAGACTCTGCAAATGCGACGGTCCCAGCGCCCTTGTTTCCTTTTTCTTCTGTTGGAACCGAACTCGGTTACAACAATCTTTCTCGTTTTTCTTTTCACGATGATGATCTACCATCATCATCTTCTCCTTGCAGTTTTGAGATGAAGAATTCGCCTTCCACCGGAAGCAATGCTTCATCTGTCTCTGTTTCTTCCACTTCTCATTTGCCTTCTGCTGCTCGAGGACCTGTCCAACCAGAAGTCCCACGCACCACCAGCAACACGGTTTCGCGGCCGCTGGCCCCGAAGATGGAGCGACAGAAAGACGCCCCATCTTCCGGGCCGGCGGACTTGCCAGAACCCAAACTGGTGGCTGTCCAAGCCGAAGATGGTACAGTGAAACACAAAGCCGAAATCACTCGCGCAGTGCGCCAACAACCTCCCCGTAAGACGACTTTTTGTGGCTTCTGTAACGAGCAACCTCAGGGCTTTCACGGTGACCACGAACTCCGCCGACACATCGAACGCCGCCACAGCAAAGTCCGCCGAGTGTGGATCTGTAAAGACGCCTCGCCAGACGGCAACTTCCTGTCCAACTGCAAGCAATGTCGCACCGGCAAAGCGTACGGCGCCAACTACAACGCTGCCGCCCACCTCCGCCGCGCCCACTTCAACCCGTGCAAGAATCGACGAGGCGGTCGTGGCAAGAAGAGCGAACATCGCGGTGGTATGGGAGGCGGTAACTATCCATCCATGGACGTGCTCAAGAATTGGATGTATGAAAAGATCGAGATGAACTTGGACGGCAGGTTGATCGTTCAAAACCTGCCTGCAGAATCGTCCACTTTCCCTACCGCAGCTTTGGACGACATGGCAGACTGCCAACCGAATGACTTTGACGTTTCCGACTTCGACTTCAACGGCAACATGCAGGTGACTCAAGCCGACATGGCTTTGGGCAATTTCACCACCGACTCGCTTGCCATGAATGGTGCAGGGGGTCTACACCCCAACACCTACCTCAGCCCCTCGGCACCAATGAACCTTGCGTACGACCCCTCGAGCTTTGCTCTGTCTAACGATTCCACGTTCCCATACCACCTCACTCCGCCATGATTGATGACAACTTGCAAAAAATGATGAAGAAAAGGGCCAGTTTTGGGGGGGGTCTTTGGACGGCGTTTTATTTGTTTCTGGCGTCAAGTGCCTACCTTTCATACCTGATCTGTACATAATTTTGCGGGAGTCAGCCCGCGACGAGACGTGGGTTTCGGAACCATGAATTTGAATGTGGCAACAGTCAACTTGAACTGGGCAGGCTGCAAGCACAGATTGCTTCTTTTACGGATTGTTAACAGGCTTGAGGGACGGGAATGGCAGAGCAGCTTCCATGTAATTCGGTCTTCCAGCTGCTTGATTGTCTGAAAATATGGCGTTTTTGATTTACGGCATTGCCGAGTTTGTGGCCCACGATGGCTGATGATGGATAACGAGAGGCCTTCTTCCGTTCGATAGTGCAAATTCACGTTCAGCTGCCGGTGTATATCAGACCGTTATTTTCTCCTGCTCTTCTCTAACAGCGGCGCCCGTGGTGGAATAGCGGCTGAAAAAAGGTGGCTGAACGGTTCGGTGGCCAATGCGTGGTGGCATCTGAGGCACGACGCGTGTCCAGATCCGCTGTCACTTGCATCGACATCGACCCATCGCCGGTTGTAGCCGATGCTTGATTGTAGCGAGAGAGCCATTGGCCGTGGTGTCAAGGTGGTGTGGCTGAGCGAGCGCCGACGTAGACACGGCGTGGAGGTTCCGTCAGCTGCCACTGCAGTGCGTCGTGAAACCGGTATGGACGTAGGTGCCAGTCACCCACAGCATGGTGATGTCGTACAGTGGTGGCCACCGCCGTGAAGGCAGGCAACATACACAGTCAGTTTCATCAGTAGGCCGTGGTTGAATGGCTAATAGAAAGGTACCTAGGTAGGTATGCGCATCGGGTGACGCTTGTTCGCTCGTTGCATGGATTTAGTAGAGGCGAGTCGCCGCGGAGAGCCGACGACTCAGCCATGAGATTCCAAACACGTCTGGAACAAATGACCCTCGTCCCCCTGCGGCAGTTGATGGGTTCAGGGTGTCGTTTGCCTCCTTGAACAGACTGTAGCAGTGAGCTTGAAAGCCGTTGTCACTGTACCTATGCCCTGGGTGCTAAGCTCAGTTAAAGTAACCAAGCCTTTTCGCACCTTAAATTGGTACCACTGAGTGCCTGGCCGGGGGTTGTCCAGGTGGTAACATGCCCGTAATATTCGCATAGTGCCCGCCCATGGCTGCGACTGCAGTGCCCGTGCCGCGCCTGTTCCCGTAAAACAGCTGTCGCTCCAGCCCTCAGCTAAGCCACGCATCACTACTCTCGACTCTCCTACTACTACGTCGCTTCTTCTTTACCGCTACCATCATTCTCGTCTCCTCTGCCTCTCTACTTCTCACCGTCATCCTTCCAACCACGAACCACAACCACCAAACAATCACACAAACTCACAAAACCAAGTCGTCAGCGCGGTTCATCAACAGACCCAAATCGTTCTCCTCTATCTCTACAACCTCCACCTCCAAGTTCATTTCGTTCACCTTCAGCCATGTCGAATCAAGGTTACTATGGCGGTCCTCAGGGCGGTTACCCTCAGCAACCGGGAGCAACGTGAGTGATCAATATCCCATCGCATCGCATCACACTGCATCTCATTCATTCATCCACATCATCTTATCGTCAGAGTCCCCTGGCTAACATCTTCAACAATAGATACCAACCAGGCTACGGCGCACCACCACAACCGGGCTACGGCGCTCCTCAACAAGGCTACTACCAACAAGGTCCGCCACAGATGCAAGCGCAACCCCAGACCGTCTATGTTCAAGAACGAAGATCCAATGACCGCGGTTGTCTGGGCACATGGTAAGAAAAGAAACACAACCCCCGAGTTTATACTATACTGTACGTTCGTCAGGCTGACCATTTGTTAACAAAACAGTCTTGCCGCCCTATGCTGCTGCTTCGTTTGCGAGGAAGGATGTGAATGCTGCGCCGACTGCTGCGAATGCGCCGAGATGTGCTGTTAAAAGCCCGAAATGACATACGTTCCGTTCGATTCGGGGTTGATAAGGGCGAGGCTGGTGTCAACCGCGCGCGCTCTCTCTGCTCCAAGCGCAAGAAATGATAAAGATGAAAAAAGAGACCAGCCCGAAAACCTGCAATATCCTTTCGTATGCAAAGGGGTCTCCCGTCCAGTCCATTCTCAAGAACGGCCCCCAACCTACTGCAGTATCCGTACTACGTCGTCTCGTCTCGACCACCTTTTTACGTGGACGCGCTGAAGATCGAGGGTTGTGGGTGGTTGCTATGCTCAGATATGGTGAAGCGGGCGCGTTGTCTATCTTTCTGATTCCCGTACACAACACACACAAGGGCACCTCCAGTTTTCTAGATTTTTTGTTGATGGAAACTACGGGATGGTAGTAGGGGAAAGCGAAACTTGAAGTTTGGGTGTCAGGATCCATTATCGTTATTGCTCGAGTACTATTACAATGCTATGCTTTTTTGGCCACTGACATACTACTATTGAGGACGCTCTCCATGTCCTACTCTGGTTCCATCCGCCGCCGGATCACTAACTTGCAACTTGAACCCGAAGAGATTGGACGGTGTCCAACTTTAAGTTCGTCACCTCTACTCGCCAACCACCTTTTATGCGTGGGCCCGCTATTTGGCGGAAGAGACAAGGAAGGATACTAGTATTGAGCAATATTGGGATCGTTTCATTTTACAGAAGCATTCCACGACAGTTTCGCTCATTGAATACTAGTACGGGCTAGATAAGTCACCTTTACGAAGCCTGATCATTCATATCTGTACAGTTGAAGCTGCGGACCGGATACCCTCAAACACTGGCTCTCTCACTCTTCTGTCCACCCAAGTTGTAAAACGGCCACCAAAACTGATTGCTTCTTTGCTTCCTGACCAGCGTATCCCCTCTCCCCAGAAACCAAAGCACACCGCCATCAATCAAATGGGTATATAGAACTAATCTTCACGCAATCTGCATTGAGGCGACCGCCCAAAAAGTCAATAGCCGCCTCCCCATTAACACTCGGCCTCATGTCGTTCGCCAGCCATGATTGGCTGTTCCGCCATGCCCGCTCTTATATATTGTCATTAATGATGTGGAGAGATTCGTTTTCTCTCCCAAGCACGTCAAGCATCAACATCAAAAAACGTCACCCGTGCTATTATCATCTCATTTCACAAGACTTGCAGCGGCGGCGGCAGCAGCAAGGTCAGATCGCCCGCTTAGGCTTCGCTGACTGGCAGTCAATCTCGACAAACTGGGATTAGACGCCGAAGACGACATGGCCGCGTGAGACGCCCGCTTCGCTTGTGATGCTTGTGATGCTTGTGATGCTGCCTGTGATGCCGCTGTGCCCTGCATTGCCGACTGTCGCCTTGCCCCTGGCTTACTCGGAGACACCTCCAGTCGGCTTCCAACGGGCGCCTTCAATGTAGATGTTGGTGGTTGGGGCAAGGGCCTGGTACCGGCAGGATTTGCAACAGAGTTGACTCTTTTGACAGGCGAATTCACGCCGGACACGGCCGGTCGTCTCGTGTTGGTCGAACTGGCTTTGACGCCAGTGATAAATTCGTGTTTGTTCGCTTCATGAGGTGTCATACGTCGGGATGGGTCCCATTTCAAACACTTGGCAATGAAATCCAAGAATGCCTCGTCATCACATTTCAGCACTTGTCGGAGATCCTTAGAGCTTGGTCTCCGTCTCTTTCCTTTCGATGACACGGTCAGCCGGGGTTTGCCCATCGAATCGAAGAAGAGTTTCTTCCGACTGCTCTTCTCGATCAGATGCTTCTCCGGTGGGCCGAAGACTTCCATGATGCAAGCGAGTTGCTCCTGTTCGTTCTCGCCGGGAAAGATAGGATAACCCGTATAGAGCTCGGCAAGAATACACCCAAGACTCCACATGTCTATCGGCATGCCGTACGACATTCCCAGAATGACTTCTGGAGAGCGGTAGAATCGAGACTGGATGTACGTGTACACCTTTTCGTTTTCGAAACAGCTTGACCCGAAATCGATAACCTTTATTTCCGAGTGCACCGGATGTGCAAGAAGGATATTTTCTGGTTTCAGATCACAATGAATGACCTTGTGCTGATGGAGGAGAATCAAACTTTGCAGAAGCTGTTTGGTGAATCGTCGGATCAACTTCAACGAGAAGCCCCTGAAGTCATGGGCCTTGATGAACTCGTAGAGGTTCATGCCTAACAGATCCGTCGAGATGCAGAGATGACCTCGGAAGTAGAAGCTCTGGTCGAAGTTGACGACACTATGCTTTTTCTCGGGGTCCTATGGTCAAGTTAGAATAGTGCCGTCAATCAATGGTGCAGTTGCTTACCCATTCTTTCAGCTTCTGTAAAATGTTAACCTCCACCAGCGCCTGTTGATGAAACCTCTTCTTGTTGCGGATGATCTTGACGGCAACGAGAATACCAGTCTTGTGGTCCACACACCGGACGACCTGTCCAAAACTGCCTTTGCCAAGCAGATCAACCACTTCATACCGATAGGCCAGGTGATCGCCTTCCACAATGTTGTAGTCGCCTCGCTCATCATCATATCCGAAGTTCGATGAGGCCGAATTCAGATCGCCAACAATCTTTCGAGCATCGGGGGTCCCGGTGAAGTAAATATCAGGATAATCGACAATTTCTCCCCTTTCAAAGATGTTCAAATCCATCGTCCTCGCGGCTGTGCCAGCCGACATACGCCTGGCAGGTTGTGCCCTGGCTCGGAGGGCATCAAGTTCGCGGGCTGCGGATTCAAAATCCTTCCTCTTTGATGCAAGTTTCTTCATCTCTTCCTCTGCCATCATATCATCGCGGTCAAGACCTTGCTCGTGGGCCCGTTGGCTTTGGGAGTTATTGGCATTATAAGCGCTTGTTGACAACGACCCTGACCGGTTTGCAAGCGGTGTGAGGTGCCGATTCTCTGCTGAGGGACGGTTGTTAGAAGAATGTAACAGGGAACTATCATTATTTTCCTGGCGTTCTGGCGCAGTGCTTGTGCTTGATGTGGAGGTTTGTCTCCTTGACCTGATGTATGAAGGCTTTTGAGCAGGCGCTGCATTGTTGTTTTGCGTATTGTTCCAGCTAGCCGATGCTGGCAGTTTTGGAGGTGGCATATTGTCATAATCCGCAGGATCCGCGCCTTGTTGGGCCTTTTCTGACACCTTCTGCTCGCTGCGTTTGCGACTTAGCTTCCTCCTGAGGGATGTCGAGAAGCCCGACTCGCTTTCGGAGTGCTTCTCCACAGGGCCAGGGTTATGTTCCGCTTTCGGAGTGACAGAAAAGCTTGGGGCACGCGGGCCATTTGGGCGCGAGTGAGTAGTACTCCTGTCAAGGTTGGGCTGCATAAAATCTTTGAAATCATCGTTATTCTTGGGTAGGGAGGAAGAGACAAATGGTGATATTCTGCGATGGTTTTTGTCCGTCTCAAACGTAAAGGCAGGAAGACTAGGACTGATACCATTGGTATGTTCCAGCTCGTCTGACCGAAGGGCATGATGCGAAGTGCTACTTCGAAGCATCATCGTATCCTCGGCTGCTTTATGTCCTCTGGAGAAAAAGCTTGCTTTGGAAGCTGTCAACGGTGTGCTTGGAGTCTTCATTGCATTGCGAGTGCCCGGAGGCGTTGCCGGCCTTTCTCCGGAGTCTGGTTTCGAGTTCAATGACCTGATCTTCGCTGAAGTAGGGGTGCTCAATGGTAGCAGGTTCAGAGGTGGTAGTCTGAGCGTTTGGACATTCTTCTTGCTCTCTCTGCGCTGTGGTTGGGGTCTAGGCTCGGTTTCAACGTGAGGAGTAGGACCAGAGACATGTGAGGATGTGCTCGGCGCCGGAGGAGTCTCCAGCTCTTTCACAGCATCGGCTGCAGTCGACAACGCAGGGCTTTCTGACAGAGCTTCATCAAACGGCGGGAGACTGGACGACCGGGCAGAGAAGAACGGCTGATCGAGTTCACTGCCGGGTGACTCGTAAGCTTTCGGTATGGCTGGGACCGGGGGCACTTCCAGTTCGTAGGTGGAATTTGTAGATGTATCAAGCCGGGGTTTTGGAGCGGGAAGCCTGGAGGAACTCATCGCTTGAGATAGTCTTGTGGCGTTGTTGATGGACTGGCGGACAGAACTATAACTAGTATTGGACGACAAAGACTGACCAGAGCTGTACGATTTCCGATTGGGATCCGGCGTGGTTCTCGATGAAGACGGGGTCAAGCTCTTGCGGGCCTGGACTGGGGGAGACTGTAGATCAGACTGAGGCAACTGTGGTATAGGATCAGGCTGGGGAGTCGGAGGGGCCTGAGAGATCCTGCTCTGAGGCAGTGGTGGTGCAGGAGGGACCGTCGACATCCGCTTCATTCGCCGTGCATCGGTTGGGCTTACTGTTCGCGCTCCCAATCCAGTGGCATGATGAGGCATGACAGATATCCGACGAGTGCGGTCAGCATTCCCTCCAGGAGTTGTCGTCCTGCCCGGTGTCCCGTCTCTGCGTGTGGGGGTATGGTGAGCACTACTGGAGGCCGACTTGGACAGGTCTGGCGTTCTTGACGGCGTCGTCAGGAGGTCTTTTGAAGATCGCCTTTTCCCAGCCAGTGACTGTCTAGGGCGAATTGTTCCCGCGGTCTTGATATCTTCCTTCCCGTTGGTCCCCGTTCGAAAACTCAACCCCCTAAGCGACAGGCCCTTTGCGCTCTCCGCACTTGATTTTCTTCCCCCAGCGCTCGGCCGCCGTCTAACAGTCAGTTTCTCGGATTGTTGTGGAGGAATGAACGTGCCCGGTCCCACGGATTTCCTGGGGGCTTTAACCCCACTGTTCGCGTTGTTGAACGAGTTCGGCGGGAAATGGCTTTGTCTTCTGCCTCGAAGCACCGATGTTGCAGTGACTGTCATTGAGTCTGATTTGTTGGAGTTCCGAGATGTACTGGAAGTTGTGGACCCTCTGCGAGCCAGAGGCGTCACTCCTGATCCTTTGCGAGAAGGAATGGGAATGGCTGGTTGAATGGCGGGCTTCTTGGAATCGGCGCCCGGCGTTTCGGCCGCGGAGGAAGCTTTGACATTTGTGCCCCGGCCAGGGAGAGGAAAATGGTTCAGGTTGGGGTCTGTGCCGACAATGGTATCTTGAAAATCGTCGAAGTTAAAGGTCGGCTCCAAGAAGTTGCCAAAGCCCGATGATCCATCTCCTTCCCTCTCTGCGGGCTGTTTGGTTTGTATGGATGCAAAACTGAACCTTGAAATGTCGTTGATGGATAATTCGCAGGAATAGGGATTTTGGGAAGCGACGGCAGACGTTCCTCGGACGGGATTGAATTGAGGAGCCATGGGATTACTGGTAGACCTAACAACAGGAAGGAGTCAGTTTGAAGATAGCAGTATGAAGCCGCAGCCACGACCAACCTCTTTCCGGTCCCAAAGTCCAAGGGCCGCGGTCCCATGGGGCCTTTGGCACTTGGGATCGACGACTGCCTCCTCCGGGAGTTGGCGGCAGAGCTGGATGAAGCATTGTCCCCTGTGGATTGGCCGTTCAAGGCAGTAGTAGAGAATGAGGACGGCGGTTTCTTCGACGGCAGGTTGTCTCCTACAGAGTGTGACAGCGTCAGTGGGGATGGTTTTGCTGCACATGTCCTTTGCATCGAGTCCGTACCACCATGTTCCGAATCATTGGCTTTTGCAGCAACTGGATATTTTGCCTGGCTGCCGGTGTTGGATGTGGCGGCAGAAGCATGTTGTCTGTATGCCATGGTAATGGCGGCTGCCCTCGGACCCTTAGGGCGTGCTTTTCAGTTCCTGTCTCTTTATATACAACCCGAATACATCGCCATTGAACGCCCTGCAGCGTTCACTCCATTGAAGTTCGTAGAGGGCCAACAAGTGGGAACAAATCGAGCGACCGTGTCGCGACCACACTTCGAGCAGACCAGGGTGTGTGTTTAATTAACGGTAGAGAAGGGGATGACAAGACAGTCGACGCGTTGCGCTGGAATGCCGTCACGTAGATCCGACCTTCCGGACCACAGGCTCGAGGAGGGTGGGACAGAGCAGAGCGCTCATCGAGGATGTGGTGCCCAGGAGGGTTCGGCGGTGCTGTGTAGTGATATGTTTTGGTAAAGGTGGTTAGGAAATGGATATTGCGGTGACCGTTGTCTGCTGGCCAGAGACTAACATGGTACAGTTTAGGCCATGCAGTAGCAGTAGTGGTGTTGGTTGTAAGTAGTTCGAGCGCAGCGCGCCAAAAGTCAGGTGTGCGGCCGGGATATCGACTACGGTATGGGACAGACTCCAGGGCTGGCAACGAACAGGAACTCGAGGAGCTCAGGGGACAGGGAACAGGAGCTTTAGGAGGCGTGGCCATGGGAGCCCGTGAGCGCCGGGTACCTGAGTGTCCAGTGACGGGCGGCCCTAAACGGAAAAGCGGGCGTCAAAGTACGGGGGCGACGCATGCTAGGCTCCCTAGGCCTGCAGTCTCCAGTTAAAAGATCGACTGTTAGGGGCATGGCGGCATGGGTGGCTTGTCTCCTTTGGGGTTGTTGCCGCTTACTACCACGCAGCTGCTGGACGACGACTATCAAGGTGCCATAGTACTCCATTACTAGCAGGGTGGGTTTGCCATGGTCGCTGTTCGCTTGTCCAGCTGTCTCGTGTATCATCCATTGTTGTTATTATTCGCAATTTCGCCATAGATGCCGAATGATTAGAGCTGATGGAAGCGAACCCACTGGCAAAGGCGAAACATGGTAAACATGCCGACATTCGATGACAGATCAGGGGATTTCACTTGACTACAGCATTACTGTACAGCGGTATACCTACGGGGAGGCCACCACCACTAGCAACAGGAAACTTATAACCACTTTAGCCACCAAAGTAATGTACCTATCTTATGCACCTCCACTCAGATTTAACATGAGATCTTCAGCCCCTGAGTATCAGTGGCAATTAGCCAGTTGCAGTGAACAGGGCCATACCTTATCATGTGACGGCCCCTCGTGTCACGTGTAGCTTTCCCCATGTCAATATCAACGACATGCCTACCTACCTAGGTAGGCATCACCAATAGTATGAGCATCACACTCGAAATTGGACATTTATATCTTCCAAGGAGGAGTGCAGAATATTCCGACCCTCCAACATGGTCCCAAGATAGCGCTGTTGTGGCATGAATTCCCACGATGGACGAGTTCACCGCTGACGCCTTCGTTAATCGAGATGAGCCGGTCCCGCTCATCACGGTGTCCAATAATGACCAGGACGCCCCTTCATCTGAAGCAGACACCTCATCGCATAAGGGAAGATTCAGAGGCGCACTGTCCGCTTCAAGTTCTCGGTTGAAAGCCAAGGGCCAAGAACTTCTTGCTGCACAATTGGAAAAGCATGAATCCAGCCCGGAGCCCAAGTTGTCCTTACAGGACAGGCTATTCTCAAAGTATGGCAAAGTTGTTTACGCACTGAATCCTCCATATCTGGCAACAAACATCTTGACGGCTATTGACGTTTAACTGACCTGACTGTATAGAATCCTGCAACAGGTCATCCCTACAGAAGATGTAGACGACCCCGACGACAGCGGCCCGGCCGATCGACGCTCGATCAAGTATGCCGGACGGCCTGCCTTCAGCCTTCCTCTGATGACCAACAACTTCCGTCGCTTCAATGCACGGATTGGCATCGTCTTTGTGTTTCAGAACCGCATGACCCGGCTCTTTACCTGGCGAACGCCGACACACACTCTATCCTTTCTCGCCACCTATACCTTTGTCTGCCTCGACCCTTACCTGCTGGCGGTGGTGCCTCTTGCAGTGGCACTGCTTTTCATCATGGTTCCGGCATTCACATCACGACACCCTGCGCCACCGCCTCCAAAGACCGTCTCCAGTACGACACCATACTACCATCAAGCGTATACGGGCCCAGCACTAGCACCGGCGCCCACGATCAAGCCGGCGAGCGAGACGTCCAAGGACTTTTTCCGCAACATGCGCGACCTGCAAAACAGCATGGCCGACTTCAGCAACATCCACGACGCTCTGGTGAAAAACGTCGCGCCCGCCACCAATTTCAGCGACGAGACATACTCGTCCCAGCTCTTTTTGTTCCTTACCATCCTCACCACCTTCTCCTTCATCACCGCCCATCTTCTCCCATGGCGCCTCATCTTCCTCTTGATCGGTTGGGGCTTGGTAATTTCCAACCACCCCGTAGCGCAAGACTGGCTCGAGAAAACACAACAGCAGGTCGAGAAGCAAGCTTCGTCTACCTTGAACGACCCCATGCTGAAACAGGAACACAACATCCGTGGGCTTCTGCTATCCTCGGCGCCCGCATCGATCCAGTCGGCATTCACGTCGTTTTCCGAAATCACGCTCTCGAGCACGCCTGAGATGCGAGAAGTGGAAATCTTCGAGCTCCAACATCGCCCCTTGCAGACCAGCTCGAGCGCTGTTTCGGCTGCCGCAGCGGAATGGCAACCTCATCTGTTCACTCCGTCGCCGTACGATCCGCTCTCGCCAGCCCGCATCGCTGGCGATCGGCCTCGCGGAACCCGCTTCTTCGAGGATGTGGCGCCGCCGGACGGATGGGAATGGGCGAGCAAAAAGTGGGAACTCGACCTGGAGCCCGGGGAATGGGTCAACGAGCGACTGATCGTGGGCGTCGAATATGATGTGTTGCAGCAGGACGACCATAAAGAGATGACCGACGACGGTGGAGATACTAGTTTATCCACTGCCCGCCGCGAGAGTGTTAATTTGGATTTCGGCGGCTGGGTATGGGACCTCCCTCCGGCGCCGGGAACTGGTGCGAACCGCGACGAAGAGTTGTGGTTGGCCTATGGCGATTATGATCTCTCTTTGGGATCTGGTAGCCAGCAAGAAGAGAAGGGGAGGAAAAGAAAGGATAAAGACAAGGATAAGGCACGCAAGCCTAACCAATCTAAAGACTGGGAGGAGACGACGAGGCTGGATGTCCGTGGACGGACTGGCGAGTGGCGGAGGAGGCGGTGGGTGAGGCTGGTCAAGAGGAAGCCTGTTGATGTTTCGGCTTGATCTCTTCGTCTGTCAATCTACGTATGTGTATGTGTATGCGTATGCTTCATGGCATGCGATCGGTGTTCCATGATAATAAATCACGAGGCGACGGAGCTTTGCTTGACTATCCAGGTATGTCACGACGCCCACAGACCTCTACGACTTGCATGCGAAATGAATTGAAAAGCACGAAATCGAGGCGAAATCCCTTACGCGAGCTCTTCTTTTCTCAAACAACTTTTATCATTAGTGCTGTCGTGCTATCTGAGTAGGCTAGTAGTGAGCAGTGTTCTGCAATGCCGTACCATGTCCATGCACCCCGATATTGCCCTGGGCCAAGCGCGTAGTATCCCTTTCGAACCATTGTTCGAAGTCTGCGCCCGCCCTATCTGTCAGGGTGTGGACCAGATCAGATCCATGAAACTCCTCAGCAATAATAAGCTCAAACTCAGCACGACCAGCGTCAATCCGCTCCTCGTCCACTCAACCCGTTCTTCTTTCACCCCATTCCAGGATGTAGAATGATCAATGACCACACGACCACAATGAGGTGGCAGTGCGGGTTCGTTTAGACCATCTGCTCAGTGCCGACGTGGATGTTGTCCTTCTCTCCATAGGCGTGCTTTGGTGCGTCAGAAGTCTTGGCTTTCTTGTTGCCCTGGCCATGGAGCATGGAGTCGGCCTCCTGTTTACCGAGAGTGTCGAGGGAATCGATGAGGTTGAGCTCACGGTCGAGTTGGCTGCAGACAGACTTGCGATCGGTATAGGTCTTCTCAGATGCCATGTCTGGGACATATGATCCTGGGCGAGAGCCGGAAACAGTGCCACCGTTCAAGGTTGGGGAGCGGTCAAAGGGACCAGGGCTTGGGGCAGACTTCAGAGGAAGAGCACCGGAGGTGGGTTCCGAGTCAGGAGTGTTGACCGTCATGAAGAGGGAGCCGAGCGGAAGGATGACATAGACTGATGGCAGAAGCATGATCTCGGGAAGCATGATTCCGCTATTGTTGGGGATGACCTGCAGGATGCAGAAGATGACTGTTCGGAAAGTGGTCAGTAACTAAAAACAGTAACAGGTTGTGGGGACATAATTGTAGCTATACTCACATGGAACCATGAAGGACTGGGCACAGAGCAGGCCGACCAAGTTCAATGCCGACGCAAAAACATTGTGTCCTTTGATGACTCGGGAAGGACGACGCCAGATGATGTCGACGATGGAGAAAATCGAGACCAGGGAGAAGCTGCCAATGCTGATTGCATAGGTGATGAGGTAGAGGTTTCGCAGTTGCAGCACAGCCGTGCTCTCTTCCAATGCAGTGGTCTTGCCAATGTACATGATCTGCTTGATGTTGAATGCCACACAGCTTGCCAGAGCAAGAACAGATGTTAGGATGAGGTATCCAAGGATCATCTTGTAGACGGTGATGAAACGGACACGAATGCCAGTCATCAAACCCTTTGCCTGAAGCCAGAGACAGATAGCAGCGAAGATGAATGAAAACCAGGATGCAACAGCGCTCATGGCGGTGACTACAACGTACTTGCGAGGCCAGGCGCTGGAGGCGATGTCGAGGGTGATGTAGATGTAGGCAGTCGTAGTCTTCAGACCAGGAGTGAGAGCGGCAATGACATTGATCATGAGATGCAGAAGCATAAAGACCAAGCCAGTGAGGAGAAAGCAGTGGAAAGGGGTGGTTCTCTTGTGGCTCGGAGTGAGAGCGAGAAGGTAGATCAAGGTTGCCCATGCGAGACCAGCTGCCAATCCCTCGCTTGAAGCGTAGTTGACATTGCCATGATCCCAATTGTCAAGAAGACGCCAGGTAGTCTGATTGAAGACAGCACTGCCGTAGGTAGGGACGCCAAAGGCCGTGTCGTAGTAAGAGCCGCCAATGCCAGCGGTGGGAAAGCTGGTTGCTTCCGTCAGAGTCACCGCGGGCATCGTACGTACGGCCATGCCTGCGTAGGCAGAGATTCAGCAAAACAGAATATCGTCGTCGATCAGGAAGTAAAGACGCTGCTGTCGAGTCTGAAGACGCTTTGGAGAGAGAAGAGCTGGATAGAGAGAGGAGGATGAGTAAACTGGATGAGTGAAGGATGGAAGTGAAGGGTGGGAGGGAAAGAAGAGAAGAGAAGAGGAAGAGGGAAGACGGCAGAGACTTTGGATGGTTGTGTTGTGACTGAATCTGTCCGTTTACTTTCACTTCACTTCACTTCATTCTCACTCAGTAGAATTTCATCCTGAACACAAGCACATGGTCGCTGGGACGCCAGACGAAAATTCAGCACCATTGGTGCTTGATCTGCCTGCGCCCTCCCTATCCCCAGCTTCGGATTGCAGCGCAGGCAACAAGCTGCTCATCTGCCAACTATTCACACACATAATCCGGCTGCCCAAGATCAAGGTTACAACGAGCACTCCCACCGTCATCTCCGAGTCCTCCTAGCCTGCTTCTCTTTCGTCCGCACCTACCTACCGGAGCTCTTGAGCTATCCTCTCACTATCTCCTGTCTCAGCCGCCTGAGCAACATATCGAAGATAAGAAGAGTATGTGTTTGGAGTTCTTAATATCAGAGACATCAAGAACAATACTAAGGCCTTAATATTGTTTCCCTTGTCCGTTACGGACACCTCATGTCAGAAAACTCACCAGCTCATCGGTACAGTAACCTGTTGTCAAGAGACGGTTATCTGCCCTGGAAGTAAGAGATGCTCTAGTACCTGCTGAGATGAGACGTGGAAAAGAGAAGAGTACAACGCATATCACACTTGCCTTGACCTTTGGCTTGTGGGACGCAGTTATGTTTTTCCGAATGCTCCGCCGTTGCATCCATACTAGTACGTACCATGTACTACTGCAGAACTTGGACCCTCGTGCGTCACTAAACTTCTATCACCGCTGTTCAGATGGCAACTGATGACCTTGTGAATGCTCCCGAGGTCCTGAACTGTATAAACGGTGCTCTCCATTGCCCTCAGAACCAGGGATGAATTGTGGACACCCGGATGCGTCTCTGGCCCGGTTAGCGTCGTCTATTATGGTAGACTCACAGGATGGCCTTTCGGATCATATGTCCTTGACGCACCATCTACTGTTCCCTGATTCTCTAAACTGCCTGAGTCAGTAAAGTATAGCCATATCTGCGGTGAATACCTGGCACCGAGCTGCGTAGCACATCGACGAGGCTGTTGTTAGTGCCAAGGCTGAGGACTCGCCGCAGTCGGTGGCAGTCACAGCACTGCCAGTGTAGCCTTGAACAGGTAATGAGTCGATGTCGCTCCTGGTGTACCTGTTCACTTTCGTTCTTTTGACGCACCGCTTTTTCCCACATCGTCCCCAAGGTCTGTTGCCTCTGACTTCAATCCGCCTGATGTCCTCGTCTGTTGAATCGCCCAAGTGCTACAATGGGTGTGGTATTCCTGGTATACTACAACGCCGCGGGAGGCGAGGTACTTGCTGCGTTACCTGTTGAGAGTGGGCGCGGTACCTTTTACCTGCCGAACCAGCCAGCGGGGACCGCGATTGATCTGGCTTTAGAGCTTGATCCACAGCATTCTTCCCTCTGTCTCGGTTTGTACCTCAGACAACATCCTCGACGTTGACATTGACTAATCAAAGTGCCAGAGGTCGATCCCGGATGCGTCCTCCTCCGTGTATTCGATGAAACCGATGGGTCTTGCTCGGTGCTGAATGACGATGGTTCAGAGTTTGAAATACCTCTGTCAAGCTCGTTACACCACAAGTCTCTCATCATCCGGGGTGATGAACATTTCCTCAGCCCAGCGGGTCGATGGGCAGTACGCTGGGACGATGAACAAGGAACAGTATGGAACTCAATGAGGCCGCCATCATTGCCTCTTGTCACTCTGGACCAAGAAGCCTCCCCTGAGGAAGAGCATCTCAAGGAAATCTTGCAAGGAGGAGGATATCTGTTCTGCGATCAGCCCTGTCCGGCCAGACAGACCAAAAGGGGATATCCATGGAGAACAGATTGCGACCAACACGGAAAGCCCTGAGAATGATGTGCCGCCCAGCAGAAACGAGAATTTTCCTGCCACCATGGATACTGACAGGTCAGAACTTACAGATCCTTGCGCTGATCTCACATCCGCAGGCCCGCCCAGCAAAGTACAGAGTCCAAGTCCCAAGAGCTCGCAACATTCCACAGGGCCTGTCCAAGAACTTACCTCTAACGCGGACGACCGGTTGACCAATGGCTCTCAAGACGACTCTGTTCGCATTGAAGCCCACGAGGTTGGTACTGCGGCGTTATCTGCCGCAGAAATACTTGACTTACAAGACAGCAACGTCGATACCAGTCTCCATGCCTCTGAAATGCCCACAACAGAACGAAAAATGGTCGAGGGTCGAGCCACTGAAGAGGCTAGTCATCAAGGAGTCGAAATAGTGGAGGCAGGAGACAAACCGGAAGAAACATCCGTTCCGCCATTGTCTCCTCAGGAGGACGAAGCTGTGTTGGATCATAGTCCCACAGCAAGTCCAGCTGCCGCTGGTAGACTCTCAAAGAAGCGGAAACTAAGGCAAGATGAGGATACCGAAGAAACCAGGTTTATGGCAGATGACCCAGAAATTGTGGCCTCAACGGCACACGAAGACAGAAGGCATATTGCACATTCGTCTCCTCCGCAGACACCTAGAAAAATGGTTCAGATGGGCCACAATAGGAAGCCAAATCATGCCTCTCCCAGTGAGCTCACAGAGAAGCCAAAGCCCATACAAGACGAGGAGCAGGGAGAAGCAACGGTGCAGTCGAACGATCCAACGGCCCAAGAAGACGAGAAGGTCGTGACAGAATCCTCGCCTCCCTTGGGACATCATGGAACTTCCAATGGGGCGGAAAGTAGCAACGATGCAGATCTGTCTGCCACCGAGAGGCCCACGAAGAAGCGAAAGCTCGTGCATAGTAAAGCGGGAAGCTCGAGACATCATTCCCACAGCCCCTCTCCGGCAGCTCAAATGCATGAGGAAGAGGACAACACGATCGTGATCCAAACAAGCCTAAGGGCACCGACGACCACAGAAGTATATGGCTCTTCGACGCCGGTTTTTCCAACTACTGTATCGCCTTGGACATTGCCTAGACCCCAGACAGGCGAAAAGGCAACACGTCGTCGGCGATCACCAGCCGAAGGAGCTAGCACACCATCACGGAGACGGAGCTCTTCGCGGCGGAATGCCACGCAGAAACCCGTGGCGATATTCAGTAATACCAATATTCAAGAAGACAAAAGAATAATGACATCCTTCGCGTCGCTGGGGGCCCGTGTAACCTCCTCGATCAGTGACGCGACGGTGCTAGTCGTCGGAGCCAGGCCGCTGAAGAAGACTGGAAAGCTAATCATGGCAGTAGCATTGGGACTTGATGTGGTCACAGAACAATGGATCACAGAGAGCGTGGACAAGGGGCAGCTCGTAAACGTACGGAAATTCCTCCCCAATGACCCCACCCGCGAACAACAATGGAGCTTCAATCTGAAGCAAGCATTGGCCCGGGGAAAACAGGGACTTACATGTCTGCTTGCGGGCACTACCGTCTGCTTCACAAAACAACTGAAAACGGATCTCGGCAGTCTGGACCGAGAACTCTCCCAGATTGCAACCATCCTGGGTGCCGAGGCGGTGAAGCACCGGCTACCAGCTCTGAAAGACAAAGACAAGCACGACGAAAATGAGCTTCTGATCATTGGCGTGCCAGACGACCCTCAAGGCGCGCACGTAGGTCGCCTGGGCCATAAACTGTACAACAAGGATATCCTGACAATGGGGGCATTGAGGGGACAGATCGAGAGAGAATTCAGCGAATTCATCCTCGAAGTACCTGTCAAAGCAGAGGATGAAGATTGACTAACTACAGGCAAGGGGGAAAGTAGGCAGAGGACACATTTTGGGGGAGCCTTGCAGTCTGCTGAGGACTTCTGCATTGTCCTGCCAGCTGCCGTCGCGGGCCAATGACAGACACGAGATACAACAGCTGTTTTGTTTGCCAAGCTGGACGAGGCCGACCGATCTTAATTCCCCATCGACGACGCCACTTCTTTCATGGCGTCCTGCAAGGGGCGTCAAGGGGCAATATCTCAGTTTCATCACAGAATTAGCAAAGCCTCCTGAAACATTCAAAGCCAGCATGCCCTAGACACGGTCAGCCCATTCCAGGGTGACGGACAACAAGGTGACCTCTACGGCCCCCAAAGGCGGTGGGTTTTCGAAGACCATTTTTTGAGCACTGGTGGTTTTGCACTCCGGTCCTCTACATTTTGTTGATTGGGGGTGGAATCCTCTCCTAACTGCTTCCACACAACGGTTAACACCAGTCTCTTTGTCCCCTGCTCTCCAAAAATCGTAAGGTCATCAACCCCTGCTTTGGTACCGTTGTTCCAGTTCGGATCTTAAGCTACCAGTGCCCCGATAAGCGTTGTTTCCCAATAGGTCCTTTGGCAGCAACGTGCCATGCCGCCGACACCATCGCAAAGGCCTTTGGAATCAGAGTGGAACATGTCTACGCTGTAAGGCTAGCCTTGCATTCATTGCGGAAAGCCCGAGTGAACCAGGATGCCGTCGAAAGAGGCGCTGTCTGGCGTACGCCTGCAATTTTATCCCCGGCCTGAACGATGAGGGCCGTCGATATGGGAATGGGCAACACTCAGGTTGGTATATCAACCTCCCCGACCAACAACTTCCCTCTCTTCAAGTTACTTTCCATTGTACCTTGCCGCTCTCTTTTTGTTGCTACTTGACATTCGTTTATTGGCTAGAAGTCGGAGACTTCGCCGTTCGTTCTTTATCCTCTGTACGATTGAATCGTACGTCCCATTCTTTGTCCCTTGCCCCCCTTATATCTCGAATTGATCGTTCCCGGAATCCGCCTTTTCGCTTCAAGTCGTCTTCGACACTTCTTGAGAGAAGCCAAAACATGTCAGCTCTCCTGGTTACCGGCCTTTTGGCCGCCCTTGTGGCGTCGCCTGTGTCAGCATTCTGGCGGCTGCCCTGCAAATCGCCCATTGTCGTGGAGCGGGCGGATCCCATCGTCAGCCCTGGTCAGGTGTCGAACCATTTGCACACCATCATGGGAGGCAACGCCTTTGATTTTACCATGGACTACAACACCACCCAGAAATCCACCTGCTCGTCTTGCACGGTTATTGGGGACAACAGCAACTACTGGACTCCCACGCTGTTCTTCCAACACCAAAACGGCTCTTTCGAGAGCGTGAACCAGATCGGCGGTGCCACCGTCTACTACCTGCAAAGGAAGGGTGACGGCGAGACCCTGAAAGCGTTTCCCCCGGGATTTCGCATGGTCGCAGGCAACCCTTTCAAGCGAACTGGGGGCGATGACTTTGCTAGTCAAGCCGTCAGCTATGCTTGCCTCAACTACAACGGCCCAGCAACGGCAGAGACTCCCATGTTCCCCAACTACAACTGCCCTGATGGCCTTCGTGCGCAAGTCTTCTTCCCTTCCTGCTGGAACGGCAAGGACTTGGACACGCCAGACCACAAGTCGCATGTGTCTTATCCCACTGGCTCGTACAACAGTGGCTCGTGCCCACCCGACTTTCCTGTTCATCTGATCTCCATCTTCTACGAGGTCATCTGGGATACAGGCAAGTTTGCCAATATGTGGTACGGAAAAGGCCAGCCATTCGTGTGGTCGATGGGCGACCCCACAGGCTATGGACACCATGGTGACTTTATCATGGGCTGGGATCCTGAGCTTCTTCAAAGCGCCGTCGACGAGTGCACCAACGACAGCGGTCGAGTGGAGGACTGCCCAGTCTTCAAACTCATTCCCGATTCCCAGGCTGAGGGCTGCAGGATCCAGCCGGAGGTCGACGAACCTGTCAGTGGAGTCCTCTCTGCTTTGCCAGGTTGTAATCCGGTCCAGCCAGGGCCTACTGCTTCACCTCAGAGCGGTTGCGGTGCTCCCACCAAAATCACACCATCTAATGCCACTTTCTTCACCGACCTGACAAGCAAAGGCTGGTCGTATACCGGATGCGGCACAGATAACTACTACAACCGCATCCTAACCGGCGCCAACCAGGCGAATGACCAAATGACCAACGAGAACTGTGTTGCCTTCTGTGAGAGCAAAGGTTTCTCTGTTGCCGGCACCGAATATGGCAGAGAATGCTATTGTGGTAACTCCATCCCGTCGAGCGGTGCGCCTGTCCCCGGTGTGGTCGGAAACTGCCAGATGCAATGCATGGGCGACAATTCGGAATTCTGCGGCGGCCCAAGCACTCTGTCCCTGTATCAAAAGTGCACGGGAGACTCATGCACGAATGCTCAGTTCGGTGTGTCTTCTGGTTCCAGTCAAGTCGTCGCTCCATCTGGTTCATCTTCGTCTTCTTCTCCCGGCACAAAGACATCGGCTGCTTCAGCACCTGCCGGGTCCTCTGCTCAGGGCTCATCTTCAGGTAGCGCAACGAGCACAATAGTCTCGGCGGTAGCTCCAGGCAGCGAATCTCCCACTACACTTGCTACGGTGACGACCTCCAAGGCCGCGGCCATCTCAAGCACAACCTCGTCTGAATATCAGGTTGTTCCAGTCAACACAGTTTCGGTAAATACAAATTCTTCTACTGAGTCTACATCGCCTTCACCCACGTCTTCCTCTTCCCCAGCCACAGACCCAAGCACAGACGATGACGCCGACGCCGTCATAGACGTGGCAGCGGCAATGAGTTCGATGAGAAACACAACCCCAAACATCTCGGATTCCGGCTCAGCTTCATCTGATGCGATGGCTTCGGGTGATGCAGATGCCGTGTCAGCACCGCAAACTCCTGGCTCCAGTGCTCCCACTCCTGGCACATCCTCCTTATCATCACCCACCAAGGCTGCGCACTCTTCCTCCGTCTCTTAAACATCTTCAGCTGTTCTTCTCACCGACCGCTGGCTGCCCTGCCCTGCCCTACCAAAAAGCCTTCTCTGACAAGTCACTTCTGCATAATTATCTCTCCCCCAAGAATAGAAATACATTTTTTTCCCTTACCCCTTTTTTTCAATTTTCCCCTTCCCCTTACTTCTCTCGTCCACTAAACCACCAAGAATCCCACTCGACTGCCCTCCCTGTCGGAATGAATGAAATTGAACCTAACACAAAGCCATGACTTGCGAATCATCAGCCATCAACTTCCTCCTCGTCTTCATCTCCGTCGTCTCCTTCTTCTGGATTGTCCTCGGGAACGCCCTCGGTCTCCAACTCCAACTGGACCTACACCGGCTGTTTCGTCGACACCGTCAACCCGCGCACACTACCGCAATGGTCCCACGTTGCCGGTGGGAAAATGACAAACGACGCATGCGTCTCCTTCTGTGACGGCCGCGGCTTCGCTGTTGCCGGCACCGAGAACGCGGGCCAATGTTTCTGCGGCTCTGACGCCGATATTGCTGCAGCCACGACCCTCGCCGAAGATAAATGCAACATGGTGTGCACGGGCGCTTCTGGCTCGAATCAAGAAATCTGCGGTGGATCTGCCGCTTTGAGTGTCTGGCTGAAGAAGGGCGGTGATGCTACTACAACCGTTGCATCAAACGACACGTCTTCTGCAGCAGCATCTGCCGGTGGCACAAAAAGATCGGTTCGCTGGTCATCATAAGGTCCTCTGCTGCAGAGTCTCCTCTACGAGATCGGTCGGTCGGTCGAACAGTCCGCATCATCCAGCTGAAAAGGGCACTGCAAGGCGAGGGAGAAAAGAAGGCATCACTTTACTATTTCGGTCATTCAACAACGGTCGTCGGTGGGCATGTTTGATGACACCACGGCATTTACTTAGTTTTCCCCACCCACTTCTATACCTGTACTTGAATAGATATCTTATCTGCCTTCATCGATTCATTGCTCTTGTCTGCCGTCGGGTTCGGTTTTCGATTTATCACAGATTTTTGTGCTTGAAGCCTACCAGCCTAGCCTAGCCTAGCCTGGCTTCTTTACCTACTAATTGCTGGGATAATTCATCATTGTGGCGCTGCTATATGGCCTCTTCAGCCCTGTAGCTGCACCTGTTTCCGTCTCTAGGACAAATCTGACTCTTTTTCTTTGTCTTTGCTTCTCTTTATGCTCCCGGCGCCAGCCCTGATCAGTATGAAATGCCCCGCCCTTGCCCGTACTACACCCAACAACAGGATATCCCCCACATTGCGAGTAGGCTTGCATGCTTGCATCGTGTTGTGCCTGTGGCTTCCATCCGGGCAGTCCTTCTCCCATGGGCGTATCATAGGAGCCGTCTTGGGGAAAAAAAGAAACCACTCTAGCCAACGATGGTAGAGAGCTGAATCGCGTACAATATTCTGGCTTCCATCCGGGCAGTTCTTCTCCCATGGGTCGATACATAGGATCCGCCTTGGGAAGATAAAGCCACGGGTCTGGCGGAGGAGGATAGAGGCTCCATTCACGAGGCGGAGGCCGATATGGTTGCGGCTGCGGTTGCGGTTGCGGTTGCGGAGCCGGTGGTGGCGGCGCTGTTGGAACACGCAAAATACTCTTGACCGCTGAACTTGAATGATGCAAAGGCCTTCGACTTTGGGCGGTTGGTGGCACCGCGGGTGTCAGTGAGTGATGCAAAGCCCGAGGTCGTGGGACTGCTGCTGGTGCTGCCTGAGCGGGCTCTCGACGATATCGCTGCTGAACTTGAAGCTGAGCCTGGGGCTGGTGGTATTGAGGCTGTTGCTGTTGCTGTTGCTGTTGCTGTTGCTGTTGCTGTTG
>NW_008751647.1:90898-167954 GCF_000230625.1 Exophiala dermatitidis NIH/UT8656 | reverse complement strand
GTTGCTGTTGCTGTTGCTGTTGCTGTTGCTGTTGCTGTTGCTGTTGCTGTTGCTGTTGCTGTTGCTGTTGCTATTTTGCAAAACGGCGACGTCGAAGCTCAGCCGTGTCGGGTCTCACCGTCGTGTCATTCCGTGGCGGTGGCTCAACGTTCGACAGTCTTGAAAATGGAACCGGTGGCGGTACTGCCTGCTCTCGATATTGCTGCTGAAGCCGAGTTTGCTGGTATTGGGGATCGGTTCATTGCGACATTGACATCGTTGCTGGCGGCTACCCAGGCACTGCCAGTGTCTATTTAATGTCAGCACAACAGAAGGGGAGCAGAAGGGCTAGCCATTGACGGTATCTTGCAGAGCCCTCGTTTGATCCACACTGTGAAAGTGTCAGTGAGACGGTTAGCGGTGCCAAACAGAGAAACGAGATCAGCAGAAGAAGAGAAAAATGCGTCGATGCCAATCACAACACGCCGCACTATGCACTAAAGGTTCCGGTGTTGATGGGAACCAGTCCAATCCCGGCAGTCTTTGGTAAGGGTGCCCCCGATTTCCTGTCGTGTGCAGACTCGGAGGGTCGATCAGACACGTACCGCGGAAAGTGCGGGCTTGGAACATGCACACACTGAAGAATTTAGTCCATCGGCTGAAGCGGCCTCAGCCGTGTTAGTAGAAGTAAAATGGATTGCGGCTGGAAGATGTGCGCGGTCTATCACCTCGGATAGTAGACCAAAAAAGATGATAAGAAAGGTGAGAATCCCGGGTCCCATTATTCCGATCGCTTTATATAATGCTACACTGGAATAGCAAAGTCAAAACAGCAGGAAGAGAGTTGTGTTTGAGCATGATACAGGTCGATGACAGGAGCTGCAACCTCCAAGAGCTCCCGTGTTTCCGAGACAATTTCAAGGGATCAGGCATCTGGCCATGCGACCGAGTCGTGCAATGATAGCTTTTTCTTTTTCGCCTTCGTGGCTCGTTAAGACTGCGCCGATTATGCCCGCAATCCAAGCAGCAGTCCAGTATTCTTTCCCTTGCCTTCTCCATCCCCGCCACCTGGCAAGTATGTGACGTTTGGATTGCCGGATAATGTCTGGGCAATATCTCTGCTTGCCTCGATTCTTCGAATCTGGATCAGGCCATCTCCTGCCTTGGCCACGGCTTTGCTGATGATATCGGCAGCCTCGGCTTCACCCTCGGCGCGGATGACGTTGGCCTGTCTCTCCTGCTCGGCCTTCTCCACCACGAATCTTGCCCTCTCTGCGTCTTGCTGGGCGATTTGCTTTTGTTCGACAGCTCGCGTAAACTCTCGGCCAAAGGTCATGTGGGTGATGGAAACGTCCTCCAAGGCAATGTTAAACTCGGCTGCTCGAGCATTAAGGTCGTTCCGAATCCTTTGCGAAACGGCCTCTCTCTGGGTAATCAACTCGGCAGCATCAAACTGAGCGACAATTGCTTTCAAAACTTCGTTGCCGATGGACGGGAGAACCCTCTCATCGTAGTCTTGACCCAATGCCTAGAGTGGCGTCAGCATGATGGAAAGGATCTTCAACACCGGTCAGGACTCACCTGGTAAATCTTTGGCAAGTTTTGCACCTCCGGTCTGTGCAACACTCTCAGCGTCAGGCTGACCATCTGCAAATCCTTGCTGCCGGTGGTAGTGCTGATATTCCTGGGCTTAGTTCGCACATCGTAGATGATGGCCTTTTGCAACCACGGAATCAGGAAGTGTGTGCCTTCGTTGACGACCTGTTCCTTCACACCACTTATCCGGTCGAAGATGACCGCCCGAGTTCCGCCCTTGACGTCGTACATTGCCGCCTGGCCCAGCGACACCGCGACGAAGACGGGCACGGCATATCGGGAAATGGCGTTGAGCACGTTGGGGGCAGCCATTGTTGGGAGATCGGACCTTGAAGTTCAATTGAGAGTTGAAGATGATTAAAGGCAATGGGTTGCCGCCGGTGGTGGATGAGAGCCGCGGTGCTACTACTTCAAGTTGAGATCGTGGATGTCATGGACGGGCGACATTTTGGTGCCGTGCAGTTCCTCCGCAGCTTCGGATCGAGACGCTGCGCCAAGCGGCAGTTGAGCTCGAGTGCTCCTCCGGACATTCATCACAGCAAGGTACGGCGTGTATTTTTGGCCATGAGGTAGTAGTACCAATTGACCAATTGGAAGCCTCAAGTTGCGACTTATGTAGCTGCATTATATAAGCAGCCGCCAAGTGTCCCGTGACTGCAGCTCCGCCGCCAGCTTCAAGTTCGACCTGCGATCATCGATTTCTCCGGCCATTGTCCTTCTGACGACGAAACAGCTCAGCAACAACTACGAGAGAACTCGTTCGAGATGCGTGCGACCCCAGCCTTGCGCCTCCAGGCCACCCGGGCCCTGCGACTACAAGCGACCAAGCCGCTGCGCGGTGGCCAGCACCCTGACCCAAAGAATGGAGTGTACGTCAAACACCGTTCTCGACCTGCTGGGAGGACTTCCGTGCAGTAACATTGATAACTGACGATTTCGCGCAGATACATGGGATGGTGGGGAGATTTTGGTACGAAGAAGCATCCAGTCCAGCGTGGACTCAATGTCCGAAGAGCTCCGTCAAAAGGCACAGCAAACTAATACTATCCTTTGTGATAGGCTCGCAACCTCAGAAAGGGATCGTCACGTACACACTCTCTCCCAACAGATACGACCCCTTGGCCGGAATCGTGAAGAACGCCGTCTTCAACACCTACCGCCGCACGAAGCACCAAATTCTATACTGGCTGCCTCCGTTGGTGTTGGCATACTTTTTGATGGACTGGGCTGTTGAACAGTTAGTGGCGGATCTTGAAGAAGAGTATCATCTGTGGGAACTCCGAGACTAACAGCTGACAGGAATGACTACCTCAATTCGAAACCTGGGCGAGCGGCGACCGCTGCGGAGGAGTAGATGCTGCTTCGGATGTTCTAGAGCGATCAAATATTGTACATAAGTCAACAAGCGGAAACAGAGTGCAATTCACAACAAATCGTCTCATTCGTCGTGTTCAGTAGATTCTAGGCTGGTGTTCAAAAGCGGTGCTCCAGGTGCCGTTTGTACGGCCTACGGCTGAAATTATGTAAACCAATCGAATAATCACGGGCGTAGAGTCAATCAGTCGACCTTGAAGCGGTGCCAGAGTTGCGCTGATGGGGTTCATTGGCCGAAAGGCAAGTATGTTCATGCTCGCAACCCATATAATGTTGTACAAATCGTAAAGGTCATCCATGAATAACAAGCGTTATCCCGGTCCTATGCGCGGCATGTCGTGGTGCTCGCTGAGACTGCTCAGATAGCGATTCAACTCCTCGACGCGCTCTTTGTGGGACTTGATGCCTTCTCGCCTGAGCCGCTCTTCCAACTGTGTCATAGCAATAAAGTCAGCAATGGAACGCATAACAGGTGCCTTATGAAGAGAGCACCAATAGTGACACATAGGCAAACATAACATACCCTTTTTCGCCGTTGCTCTTCGTACCGTCGTTCGGCCTCTGTCTTGACAATCACTCTGTCGTCGTCTCTCTCGTCGCCGGTGCCCGTCTCCACTTCCTTGCCCTTCGACCGGTCCTCCTCGCGTCGCTCTTCTTTGGCGATTTGGGCGTCTTCGTCTTGCAGACTTTTCAGCATGACAGATCTGTCTTGAAAAGAGTCGCCGTCGCCGGCGTTGGTTCCCTGTTCATCCTTGGGCTTGAGCTTCTTTTTCTTTTTCTTGTCCACCTTTGAGTCTTTGACACCCTTGAGCTTGAGCTTGCCCGTGCCCACCGTGGTGTACTCGCTGGACGGCATCTGGGGCCACAAGATGTAGCGAAAGTTGTTAATTCATAATTATCCCGGAAACACCACTGCTTTGAAGGACATCTAGAACGTGCTACTACAACTTACACTGTACGTCTGGATGATGTTGCCTCAAAATGGCGACAACTTACGAGCATACATGGTTAGACTAGGGTGAGTATGTAAAGGCGGCATGTGCCAATCGGAGAACGCAGCCAAGCTTCCGCGTTTGAATCTCAACTTGAAGTTCCAATTCCAATTCCAACATTGCTGCTTTGCTGATGAGACCTGCAATTTACACGAATCCACGAAGCAGCACTTTGACACACGACAGTCGACCCTCGCCGGCTCAACGTTCCAGCGGCTGTCCTTATTGCTTGAAGACTTCCACCAGCTTCAGAGCCGCTAGAGCCAGGCAGCTCGCTTGGAGCGCTGCCCACCATGTGTCGCATATGCGGGCGCATGGTCAAATGTATATTTGATTCCATGCCATCGAGGGCCGCCTCGCAAGTAGCCAAAAGGTATGTACCTAGGAACTAACCACGCAATCAGTCATCATTTTTTGTCTGTTGGTGTCCCTCTTCTAACTGGACGTTGTACAGATCCGCCGCTCAACAACCTCTCCAGCGCCGGTCTCATCATATCTCATCACGAACGCTTGTTCGAAGAGCATTGGACATTTCACCACGCACTGCCAGCGGCAGTACACTCCCGCAATTCCTTCTTCCATTCCGCACAAGACAACTACACCAGGTGGTGACGGCGCAGCAATCAGCCAGTTCAGCAGCCCAGTTCCACAACACTCAACCAGAAATCCCGCCGAGTACACTCCTGACGACAACCACTGAAACCACACCAACTCCAGAAACAACAGACTCTTCGTCCTCCTCCTCACCTACTACCAGCAGCCGCACCGGCTCCACCACCCTCTCGCGGCCGCTCGTGTTATCTCGATCGCTACAAGAGTTGCTTCCCAAGCTACACGCGCAGAAGCCGCATTACATCGTGGCACATGTCCATCGATTTCCGTATCTGTTGACCGAAGGAGACGTGCTCCGCCTTCCTTTCCACATGAAGGGGGTTTCGCCGGGTGACGTTCTGCGCTTCAACCGCGCCAGCATTTTGGGGTCGCGTGACTACACGCTCAAGGCTGGCACAAGCAATACTGAGTCGTACGACGCCAAACGAACCGCCGAACCCAACTATTTGGACGAGCGGCTGTTTGAGTGTCGCATGCGTGTCATCGGTCTCGAAACCGGACCCATGGTCGACAAGGAGAAGAAGAAGCGCCGCAACAGACATCGCAAGATCGTCCACAGTAAGCACAAGTACACGGTGCTCCGCGTCATGCAGATCAAGATCAAGTCCATGGATGAGCTCACCCGAGAAAAGGGCACTACTTTGTTGCTCGAGTCCCAGGAAGTCCTGGGCGAGTCCACCGAGACGTCGTAAAAAGCCCAGTGTGGAGGGACACAGACTCTAGCTATTTACAGCGTGTACAAAGAAAGCATTCAGGGTTTCCGCCCTCTTATACAGGCGATGGATGAACGGGGTCATGGTTTAGGCCGGATTAACAATATCCTTCGGTGTTGTTGTGCTAGTTATAGGAAGGCCATATTATATCAATACAAATCGTGCATCAACCGGGTCAAGCCGGATCAAAAGAGACTGTTGTAGTGATTTGCAACGCTCAAAAGCAAAAGCAGTTCAGTCACCTGAGCCTCCCAGATTATAAATGTTGGCCACATCATCACTTTTCGTGAGGGTACATGATGAGCCAATGTTTGCGACGCCTTTTAGTCCGGGCCCGAGCTCGAACGTCCCATTCAGACCGGTATCAGAGGCCGACTTCGATGCCGCCTCTACCTCATTTCAATGGCTGGAAACGTCATGCGGTCCCGGAGATTGATCTTAAACTCGTATATGCCTTCTTCAGTACCTGCGTATCTGGATCGAGAGTCAGCAAATACTATCTTTGGCCACGATTGTCTTGTCAGAACAAAAAAAAAAAAACTTACAGAAACTGTCCGTCGGGACTGAAGCCTATCCCAGCAGTCCCAGGTCCAATCTCTCTTAGAGCCTCCGCACTCGTTGTCGGCGATGCTCCAGATACGGACGCAGTCCCAGTCAAGGCTGCTAAAGCCGACGGGCCTACAACCACGCGGTGCAGCCCAGACCCAGGTAGCCAGTTCCCATTGGCATCGAGAGCACGATTGCCCGACATGCCAGACAGAAACATCATCCGTGCAAGCCGCATATCCGCCTCTGGAACTCGACCTGCAAGTTCCGAAAGGCGGTCCACGGTTGCTAACTGTGCTCTGATGACCGGCGCTGCCAACCGACGAGTAGCAGTCGATCGCGGACTCCCTGGCTGAGTCGAGTCTGGTCTGGCTGTTATGGTGATTGCCGCTGTTCTGACCGGTTGAATTCCTTCAGTCCCAGTTCGTCTTCTGTTTCCACCTTCCTCGTCGCCGCGGATGTCGCGTGTTCGGATGATATTTTCCAGAGATTCAATGTCCGATGTCGCCTGTGCCACTCTCGCTTCGGCTCGACGAACTTGCCGCTCGAGGTTCTCGATATGCGCAAGCCGTTGTCGACTCGATTCTCTGTAATCAGTCAAGATATGGGTAAGATTGTCCGACGGCTCAAGCGATCGAACGTTGGTGGTGGGAAGGGCCGAAGTTTGAGCAAATGTCGAGTCTGAAGAGGTGGATCCGGTATTCGTCGTTGAGCGTGTCACAGTGTCTGTGCCCAGCAGCCTTGCTCGCTCTTCTTCCAGTCGTCTGGAATAGTCCGTGCCAACATTCAACTCACTCCGGAGTTCCTGAGACCGTTGCTGAGTAAAGCGTTGTTCATTAGCCAGCTGTCTCTGCAAAACACGTTCGAGCGTCGCTTCAAGGCGAGCATTCCATTCCCTAGCGCCCGCCCGCAAGTGATCCAGTTGGGCAGAATTTTCATTGAGAAGCCGTTGTTGAGTATCAAGCTGCCTTCGAAGGAGACTTGACAGTTGCCGTTCGTCAGCTAACTGCCGCTCAATCTGATTTCCTAGCTGTCTCTCAGCTTCCAGCACAGTCTCAATGTATCTCAAATTCACTCGGTCACCGTTGTCTGATTCGCGTGCGGACTCCAGCGCATTCTGTATAACGTGCCATGGATCAGACGGGGGAATGCTGCTAGAAGCTCTCCGAGGATTCGACCTTCCGCCCGTAGTGCTTCTTGAAGCTCCCTCCTGAACTTGCATGAACGAGATTTCGTCTTCCTCGTCCATGCGACCGGGCGATGTCGAAAGTCTCGCTCTTTGGCCGTCACCGGAATCGAGATACCTACTCTGGCCGGCGCTTCGATCGGCCAATGTCGCCTCTGAGAGGACGATTGACGACCTCCTCCTGGGCTGTTGAGGCTGCGAAGCACTAGTCCGCCGCGCCCCTGGATTCAGAAGATGAACCTCGTAATCCCTCCTGGCATCGGGAGAGGTCATAGAATCTCTTATTCGAGGCGACGAAGTATAGTTGATGCTGTAAGGCCGCGATGTAAGATGCGAAACAGTGTCCATTGTCGTTTCAAGTGCTTCGATTACAGATCGCTCCCGTGCGTCGAGATCCAGGCCCTGATGGTAGCTCAAGAGATCTTGCCGGCCGAGTCGTCGATTGGTGTCGGTTCCTAGGTCAACGATACCTGCTTCCTCGTCTATGTCACGTGTAGACATGGCTCGCATTGCCCTGAGGCGCGCAAGATGTTGTTGCTTTAAACGGTCTTTGACCCCTAAATTGCGATACGCCACGGGCGTGCCGTCCTCCAATTCCACGATCTCTACTGACTTTTGGTCCAGGTTCAGAATCTGCCTGCGAACAAAACCTCTTCTCACATCAGCCAGCCCTATCCTCCCGTGGTCTTCCGCCCACGCTAGGATATCCCACGGCTCAGGAGAAAAGGACATTGCTCTCACGCAACCCAATAATGTGGGTCGGGAAGACCTGAAACTGCACAGAATAGACTTCTCCGGGGCTTCATCAGAGAGCATCAGCCGTTCCATGTCAAAAACGCTGATGGAACCGCCCTGTGACGAAGCAGCACACAGATGTCCAGAAGGCGAGAATGCCACGGCAAAGCTGTAGTCATCGAAGACAGGGTCTCCCGTGGGCACCACTGGCTCTGCGAAGACTTTCCAGTCGTATTTGGGATACTTGCCGGCTGAACCGTCGATGAGATCGAAGTCCTCATCAAGGTGTCGCTTGTAGAAATAAACCTTGTCCGAGTCTCCCACCGCGGCAATGATGGTACAATCAGGCGACATGGCTGCAAAATTCATAGGTACGGGATGTGTTAAAGTCGTCAAGACCTGCCGCTGTGCAAGAGAATAAAGCTTGACCGATTTGTCGTTGTTGCTAATCAGCACGACCGGTTCGTCTGGGCCGTTCCCATCATTGGCCACATTGTAAATGTTCATGGAGTTCACTATTTCACCACCTAATAAATCGACGACCAAGTCGTGTCCGAAGCAGGTCGGATGCCCATGTTGGTCTTTCTCCACTTTGATGAAAGCACAGTCTCCGTTGACCTCGCCGCCAACACACACCCAGCCCAGATCTGCTGCCAGACATCTTGCTTCGAAGGGAATCGTGGCTAGAAGGGAGTTTTCGTGGGTTTCAAGGTCAAGGACGAAGACATCGTAACCGGTGACATAGTAGATGCGATTGCCCTCTGCCGTGCTGATGAAGTGCCGCAGTTGATGATGTGGTACAGATATCTTGGTAGGGTAGAATTTCTGGGGCCTAGCCAGTCCATCTGTCGGCGTGAAGCAGATCTCATGGTCGGAAACCGTCATCTCGCGGAGGGTTTGGGATCTAGGACGGGAGACGCATGTCTCACCAGTTGGCGGGCTTGGTCAGGCTGAATGCGCAGCACGCAATGATGAAAATGAAGGGCCACGCATGGGAGGGTGAGATGCACTGTCGTAGGATGAGATTGATCAGGGAGTAATGGCAGTGATTGATTGCGGTGGTTCCGGTAATAGACTGTTGTTGTATGGATAACCAGAGATCAGATGGAACGGCGTGTGCGCAGTGTGATGCAATAATGGGAACCTCGAGACTCCAAGGAGGAGTGGAAGTGGTGGCGCGTGCGGTAGTAATTATGATGCCAGTGACGGTGGTTCTCCAGGCAGTATAGGCGTGTTAGGCTGAGGAGTTGTGTAACTGTGGAGATGACTCCAGGCAGTAGTATACTATAGACTCCGTGCTGCTTATAGGCACCAAAAGCCTAGCACGCGCCTATTGTGCTACTGCGGTTATCGGGTTAGGTGCCCACTCTGCGCCTGTCATGATCTGTCCACTGCCTGCGCTGTGGTGGAAGAGAATCCCGCAGAATGTCCTAGTGTCGCCAAGCCCGAGCGCCTTCAAGCTGATTCATCCGACGGCGGCGATTGAGGAATTTTTTACATCTACTACTGCTGCTACTACATCAACTACATCTGCTCCGTCTCTGTCTACTGAGCTCATCACCACATCCTTCATCTTCCGCACTCCTTCTTTCACGTCGTTGTCGCGGTCCTCGCGCCATCATCTGTTTCTCTTCCCGTGCGTCTTGTTTTACTCGAGCAATCATGATTGCCTCCAGACTGTCCAGAGCTGTAAGTTCAAGCCGCCATCGACTTCGCCTTATGCATCCGTCTAACGAAAGATCAATCTAGCTTCCGCGCTCATCTCCCATCTCCCGCATCTCTCAGATCCGAGCTCCTCGTTCCTCAATACTCTCTCGATATGCCTCGACCGATGCGGAAGGTTCCGAGAAGGTCAAGGGTCAGGTTATTGGTATCGACTTGGGTACCACGAACTCGGCCGTGGCCGTGATGGAAGGCAAGGTGCCTCGAATCATCGAAAACTCCGAGGGTACCCGAACGACACCATCCGTGGTCGCTTTCACCGAGAGCGGCGAGCGTTTGGTCGGTGTGGCAGCTAAGCGACAAGCTGTCGTCAACCCTGAAAACACCCTGTTCGCAACCAAGCGTCTCATCGGTCGAAAATTCTCAGACCCGGAAGTCCAGCGTGATATCAAGGAGGTCCCCTACAAGATTGTACAACACACCAACGGCGATGCCTGGGTGGAGGCCCGTGGCGAGCGGTATTCGCCCTCGCAAATCGGTGGTATGGTCCTGGCGAAGATGAAGGAGACTGCCGAAGCCTATCTCGGCAAGCCGGTGAAGAACGGTGTTGTTACTGTGCCTGCATACTTTAATGATATGCAACGACAGGCTACCAAGGATGCAGGCCAGATTGCTGGCTTGAACGTCCTCCGTGTCGTCAACGAGCCTACTGCTGCTGCCCTCGCATACGGTCTGGAGAAGGAGGATGATCGCATCATCGCCGTCTACGATCTCGGTGGTGGTACTTTCGATATCTCGGTTCTCGAAATCCAGAAGGGTGTCTTCGAGGTCAAGTCGACCAACGGTGACACTCACTTGGGTGGTGAAGATTTCGATATCTCCCTGGTTCGCCACCTTGTGCAACAGTTCAAGAAAGAGTCCGGTATTGATCTGTCCAACGACCGTATGGCCATCCAACGTATCCGTGAGGCAGCAGAGAAGGCCAAGATTGAGCTGTCCTCCTCGCTGCAGACCGACATCAACTTGCCTTTCATTACCGCCGATGCTTCGGGTCCTAAGCACATCAACCAGAAGATGACTCGTGCCCAGCTTGAGAAGTTGGTCGAGCCTCTTATTTCGAGGACTATTGAGCCAGTTCGCAAGGCTCTGAAGGATGCTAACCTCCAAGCCAAGGATATCCAGGAAGTCATCCTGGTTGGTGGTATGACTCGTATGCCTAAAGTCATCGAGTCGGTTAAGAGCATCTTCGGCCGTGACCCTGCTAAGTCTGTCAACCCTGACGAGGCTGTTGCCATTGGTGCCGCCATCCAGGGAGCCGTTCTTGCCGGTGAGGTGACAGATGTGTTGTTGCTCGATGTTACTCCTCTGTCCCTCGGTATCGAGACCCTTGGTGGCGTGTTCACCCGTCTGATCAACCGAAACACTACTATCCCGACCAAGAAGTCGCAGATCTTCTCCACTGCTGCCGATTTCCAGACCGCAGTCGAGATCAAGGTCTACCAGGGTGAGCGTGAGCTTGTCCGTGACAACAAGCTGTTGGGCAACTTCCAGCTTGTCGGTATCCCGCCTGCCCACCGTGGTGTTCCTCAAATCGAGGTCACCTTCGATATTGATGCCGACTCTATTGTGCACGTGAGCGCCAAGGACAAGTCGACTGGCAAGGATCAATCCATCACCATTGCTTCCGGCTCCGGTTTGTCGGACTCTGAAATCGAGAACATGGTTTCGGATGCCGAGAAGTACTCTGCACAAGATAAGGAGCGCAAGGCTGCCATCGAAGCTGCCAACCGCGCCGACAGCGTCTTGAACGACACCGAGAAGGCCCTCAAGGAATTTGAAGACAAGCTCGACAAGACTGAGGCCGATGCCATCAAGGAGAAGATTGCTTCTCTCCGCGAGTACGTTGCCAAGAACCAAGCTGGCGAGGGTACGGCGACTGCGGAAGAGATGAAGGCCAAGATCGACGAACTGCAGACCACGGCCCTTACCCTGTTCGACAAGATGCACAAGGCTCGTGAGGAGTCCCAGCAGACTCCTCCTGGCGGTGACGCCGGTGCCCAAGGCGAGCAGAAGTCTTGAAAACATACATTGTGAATAAGGACGGCGGCGCACGGCAAAAGCGGTCCCATGTATTTTAATGATATCCCTGTACTCGACTTTTTCTAATCGTTTTGGTCCTGGTCGACCATTCAACCTGTTTTGCCCTGATCCTGCGATGTATCACGAGTGCCAACTTGTCTCGGTGTGCTTTGGAAGAAGCATTCCACTGTTACTGGATCTTGACTAGATACATACATTGGAGTCTCGCACGGTCAGCCTGTTGTATCTTGAGCTAGATAGCTGGTGGGAGGAACATGGATTGAAACATTGCCGTGGGACAAAAGTATGTATGGAGCATTCTGCACTGACCAACCTGGAAGGCTAGGGAGCAAGTGTGTCTTGATTCATACGCGGTCTGGTTGTATATCGGGATGGCTTCAGAATAAAAGAAATTTCTCCGCTCATGTTATGAATTCGGCAGCTCTGATAGATCTCGCATTGTATGATATCCACAGAGCCGACCCTGCAGTGTTGGTCACAACAAGGATCGATGGACGCCCGCGAGCACCAGAAAGTAAAATAGTGCTATCGAAGCTTGCAGGTATCTCCGTACCTAGGTACCCCAGTCAGGTCGGCAGTAGTGTGTACGAGGAGTCAGGGGAAGCCTGAACGGCAATCGAGTCCGCAGTGGCTTTTGTTGACAGACACGAAGGTGTTTCTCGGTGGAAAGCATAACCATGATCGAGGATGCTACCGAATTGCTGAGCAGCGCATAGAGCAGCGCATATAGCATCTATGGCACCGCAGCAGAGCAAACGGCAGTGCCAGCGCCGAAGTGTACTCGTATACTAGCACCAACCTACGCTCCCCATCGCGATCCATTATAGAGTGTTAACTGCTGACTGTGGGTGACTAGCAGTAGTACACCTATACAGCACAACCTATGGCGCTGCAGAGTGCTTCACCAACAGCCTCGGCTGAGTTCGCATCGAACTCACCTGGTACTAGTAGTAGGTATGGAGTTCGTGGACGTTATCCGTCGTCAACTGCCAGCCAGTCGACGTCTATTCCATACTTCTCCTATTTCGTATCTATCTCCGGCTTGACGTGCCGCTCCACACGGATCAGCTTATAAGGCCAGCGCCAGAACCCAAAGCGGCGACTCCACTCAGTGCGTGCTCCTCCCGTCACCCGTACCTAGGTAGTCTGCCCCGGAGTAAGCTCGCAAGTCTTTTCGAAACGAGTTGCTGCTACTGTACCTTAGTGTACCAAACATAAAAAGCAATCATACCGGCTTCCGAGGGATTTTATTCGGCAGTCAATCCTAACACAAGGCTACAGAAACATCCCCCTTAAGGTTCTCTCCTTGAAGGGCTGCAACTGTGGCAATCACGATGAGAAAGGACCCGCTTAGCTGTATACAGCTTCAAGGTTGAACTCTCTCGGCCATTATCGAGCCGTGGTTAACCGCCGACCCGAATCACGTTCTTCTGCACTACGAGTGTAGGACCATGCCAGGTGCTTCTTTGACTCCGCGTATATGCAGGACACCCGGTCATATACTACCAGGTACTGGGTAACATGCCTTGATTGCTTAGGTCCTAGGCATGGATATTCGGCAGCGTTGTCAGTGAGGCCAAGACAGTACTAGTAGGACCTACTTGGGTAGGTCGGCGTGGAGGTGACTCCTGGTCGATGTTTGGATCCCGAAAAAGACACACCACGGATTCTAGTATAGTACCACTCAGAGAATTCATGCATTATTGCATTATTACTATCAATTGGGTTGATTGGGTCTGAGGTAGCGAGTGGCAGCGATCCACTTGGAAGCTGATCTCGCTTTCTCCGGGTTGATGTACGTAAAGACTCGCTCCCCGTCTCCACAGCGAGAAGTGTTGCAGCTAATGTGATATGGCACTGCAGGCATATTCGATACGTTATGTGCCTCAGGCATTGTCCAGATAATGCTAGTATCTGAGATATGATGGGACTTGAAGAATAGGACCTCTCTGTGTCCAGGACACCACAGGCCTAGCAGGGCATGTTTAGGTGCCGGGCATGAGTGGTCTGTAAGTACGTACCAGAGGGAGTATCAACCACCCTTATCACTCACCACCATCCCCAACTTGAACCACTCTGCTCAACATTGACTGCCTGCTACTAGTAGGAGGGAGTCGTATACTGTATCTCCCACCATGCAGGCTCAATCTCACGTCGTATGCCTGTTATACCCTCAATGTCCGTCCCGTATCCGCCATTGGACCAGGCCGCACGCCTCCTGTTTGACGGTGCCACAATCAAGCGAGAAACCCGCTTTCACCATTCGTCGTGCTTCTCTCATCATCGCTGCCGTCCACATCAGCTATCATGACCACATTATTTCTGTGATTTTTGAGCCCTTTCTGGTGTGCTGACGGCCTGCCTCCTCGCTTCTCTCCTTTCTGTACCTACCAGAAACTGCCTGGTCGCCGCCATCCTGTGGCCACCAAGGCACCGTATCTCTCCCCAAACCATCCACTTGCAGCGGTTAATCCTTCACAACTTGAACTTCAAACCTTTGTTCGACCCACCACCTTACTGGAGACTGCCACTGCTACTGTCCCTTCAACCGTTTACCCTTTTGATCGTCCTTTACCCACCGAGCCGGTGTCCGCCCCCAGAATAGTTCTCCCCCTGTGATTGGGATCCTGGGCTACTTCATCACACTACGCCCAATTGGCACCGCAGATTATCCTTCTATGGTGGCTTCTTCACTTTTGCATTAATTAATTACACTTCCCATTCCGTTCTTTTTGACTTTGGCCCTTCCCCAATCTATTTGGCTCTACAACGACTCTCGCTTGCCGCCATACCGCGTGCGGTCTGTCGCATCCATATTGATTTTCTTGATCTCTTACTCCCCGGCTTCTTCTTGGTGCCAATCTGCCGCTTGGCTCTCTGCCTCTATTCTTGTATTCTTGTTCGACGGGCAGCCTCCAAGTCGACCATATTTCTCTGTTGTCCGAGTCCTCCGCATCTTCCTTTTGGGCTCGTTTGGAGCTCAACTGTGCAACAAAATCGCCAACCTTGTGTCACCATTGACCCTCAACGTATTCTTCTCGACGCGCATTCACTTCTGCATCTCACCTTGACTTCCTAGGCCGTGGCTCTTTCGATCTTGGACTGGTCGCACAGTGTTTGGGCTCTACAAGATTAGAGGAGGCGGCAGTGCCGCCAGTACTCTTCACCGGCTCTCGGGTATTCCTTATCCAACATGTTACCACGACCACCATCGAATAATGGGCGGAGGTTATCTGAGCTTTCTTCAGAGGTACGTGTATACTTTTGTCTTTCCAGTCAATATCTTTTACTGTTCCCATCACCATTTCCGTGCTGGGGCTTTCGTGCGGTCGCTGTCAGGTGGGAGGGCAAGAATTTTTGGCTGCGTTCGTCAACGATCGACCCCGGCACCACTCACCACTGCTGCATTGCTCTGCAATTTCTTCCCACAATGGCGACGGGCGATTTAGCGAGCTGGATTAACCCCGGTTCATCCAAGACGAGCGCTCGCTTGTCCGCGTGTTCGCACGGGGACTGGATTGCACTGGCTTCGATCTTAGGCTGTCTTTAGCCACGGGGGAACCGAGATGGTTGGTCAGCCGTCGAAGGGGATGAACTGGAACCTCCACACGCGTCGGTGGCCGCCTCCACCGCAGCGCAGCTGGACTATATTACTAGTTAGTACTGCGGTGGCACTACTACTGGTAAATAGTCCTGTCCTGGGCGTGCGGTGCAGTGCCAGTGCAGCCTGAGTGTCAGCGTCTGTCTTATCTTGGCGCCACACCGGCCACTGCAGTGCCACTTGCAGTCGGTTCGCACTGGCGCTAGACACACACTCACCCGCCTCCCGCGACCAACACACACACTACTACAGGCTGCACCAACCACTGCTGCACCCAGGCAGAACGCACGCGATCACTATCTTTAACACTCCTCTCAATTCCAATCATCGGCTGCACCCAGCACAGGGACAGGTCGACCATGCTACTCTCATCTAGCATTGCACGCATCTCTTCGACGCTAACCATGTCGTCGCCCTCCTCGTCCGACCCGTTGGCGCACGCATTTGATTTGAGGGGCACTCTGCTTTCCCTTTTCCGGTCACTCCCGTCTATCTGGACTGTGACCCATGCCATGATCCATTCACCTCCCACTGACCATTCTCCACACTACAATTCGCCTTATCAATCCCACCTGGTCGGAAGACCTCAGCTCGGACCAACCATTACAATGTCCATGGGAGGGACCGTTGCCCTATCGAACGCTTCCCATGCTCGTGAACATTGACCTGGAAAATTGATGCTCGCCTCTTTGCATTCCCGCTCACCCATGTCACATCTACCTCGACCCTCGACTGTTCTTGTTCCAATCATGTTGTCGCTAATCATGTCATCTTTAGCGCCCTCGCTCGTCATGGGAGTCCTCCTATTCTCCTCTTCGGCCGTTCCAACCGCCGGCCTCACGTCCCTCCACCACCGCTGGTGCTATGGAACCCGAAAGCTCGGATAGTGATGTCTCGGTCGGTGGAGGAGATGAATACAGATTCGCCAGTCCGTTGACGGCTCCAATCCCTCTTCCGCCTCCCCCGTCAAGACATGCCTTGGAGTCTTCAGATGCAATCCAAGCTCGTCTCGACGAGTTAGCGCGTGTGGAGGAGCACAACATCAAGAAGTACGAGCTGCTCAAGGCCAAGCGTGCTCGCAAGGATGACAAGATTCGTCGCAAACGAGAAATCCAGGACCAGAAATGGGCGGCCATCGTCGAGGCTCGTCAACGCCGTGACGCTAGAATCGACGCCCGACGTACACGAGAAGACACGGCCTTTTCTCAGTTCTTCGATCATGAGCTGGAGGAAGAAGAGAATGTGGGTTTTTCTTTTTACCTGATGCTGCCATGACCGACATGTACTGACCTGCAGTAGAGCCTTCGTCGGCGGCTGAAGCGGTTGAAACGAGGACTACCACCAGAGGAATCGCCTAAACGCGCCACAACAAAACCTGCCTCATTGTCTGAGTCGCCGTCGGCATCCACACTATCAACTCTTCCGCCACCGCCGAAACGTCATCAGGTTGGTCCTCCAGGCCAACCAGACTCTGTCAATCCTGTACAGTCGAGATCCTCGCCACAATCCAGCCTTGCAGCGCCGTCCAAGAGCTCAATAGCTCCATCGCCGTATTCCTCGTATCATCGAGATTCGAGTGCCACATACGCACGACCTTTTCATATCACTCCCGTGTATTCGACGACTCCTAATACAGTGTCGCCGAGCGGCGCGACCAATGGTCTGGCCAACACGTCACAGTCCTCAACCGAACGATCCCATTTTAGTCACCTGGGTCGACCGGCTTCACCACTTTCGCGGGTGAGCTCGACTAGTCAATCGGCTACAAACCCGGCGACGCCGGCAAACCCGCCGCGACAGATCCCGTCGAGCTACGATACACGGCCTCCGCCTTCCACCACACCCACGGGATTTACAGCAATCAAAACACCGTCCACGACAGGATTCGCCACCATCAACCCCAGAACAACCGCCAGCTCACCTCTTCCCAAGGTTGGACTGCCGAGACCATTGGGCATCACAGATACGCTCAAAACACCGAACCATTCGATGGGGGGTGATGGCATGGAAAATACCCGGTTCCATGCATACCAGACACCCAGCGCCATCCTGGCACATCCCGCTGGTTCCAACAAGCGCGCTCCTTCCACGACACATCCCTACCAGATGTCCGAGGCATTCGCCAATCGCCACCACCATTGTGAACGAGTCGACAGCTTGAACCGCGGCATTTGGACATCATACGGTGTGGGAGGGACAAAGGACAATCCGACCGGCCCGCCGGTGGAGATGTATCTTCGGTGCAACCATGACGGATGTTCGCGCATTGATTGGCGCACGGTGCATGGCTTACAATGCCACATTGTGAAGAATCACCTTCAGCCGAAGGGCACGATTGGGAGTCTTGACAAGGCACTAGAGAAGTATGGCGTCCCTGTCAAAGAGGTCGAAGACTATGAACGGATTCATGGAAGGGGGAGCGCCGGGACCATGGCCGACCCCAAAAACCACAAGATAAAAACCAAGTCTTCAGAAGCGTCAGTGGCCTCAGAGGATGGTGGGGACCGCGCGCCAGGATCTTATGTCATTGACCCTGAAGCGAGACCTGCGGGATACAGACCAAGTTCGACTTCGACCGTTGACAGTGCTCCTGTGTCGGAAGAAGCCAAGACAAGTCCAAAGCCAGCCTTGCAAAACGGCACACAGAAGGATTCTGCGTCACGGGTTGAGGAACCCAAGCAGTCGGCAGTGGGCCCAACACCCCCAGTTCCACCAGCCCCTGCTGGGCGTTCGTTTTCGAGCAGCAGATGGCTCAACTCGTACATGCTCGCACGAGAAACTGAAGCCGAGCCGAAAAGATTGCAAGGTGATTTCGGGATGAGTGAGACACAAAGTCGACATGATGTAGATTCACGAGGTGTTTCTTCACAACAGCCCATCAACAACGGTGATCACGCTCCACCAGATCGCGCCGACGAAGCCACTGCGCCGAAGTCTTCTCCAACGGCGACCGGTGAGGCTAACCCAGCCCCAAGAACGACAAGTTCTCCTACGGCTTCCTCGGTAACCTTGCCATCAGCGAAGGGGTCTACAGATCCGCCTTTGGATCCTGCTCCAGAAGCTACGGCGTTGGAGGCTCGTGACCAAAAGCAACCGGCCCAAGACGATGGTACCACAACTGAGAATGCAATCGCTCCACAGAGCACCGACAACCAGCAAGGACAAGCTCCCTCCTCCGCCGAGCAAGATGCTGGAAAAGGAGCTGACGGAAATATCAACGGTCAATCAGCGGGTGGTAAGAGCGAAGATATCAAAGTTGAGGAACTAGCCCAGCCTGATGGAGCAGCCCAAGTAGAAAGTCCGTCGGATCCTTCAGAGACGATTGTTGTGGACGGTCAGTCGGGCAAGGAGGCGCCCACGAGAAAGAAGATCCCTCAGTCACCAAGCATCGCCAACAAGAGCATCACCACGACCACCACCACACCGACCAGTGTCCGACGAATGAGTCGACGATCTAGTGCAGCAAGGAGATCGGTGGATGTCGATGGCGACGCAGGACACGGCAAGGACGCTCGAGCAACAACTACTACCGTGGAAGAAGATGGCGAGGACAATGAGGGCAAAGAGGAAAAGGAGAAAGACACTGTCAAACCCGGACCCAGACGGTCGATGCCTGGACGCTCACTACGCCGAGGTCGGGTTTAATCTGTGTGGCGTGTTTTCAAGATTTGCCGCAAGTCGGGATGTCTGGACGAGTTTGCTAGTTTCTTTTTTTCTTTTTCATGCGGCTTGCGGGACATGAGTTTAAGGCGGAGGACATGGCGAAGCCCTTTGGTTTTGGGTTCCAGGCCCGCTGATCTGGTAGCGACAGGATTTGGTCTCCCAGTGGTCTGACCATAGTGATGGCGACGGTGGCAGCATTCATATCTTGTATGAGTGGTACTGGGACTGGGATAGTTGTACTTGGCAGCAACTTAATGCGATGGATTGGGCGAGGGAGGGGGCAGGGCTGGATTGACTGACTGGGAGCGAACAGCACGGGAATACAACTAATATCTCTCAGGTGGTGTTGGAGGCGCTGGTGACACGGCACGGTCGACTCAACAAGCTGCGAACAGCAAGCACCACTGCCCTGAATCAAGCAAAGCAACGAGGAAGCAGACCAACAGCGAAACAAGAGACATGAGCTCAGATATTTATCTCACTGCAGTGCTACCTAATTAATAATGATATAGTTATACTAGCATGACCACTGCACATTCTCGGGTTCTCTTCTCACGACCTACTACTAATCCTAGTCGCGTGGAAGAAGGCATGGAGTAGCAGTATATTGTTGTTATGCGATGATGGATGGTGGATAGTGGAGATTGTGCAAATATAATTTTGGATATATACAAGATAAATAAAATTGCCCGAAACAAGTACTAGGTCCCTACATACCCACCTTACTCTCTTCAAATTCTACATCGTGCTATAATGTACCTACTGTACCTTTGCTGTTATGACTGTATAAGGTATTAATCAAATTCGAATATGGTACCTAGATAGCCTAGGTGGCATGTATATCTACCTTCATGTACAGTCAATGCTGGCGGTCTACAGTCCCCAATCCTCGGGCCTCAATCCTCAGTCTAGATTTTTAGATTTCTACCATTTGCGTTTTTCTCTTTCCCCCTCTTTTTTTTGCTTCTGATTTCCTCGTTACCGGTAGTGTTCGCGTGAGGTTCGAACGTACGGTGAGGAGTAGGCGCTTAGGGTTATCGCTTCCCACTACTAGGATGGGGTAGGTAGGCATGGGAATAGGATATGCATTCTGAGAGGATATCCATATTTGGACGACCTGTTAGTCGACATTGTTGAAAGAAGATTGAGTTCCAGTTCTCGAGAGCTGAGGCGACAAGCGAGCAGAGTACTTCTCACTTTCGCATTCCTCGAATCCACCATATCGTAGCGTATGCGATAGTATTTAGTTGAGTGCAGTGACTGAGCACAGAACCAATTTGAATTTTGCGTAGGTACCTATAGGTATGCAGTGGGCGACTCTCACCTCGAGACAAGTCGAGTCGACACGGGCCCTTTCCTGGTTGTGAACTTTTTTGTTGGTTCTGGCTTAACCTCCCTTGTATCTATCCATGCCACGCCCTGCCATACCATGTCCAATCGCTTTGCTGATCGAAATGTCCTTTCGTTCTGTCTGTCTTCCACTTAATGAAGTTTTGCAGTGCAGCCAGCTAGAACCGAACCCCAACCTCCGCCTTCGCTTCGCTTCTTCCTGCCTTTTTCTATCATCGAATAACACCTCCCACACCAGCCCAGCCCAACACAAACCCACTCAACGCATCCGTGAACAAGCCGCCACCGAACCAAATCTCCCTCCACGCCCCGGTGCCGGGGTTCCGACCGCCTTTTTTGCTGTCGTTCTCATACAGACCCCTCGACCCTGTCGATCCGGCGAAATATTTTTGTGGGTTGGCGCCAGCAAGGAGGAAGTAAAAGAGGGCCGAGATGATTGTGTTGGAAAGTAGATAGAAGCCGAAGCCCCAGAGGGACTCGAGACCGAGGATGCCGGCGGCGATGCCGAGAAGGAGACCGGAGATGGAGCGGATGTTGGAGAGGGTCTGGTGGAAGTTAGTCATAGTCATGGGTAAAGAGGAAGAAAAGGGCCAAACAAAAAGGAGAAAGGGAGGATTAGGAGGAGGGACATGGGATTGGATTGGATCTTGTGTCGTGTCTGGTAACGCTGAGAGTGCTTGAAAACAGAACCCGAGTGTTTGCTACACTGCAGAGCCAATGTAATGTCACGAACACAGGGTATATACAGAACAGTAACTTACCCTGGTGTTATGTGTCAATGACTCCGGCACAAGAGGGTTCAGAACCAGAGATAACTCGTATGGTGAAGGAGCCATTGTGTTGTAGGTTGTCTGGCTTGTGGTGTGGTGTACTGTAGTCTCGTGCTGAGAGGATGATGGTCTGCAGGGAGACTCGGCGTTGCCTTATTGCTGCCACTTGTGGCCGCGATTCACTGTTTGGATACGGGCAAGTATATCAATCCGGTCTATGAGCGAAACTGGAAGGGCGGCAGGGTCAACGAAAGGCACGCAGTGTCTGTGTCAGTGTCGACGTCAATCGCGTTGCCGTACGTAGGTATTATGAGCAGCTTGATGTACCGGTCCGCCGTCGCTTGACCTGGTACGTTTGTAGCGTTGCGGAGGTGGCTCGCTATCAAGACGAGATGCCGGTGGGATGCAGTGAGGTTGGATGAGTTTCTGGCCGCAGGCTGTCAGTGAAGTGAAGTGATCCTAGCAGTGGACTGATTATCGTGATTGGTCGCCTTGCCCCAATCTCGCCTTGCCATTGAATTGAAATATCCACTTCAGCCTTGCTCAACTTGACAGCTACGAACTTGACGACACCGAAGACAAATCGATATCGTCGATAATACACCCCTGTCAGAGCTATAGACGTATAGACAGAGAAGAATTCGAAGAATTCGAATAAGAGAACTCAAGCGAGGCTGCGAATGGAGAAAATCATATGTTATGTTGGATATCTCCTCGTGCTATATAAACCGTCGAGGTCATTCATCCACATAAAGCTTGCTCGAGCAAAGCAACCATAATAATATGGCCGAGATATCGCAGGTCAGGCCGTTAGTGTATCAGCAACTAGCAGCCCTCTTGATTATCAAAAGAAAAAGAAAATCATTTTGTGAGGTGAGCGGGTTATGTTTCGCATCCGAGTCCGGCCAAAATACCAGCTTCGAAGCAGAACATGATCATAGTAATGTCTCGTCTGGTCATCGCGTACGACAACACAGCTCCAAAGTCGTACCATATCCACGCTGCTTGAGTCACCCGTTTCCGGCGTGTCTCGTCACCGCCGATATATGGCCGCTTCACTCAGAGTTTGCCCTCCGACTGTGCTTCTTTCACCTGCTCAAATACCTGGATAAACATTAGTATAACCCCTACAACAACAGTCGTTGGGAACAAACCTTGAGCATTTTGTTTCGCGCACCGAGAGCATTCACTCCGCGTGCTTCAAGTCCTTTATCGTCGAGTTGGACCAATTCATCCCATTTCAAGTCCTTCAGATTGTCGGTGTATTTGTGCAGTCTCAAAGACCGGAGCCATGCAGGAATATCTTGAAGCAGGCTAGGATCCGTCGGGTCCTCCGGAGGCTTGGAGCTACCGCGACGTCCGCGAGGAGAACGGCCACGGGCAATTTCCGAATGATCAGACAGATACCCTTCTGCGCCGAGAGAGCCTATCTGAGGAATGAGGCCGGCCATTCCTGCTCCCATCATGATTGGCGCACCCTCATATGCAGCCAAGAAGCCATTGTGCTGAGGAGAGGCAAAACTGGTTTGACCTAGAGGTGTCTGTAGGGGAAGGCCTGGAGAGTTGGGACGAGATCGTCGCCCTTGTGCCGCGGCAATCTGTTGTGCTTGGATTGCTGCCACTTGTTGAGCGTTCAGGATCTGACCCTGATCGTTGACCATGATCGTGTTGATCCCCGGAATCCCCGACGCCGTCACGCCTGGTGACAGGGTGGACTGCGTCTGAGGCTGCGGTTCATTCGATCTCGCACGTCGATATTTCTTGGCATCATCCAAAGCGATGCGGTTGTTCACCGTGGAAAGAGCAGCCAGTTTCATCGCAGTGGCGTTGGCCACCATATCACTGTGGGTAGCCGCTTGACTGAAATTGGGCACCATCGGAGTGTTGGTCATCGAGGCCCAACTCTGGTTACCGACATTGTACGGAGACAGCAACGGCATATCACTTCCTACCGGATCTGGCGCAGTCAGAGTAGTACTCTGAATATTGCTGGTCTGTCCCGCACCAGGCCGGGGAGATCGAAGACCACCGGATGACTGAGGCTGACTGAAATGGCCCATTGGTTGCTGCTGTTGCGACTGTTGCTGTTGATGCTGGCCGGAGGATGACTTGGGTCGCGAAATGGGTGGTTGCTGGTTTTCTGCCCCTTGACGCCAGCTCATGGCGTCGCTCTTAGATTCCCTCGGCGCGGATATGGTGGGCGTGATAAGCGAGCTACGATCCCCTATGATGGTGCTATTCCTGTTGGATGGCGGCGGGTTGCCCGTTTGTTGCGCATACTCTGCCCTTTGTTGCTGAATGGCAGCCACAGCATCCGGGAACATGGCATTGATGGTCGACTGATCCAGGCCTGAATTGCGCTTATTCCCAGCGGGAGACAACGGCGGGCGACCGATTGATGTTCTCCGATCATCAACGTTCAACTTGGTCATGGCATCGTTCAGGCGGCTGCACATGGCATCTTTCTCGCCAAAGTTGGCGGGAGAAAGTACGCCAGAAATCGGATGACTCTTGGACATCTGATTCAGAACCTGCGCAAAGAATCGCTGCTGCATTTGGGTGGTCTGTTGAATCAGAGCATAGGTGGCCGCGGTCCGCTCAGCTTCACTCAAGACGCGGAACCATTGTTCGATAGCACTCAATTCATCCTTGAAATCCTGGTCCAATGTCGCAGCAGCCATCTCTTCCAACATGGTCTCGTACTGCTCAATGTCTTGAATCCATTGTTCGCCCAGTTTGCTCGAATCGTCCAAACTGCCGTGTTGGGATTGTTGATTGTAGAGGACCTCTGACGCTGGACGAATAGATCGAGCCGAGAGAGGAGATGCGAACGACATGTCGGCTGATGCTCGGACAGTTTGCGAATGTGTACCAGAATTGTTACCGAGAGTGCGCGAGCTTGGAGGACGAAGTGAGGTTTTCGAGGCCTCTGGGGTACTGTTCCTGTTGCCGATGATATTGCTGGCCATGACGAGGGTCGACTTTCTCGTCTACTTCGATGGTAAGGTAGCACAGAGACACTAGGAGGGTCACAGAGAACAATGGGCTGAGGCTCGAAACCGAAGACACGGAATGGTTGGAGTCGCTGGTTTGGTCACACAGGACGGCACCTAGCAAATCATCAGGGCGTATCGAAACGGTGGACAGGACATGCGACGGTCGTCAGAGCGAATTGGAGCCAGTCCAAAGCCAGTGGCGACGGCAAGGAAGATCTAGGACGCGCTTCGTGTGCTGGAGAGAAGCCGAAGTAACGTTGAGCTGACACTGCAGAGAGGATGTGTGAGAGATGGTAAGCAGAGAGGACGGTGGTCGAGCAGGTGTCTCAGACACCCGAAGACGTCCAAATAGAATTAGGAGAGACTAGACAGTCACGCGCAATAGGCGTGAACAGGCGCAAGCTAAGGTAGATGGGAAGACGAGAGGAACAACGCTGAAGACTCAAGAGTCAGGATGAGATGGAAGATGGAACCTGAAATTGGTTTTGGTTCGTGGTGGGAGAAATGATTGAGTGCAGTGCCAGTGAGGGGACTTGGAAAAGGAAAAGTTCGCAGTCAACTGAAACAGGAGCCTCGTAGTTCATCGTAGTAGGTAATGCCAACAAATAACAGGCGTCCTTATGGGCGTAGTTATAATTATAACACCGCGTGCTCGGTTGTGTTTCTGGTTAAGAGCCGCCTAAAATGCTAGCCCGGCAAATGACAGGCAGCCTAGGGCAGCCCTAGCCGTCTGCTATGATGCTACCCTGGTACATAGCAACTCCAAAGCACTTCAACCGTGTCCAATACAGATATCAGATGATATTACATTGTAGATAGCTGGTACTAGGCATGAGAAAGCATGTCAAGATGCATCCGTCCACATTTGCAATTTGAACTGATGGACGCTCGACAAGAGGAGCTTGAGCGTACCAGTTGAGGTAGGCATTCACTGAAGGGCCCCTAGGGTTCCCTGCCAGGTACAGCAACATTCTACACATTTGAAGCACTTACCCAACTTGACCTCGACGGCACTTCACAGACAAGTCGTAGGCGCAGGCAGTCAACTTGGACCTCATCATTCTACTACTGAGATGAATGCCTTGTACTAGTATCCTTCATCCATCTCCGAGTCCTCAACGCTGTCTCTTGCCCGCCGTCAGTTACAAGTCACCGTTCTCTTGACAGATTATTACCTGTAGGTGCCTGGGACCCTTGCCCCAGTCCGACGCCTCATTGCGGCGCTCAGGGTTTTCATCGCTGACCTCGGGAAATGCGTGCGAAGCAGCGTGCGGTTCGGTCACACAGGATACGCTTGATGGATTGATCGTCTCGATCACAGAGCCTTGTCAGTGCCAGAACCGCAAGACTCGAAGAAGGCGAGCACCCAAGATGACTGACCAGAATCACTCCCACTCCCGCCCTCCCGGCAATGACCCTACATTCAGGGCATCATCTTACCCTTGGATGGCTCATATGCCACCGGTGCATCCTGATGACTTTCCTCGCGCATCAGGACCGCCCGTTTATGAAGGATTTGTTCCTCATCCTGGTCAGGCACCTCATATGCCACCACCGCCGCAGTCGCAGGGGCCACAGCCTAATGGGTTCCCTCCACAGTCGGCGCCAGAGTCAGGAAGACCATATCACCAGGCAAATCCTGCTCAGCCAGCCCTGCTGGCCGATTTGCGGAACTATGCTCAGACCTCCTCGGGCCATGAGCCCGGATATCAAGGGGTTTCCCAGTCTCGGCCTATGAACCCATACGAAGCTGTTCCGCGCCGTCCAGATGTGCAGTCGAACTACATTCCATTCCCGCAGGAGAAGCTGCATCAGTTGCCACCAAGACAGCAGCCAGCGATGCAGCCTCACTATCCTCCCCTCCCTCCAAGCTGGTCGTATCAGCATCCATCTATGCAACAGCCATATGGACACGCGAACTACCTTTCTTCCCATCCAAGCGGTCCGTATCAAGAGCCACCGGCAACGCAACCGAATGTGCCGCCAAACTATTCTCTTTCTTCGCAACAACCACCTGGAGGGCAGACTGGTGGCTTTTCAAACTCCAATCCGAGCCAGTTGAACCAGCTATTACATCCACCACCGCCGGAGACGCAGTCGGATTACATTCCCTTTCCTCGTGAAAAGTTGAATCAACTAGAGCTCGCGCGAGAAACCCGGCTCGCTTTGGAGCCAAACCGTCTGGCTGCTCCTCGCCTGCAAGAAGCGGACACATCTGCTGATGAGGACGACATCTCTGTTGACGAGGCCGATGATACTGAGCGAATCCCTCTCGCAGCTAGTCCTAATACGCCCACTGGCCGTAAATCTCGGAAACGTGGTGCGGCGAAGCCTGTCGGTGATGACAAGCCTCCCAGAAAACGACGGAAGAAGGGTACCGGGACTCGCGGAGGCTGGAGCAAAGGTCTCAAGATTGGTCCCAGACCGCCCATTGACCCCGGTGCCGAATTCAACCAACTCCACAAAAGCGCTATGAATGCCTTTATCGACGACCAAGATACAGAGAAGGCACTTGAACTGATTTTGAAGGCCATTGCGGTCAACCCGGAAATATATGCAGCTCATGCTCTCCTCTCAGAGATCTATTTTGCCAAAGGCGAAGATGAAAAGGCCATTGCTGCTCTTTTTAGTGGTGCCCACAGTGCCCCGAGAGACCCCGAAGTCTGGTGGCAGGTGGCGAGCGCATGCTTGCAACGATCGTCAGGCAATCGCCAGACTGCTCTACAGCAAGCAAGCTACTGCTATGCAAGGATCATACACAATGACCCCAAAGAATGTGATGCTCGCCTTCAGCGGGCGGCCTTACAACGAGAACTTGGAAACTATACCAAGGCGATGAACGACCTAGAGTTTGTCCGAGAACATAAGCCTCGTGATTCAAATGTCTTGAGGCAGATTGCCGAAGTGTGTATTGATACTCGTGATCTTGACAGAGCCAAATCGCTTTACGAAGAGGCCCTAGCATACTATCGCGAAGCTGGCATGGACGAAGAAGATTCTTTTACCTGGACTGACATTCTTGTCTATGCCCAACTTCTTGCTCAAGAAGAACCTGCTGACGTTTCCTTGTCCAACGCCATCAAGGCTTTGAGGTCATTGTCCAGGTGGCTTTTGGGGAGAGGAGAAGAGACCTTCTGGGACGATTACTCTGAGGATGACAGGGAATGGGATTCCGAGGATGATCCGCGAAGAACATTGGTCGAACAATTCGTCCCTGGAAAGCATCCTCTTGACACCTATGGTACAGGTCTGCCTTTGGAACTTCGCGTTCGACTAGGCGTTTTCCGTCTGAGACAGGGTCCGGAGATGCTGGATGAAGCACTAGCGCACTTTGAATGGCTTGAGCCAGACGCTCGAGATGAGGATGCCAATGTCTACGATTATCCCGACCTGTTTCTGGAAGCCGCGCAGGCCTTGCACGAAGCCAAACAGCATGAGCAAGCGCTCAGATACTACCAAGCATTGAAAGACATCAATGCCTATTCCGATACGGATTTCTGGTTGGGCGTTGCTGCCAATTCTTATATATGTGGCAACAAAGAACAGGCCATTGAATGCTACGAGGAAGCCAAGGCTTGGGACGACAACTGCATAGAAGCAAGGACTCAGTTGTCGAAATTATACGCCGATATGGGCGACAAGCAGAGGGCGATGGAAAATGCTCGTGAAGCCGTCCGCATCGCCGACAACTCGGTTGTTCGGAAGGTCGAACGGCGGAAATATGAACGCAAAGAACAGCGCATTGCTCGAGAGCAGGCAGAAAAGGCGCTGAAATTTGCCTACAGCCTTCCCGGACCTATTAGTGATGGGGTCCCTGTTGAAAGGATTGAGGCACGCATTGGAAGGAGGCGAGGAAAGGGCAAAAAGAATAAGCAAGCCAAAGCAGCGATCACAGACGGAACGTCGGCAAATGACAATCCGGATCGCCCTGTGCAAAGCGTCGAAGGACAGGACGGCGAGGTTGAGGGCGAGAAATCAAAAAAGAAACCCCGAGTCTACAAACCGAGGTCCAAGCCTGCACCCAAGCCGAAACGCATGACGGCGGAGGAAAAGGAGGCTTACAGAACCGAGAATGTCAATCGTCTTTACAAAGACCTGGTGGAGAACACAGAAGCCATGAGGAAGGGCGACGAAGTGGCGCGCAACACCTGGATGGACTGCGCCGAGTCCCTTATCACCGATTTCCGGAGCAACCGTGTGTTCTATCCTGCTGAGCGATACGTTACCTTTAAGGGGTACGATCGCGATTTTAATGCCAGCGATCGTCGGCGGAAGGCTCATAGACAGCAAGAGCAAGAGCAAGATGCCCTTGAGAATGGAGATGGTAACGGAGATCAAGACATCCCAAGTCCGTCGGTTGAGTCCACAGTTCCAACCGAGTACCGCGAGATCACCTTCACGGAATGGCTGGACGTGTTTCTTGAGTACGCATTGCTGTTGGCGAACGATTCGGAACCGGGATCTCAACAGCGTTGCTACAACATCATCACGGCGGCTCTGGATTGCTCGGTGTGGTACCATGATCCTCAAGCGATCCTTCACATCTACGTCACCTACTTTACCTGCGCACTGGCTCTCCGCGACTCACAGACGTTGTTCAACATCGTCCTGCGGTGGTTCATGCGCAGATTCCAATTCTGCACGGACGCCTATCGACTCTTTGCCGGCATGAACTTTCTCTTTCCCCATCCCGACGACAAAGGTGGGAAAGATATCCAGATGGCAAATGCACATTTCCGGAGTGGCCCGTCACAGAAATTCATGTTTCGCCAGGTCATGGCGATGGACATGAATCTTCCTCAGGATTACAATCCCGAAGGCTACGGTCCGGTACCCAGCTTCATGCGACAGCAACCGTCACTTCTGGCCAAGGACGAGGGGGATGAGGACCTGGCCAACGGGGAGGTGATTACGCCCAAGGAACTGGATGTTGTGCTTCTAACCCTCTATGGCCACATACTTTATGCTGGTGGAAGCTTTCCCAACGCCTTGTCCTACTTCTTCCGAGCACGGTCGCTGGATCCCAAGAACCCCGTTACCCTGTTGAGCATTGCTCTGGCCTATATGCACGAGCTCTTGAAGCGACAAAGCGACAATCGACATATGTTCTTCCTGCAAGGGTGGGCCTTCTTCGAGGAGTACGCCGATGCGAGACGCGAGTGGGCAAAGTCGAAAGGTGATCCGGAGACAGAGCTTCTCGTCGAGCGTGAGATCCTATTCAACCGGGCCAGAAGTTGGCATATGATGGGCATGTCTGATTTGGCTGTCCGAGCGTATGCCAAGTTGTTTTCGTCTGCAACGCCGACTGCCAGTGCGCAGACGGGGGCGGGTCAGATCAAGCATGCAGACTATACCATGGAAGCAGCTTATGCCGTTCAAACGTTATATGCGTTGAGTGGGAATGCAGCCATGGCACGAGATATTACCGAGAAATATCTCGTGGTTTGAGTCTAGACAAACAAAACAGCGAGTAAATAGTCAATAATCAACCACAAAGATGCTCGAATTGGTAACTGCTTCTCAGCCATTTTTTATATACAGCAAGTGATGGACCGTGCCACAACGTTGCCCCGACTCTCGCACTGCTTGGCTCGCTTGTCCAGTCCTCTTAAACCTTGCAAAGCGTAACTTGGCCGATTCATTCGTTTCCACTGGCATCTGTTTATTGACCTGGGGTCTTGGCGGGCTGGGACACCAATCTTTCCACGTCGGCCACACTCTGCTGAAGAATCTGTTGCAGGACCTTGGGGTTCTCGAGCTCCTTGGTGACCTTTGCGATGATGGAGTCGGCCAATTCCTTCTGCTGGCGTTGCTTGACTTGACCTTCGTAGCGGACCCAGGAGTCCAGGACATTCTTAGCCTCGGCGGCCAAAGCGGTCTTTTGCTCGAGTTCAAAAGCCTGGGCCTCGAGTCTGGCGGTTTCCTGTAATACAATCAGCCCTGTCCTGTATATACTGACCGGCAAACACAAGTCGTTTGCGCAAAAGAATGCAGTCCGTATGTACCTTCGAAACCTCGAACAACTGCTTGGTGATTTCGACAACGTTGCTCAACGGCTTGACATCCTCGATCCGTTCCTTGACGGCGCTGGCGTGGTTGCCCCGGGCCTCGTTGAGGATGTCCTTGATCTTCTGGACCTGACCATCCGCCCACTCCTTGTACATGGGACCACCGTACTTGAAGATGCCGTAGAAGACGGACAGCAAGCAGAAGGCGACGACGGTTTCCTCGTTCAAGACATAAAGCTCGTTGCTGATGGCCCACACTGAAGCGCCGGCTCCGGCGGACAGGATGGCCGTCTTGCTGGCCAGGCTGTTTCCGGGCAGACTGTCAATGATGGATTGCGCCTTCTTCTTGGGCTCTTCGGCGGGGACGTTGGACGCATATCGCGCGCTGGAAATCGAGGTCAAGGTTGGCAAAGAACGAATCGGGAGAGTGGTCGGTCGGAGTTTGCTGGCTCCTATAAACCGAAATCTAGTCAGTCGTTGTTGTCTTCATTCCCATTGCCAGCTCATATCCCCTCGTAGAAAAAAGGGCTGTCGGCTTTGCTCGACTTTACGTACCGGCCACACTCCTCGCCAGTCTGGACGCCATTGGATTTTAAAACTCGTGTATATCAATGCCTGCAGAGGGACAGAGACAGGATACACTTGGGCACAGCGTTCTGACCGTGACGTTCTCTTCAATGTGCTGCCGCGAACCTGACTTGAGGTCCGAGTCTGGTTCCTTTGGAGCTTCAAGGTCTCGCTCGACAAGGACTTGGCACCATCGCTCGAAGGGGACTAGTGTGGCCTTGTTGCTCCGATTGGCTGGAGCTACGTCAATGAAATAATTAATCCGCAGGCTTCGGAAAAAAGTCGACCCGCAAGATACAATTCGCAGACTCTCTTTGGCACCGATAAAGTATTCGAGATCCAAATATGGTGCGGTGGAAGAGGGTGACCGCAAGTAGTTAAAACATCAACCAGTCCAGCACTTCCGTCCAACTTCTGTTGGGACTGTGCCTTTGTTTCTTTCTTTTTTATTCAACGTCCCCCTCCAAAATGCCATCGTCGACCGCCATGGACTCGTACGCCTCGCTGATCGCGGGGCCCATGAGCACAGCACAGCGCAAACAACTACTCAAACAACTCCAGTCACCGGCCGCGATTGCGACACTGCGTCGGCCAGAGATTCTAATGGACTTCTTCACCGACAGTCTGGACATGGGCGACCTGGGGCTGGCGGTGCCGGCGTTGCAAGGACTGTTCCACCTGATCACCACACGCAACCTCGACTACCCAGCCTTCTATCCACGACTGTACGCACTGCTCGACAAGGATCTCCTGCACAGCAAGTACCGGTCACGGGTGCTTCGACACCTGGACATATTTCTCGCACCGCAGAACCACCTGCCTGCGGCGACGATCGCCAGCTTCATCAAGCGACTATCGCGACTGTGTCTGTTTGCGCCTCCCTCGGCCATTGTCGCCATCGTGCCCTTCATCTACAATTTACTCAAAACCCATCCGACCACCACCTTCATGATCCACCGCCCGCCACACCCTCCTTACACGAAATTCAAACACAATCTCGGTAACGACCCGTTCGACCCGGCCGAGCCTGACCCACAAGTCACCAATGCCATCGACAGTTCGCTGTGGGAACTCGACACCCTGCGCTCCCACTACCATCCCACCGTGGCGTCCATCGCACGAATCATCGCCGAGCAGTTCACCAAGCAGCAGTACAATCTGGAGGATTTCCTTGATCACGGCTACTCCAGTTTGTTACAGAGTGACTTGAACAAGAAGGACAAGAAGCCTCCTGTGGTTGAATATAAAATCCCAAAGAAGATTTTTACCCGCGATAACGAGGGTTCGGACCATGACACTGCGGCGGATAATCTCCTGTTGGACCTGTGGGATTTCACATCCTAGTATACCAGTGCAGTGCGGAGCGCGATCGTCAACATTGAGCCACTATATTTGTTCGTCTTTACGGGAAAACCTGGGGGTTAATTGGTCACGCATACACCCGCACACACATTCATGACTGACAAGATGCATGCGATGAGATACAACGGGTCGGTTGGGATAGACATTGCATGAAAAAGGAATGCTCGGGTCTACCTTGTGGGGAAAGAACTAGACTAGACTGGATTGTCTGCAGCGTTCTAGCGTATGGATGTTTTTGGCTTTCTGTATGGGACTGGGCTCCCGAAGATGGCCACGAAAACAACAATGGATGGAGTATGGAGTTGCTGTTCAGATCGAAGCCCGAGGATACCCAGTGGGATTTGGGCATACGGATGGATAGACGGGATAATAGACGCATGGATGGAGATATAGCCAGACTTACTGTTCCAAAAGAGGCGGGTTCGTAATGAAACAGGCAGTAAAGAAAGGTCTTTCAACAACCAATATCACACGGCATACAAACTAAAATAAAATATCACGGTCGGAATCCCTCTATTGATCAACCTTCAGGTTTACCTGGGGGAGGTACTGGTCACCACTCCACCGATAAGCAAGCACGTCGGACATGAGATGAGGAGACCAGACTCTCAAGGCACTGCAGGCCACGAAGCAACCCCTTGAACTGCCAAGTAGCTGCCCACTCACTGACAAACTGACTGAACGACTGACCCCTTTGGTGGACTCGGAATGTCTCCTTGAGGACACCTGGTGAGCTATCAAGCAGAGCAGACCTCAGCCCCAGAAGCTCCTTTCCCTCTCCTTCTTGTCTCTAGAACTGTCTCTTATGAGCCTTCTTGGCCGCGTTATGACCATGGTGATGCTTGTGGACCTGCCCCTGGCCCTTCTTCACCTTGACATTGGTGGTTGTGGTGTCATCGTCATAGCCACTACCGATCAAATGGTTCGAGTCGCCCAGCACATCGTTATCTCTCTTGGGCGTTTTCGGCTTCATCAACCCACGCACCTTCTTCCTCCCCGCCACAGCGGCCGTACTATTCATGACCTGAGCAATCAAATACCCATTGATAGTGTTGTGCGAATTCTCCAGCGCAAACAGGGGACACTTGCCATCGTCGTCGTCGCAGTCGACTGTGGGCGGACAACAGATTCCCACGCTGTTAGGACACGTGTTACAGAGTGCATTATCGCTGGTGATATCTGTTCCATTAGTGGTGCCGTTGGTGCCGGAGCCGTGGGTCGTTGGAACGATGAAGCGGGGGTTTGCGTCGGAATCTGGACCGGAATATGGTGCGGGACCAGAATCGTGCGATGAGGAGTTGTTGGTGCTGTTATTGAGAGAAGTAGGAGAAGTGGGAGAAGTCGAGTTGGTCCCGAATTTGAGAGCGGCAGCACCGTCCATGGGTCCAGGACAATACGAAACGTAGACTTCGATGGTGGTTACGGACCGGGACCGTGTTGAACTAGCTGAGCCTGAGCTGGTAGTTACAGGTGCGCCGATCACGGTTGTATATGGGCCTGTGGCGACGAATGTGCCTGAGCCGGTCTGAATTGATCACGGTCCAGTGTGTCAGTGACTTTCCTTTCCGACCAGGAGTGCCAGAGAGGGACGATCGAAAGGAAATCTACCAAGGGTGCTGGGCGCTGTCGAGCTGTCTGTCTCTTTTATGTCATGTTATGTACGTACCAATGTTCCGCAACCTTCAAACCTTCCATTTCCGCTCACGATTCCCGAGCCCACTCGTGACACAAGACCGCCTCCTGCAGCGGGCCATATCGTGCCAGTGCCGGTGAGAGTGCCGGTTCCAGACCCATAGCCACCTATTTATGGTCAGTTTTGTGGAAGTCTAGAGACCCATGGCAGTGTGGATGGAATCATGATCAGCTTGCGTGGACTTACATCCAGTGATGCTAGCGGAGCCCGTGAACGTGCCGCTCGTGGCGACGACTGTGCCGCATCCAACAACTTGGGATGCCGAACCTGTCCAGATGCGTTAGTATTTCTCTGGTAAAAACGAAACTAGGATGACCCAAAGGACCCAAAAGCTTACCACTTGCGGTCCCGGAGGCTACGATAGATGTGTCGGCGAGATATACTGTCCCTGTTCCCTCTGTTTCACTCTGGTCAGAATGAGATTATAAGGAACAGTGAACAAAACTTACCAACTACACCGCTGCCGGAAGCAGTTCCGCATCCTTCAATCGTGTTCGGCACGGTAGTTGTGATATTAGTAAAGACCACCGAAGTAGTCGACGTCACGGGTGTGGCAGTGATTACTGTCAACGTGGACAACGTCGAGGATGTTCCGGAGCCAGTAGTGGTGGTCGACGAGCCACTGTTGGTGATGGTAATGGTGGTGCTAGACACAACAATGATGGAAACTGATGCTGACGGACTCGTGGTCGACGATGTCCTGGACGATGTGCCCGATGTATACTGCACGCTTGAGAGCACACTGGAACTCGAAGTGGTGGATGTTGTTCCTGACATTGTGGAGGTCGAATCTGTCGTCGTCGTTAAAACGATCGTCGTCCCACTGATTATCGTGATTGTGGTGGTCGTGCTGGTAGACGTGGAGGAGCTGGTGCTGCCGCTGATTAGAATGGGCGATACCGATCCTGAAATAGAGGTCGAAGTCGAAGACGATGTGGATGAAGAGGTTGAAGATCTGGTGCTACTGGTACTGGTGCTAGTGCTGCTAGATGTCCTGGTGGCAGTAGTCAAGGAGGAGCTCGAAGATGGCGTGGCCGATGTCCTGCTTGTCGTAGTTGTGTTCAGGGAAAATGACGATGTCGTGGTGGACCGGAAAACGCCACTGCTATAGGTGAAAGAACTGGTGGTGCTGCTGTTGGACCGACATGAGGCCGGAATCGTAAAGCAGCACGGCAAGCCGCTCGACGAGGTTGTACTTGGTTCGAACACGCCCGTGTAGTTGGAATTATAGCAGTACGAGGTTGTGCTTGCCGGGTCTGGGTATTGGAAGACGCCCTGACAAGGGATGTTAACATCACCCTCGCATTTTCCGTGTCTCGCACACTCACATGATAATAATGTGTTGTACATGATGCTGTTGGCGTGGTCGAACTCGAGCTGGAATTGCCAGTAGACACAGCGCCTCCGCAAGGCGTGCAGGTCGCAATGGGAGGATCATTGGCAAATACGCCTCGCTTGAAAAGACCCTTTCCCTGCCGTGTCTTGCTGAAATAGTGATGGTAGTGAAGACTGTACAATGTTTCCCTGGTCCCGTTGGCTGCAATGGTGATGGAAGGGGCCACGGCCGTGATCATCGACGGGAGGATTTCGAAGCGAAGGTCTGAATCTTTGGGCAGCTGATACGGTTTGGGAGTGGGATGATGTAACGGTTCATAGGGCAGGGTAGAATATCCAAAATCAACGAAGGCATATGTAACAATAGGGTAAAAGCTCGCCGTCAACAGGATCAGCGACCGAAAGAACGACATGTTGGCGGCGTGTAAACGAGTGACTTGGAAAGCAAGAAGAGCCTCTCATGAGATGTAAAGAACCACGTAGCTGCACCATTTTCCTTCAAGATCTTTCATCTGTTCCTCTGTCGCGTTGTGCTGTGCACAGACCCGAGTCAGAAGGAATGGAATGCGGCGTGTTAACTCCTACCTTTGCTTGGCTGCCCGTGTTGGGACTGGGCATTATCCCTTGTTCAAGAGATGCCAGACGCCTTGATCTTCATGTTCGAGTGGCGACTGGGTCGTGCGAGATATCGTGGTCAAGGTGTTGGTCATTCTCTGGAGTGGAGTGTAAAGAGGCTGCTGTTGAGGCCGAGGAGACATAAATTAACGAAAAGGAGCTGCACGTGATGGCCACGAACACGACCTATTCTGCAGGCTGCGTACCACGACATTATAGGCCTGAGTGGCTTGTCGTGACAGATGCTATCGGTGTCCTAGTAGTAGTCCTACCTGCTGTCGCTGGCAGAGTCTTTTCATTCCATCGGTGGGTGGGTAATGGGGTTATGTCCAATTGGCGAGATCCTACATCCGCAAGGCTGAGCGGGTCAGGGTCAACCGTAATGCAGATGCCTCAAATCCTCATTCAATCTCAACCAATCTATCCTAGTCCAAACCCTTGTTCCATATACTATAACATCCAGTACCGTGTGTCATCATCCTTGCTCAGGCTATCCCATCACTGATCAGCAGCCAGTTCAAACAACGCAATTGTCTCGCAAAAGTTCGCCTTGTTGACCGAATAGGGCACCACATCTGTGCCTTCATAACTGATCATGAACTGCGAGCCCTTGGTACTGAGTGCCCACAAATAGATATCGGTCGAGTTCCGAATGTCCACCATTCTCTCCTGGCAACTCTCCGTGCCCAGACATGCCTGGGTGTTCCAGTTCTCGAAGAAATTGTACAAGCCACCCCCGTACATGAAGATGGAAGAACTGTTGACGAATCGGAGCCCCCACGTCCGAGCACAATTGGGTTGAACACAGTCGGAGTATGTAGGGTCGTGCCACGAGTCTTGTGGAGTGAACGGAAGCAAAGCGTTCGGGTTGCCCTGGAAGTATGCTGTTTCGTGCTGAATGTGGCCCATGAAGACGTTCCTGGCGTTGACAAACTGGTAGTCATACATGACCGAGTGCTCGGCAGCAGTGCCATACATCCACACTGGGCCGTTGTTGCTTTCGATCAAGAAGCCCCTGGTTGGCAATGTTAGCGAGTTCGGCAACAGCCAGATCTCCGTGAATGTCCTTACCCTTTGTTAAAGATGTAGACCTGATCCCTTGTGCCCATGTCCAATTCATGATCTGCCACCCAGCCCCAGGTATTTTCAAAGTATCCATCAGCTTGTGGAGTAACGTGCAACAGCAAGAAAGCTCCAATGCAGTTTGTCAATTTGGCATTTCCCGACGCTATCGGCGTGGCTGGCGTTTTGATGCAAGTGTCCTGCTGAAGCTGTGTTCCAGCAGACCCGCCTATGCGCCAATGAGCGTCCCAAATGCCGGCAAGCGCTGGGCCTGCTGCCTTGATATTCCATTCAATCATGATGGCACCAGGACAGGGTCCCTTGGTTTCGAAGATAAGATCTGAGATTTCCACGGTTCCAACGTCACCCGGATTGCCAATTTTCCACATAGGTTTCGGGTTCATCTCGCTGTTGAAGAAGGACCCGGTGGCCATGATGATGCTGAGTAGCTCCCCCGTGATTTTCACGTTTGGGGGTACTGTCACCGTGCTTGAGACAATATAGGCACCTTTGTCAAAGTAGACTATCTGGCCAGTGTTGGCTGCGAGGTTGAATAAGGCCTGCATGGCAACCGTATCGTCTAGGATATTCGATTAGTAAAGCGCTCCATAAGGCGAGGCCATTCTCTTCTTACCTGTAACACCATCCCCCAGAAGCCCATGCGCTTTAGCACTCAAGAACGAACTCCACTGGAGCGTCTCATATTGCGGTTTCACGCGATAAATGTACTGGCCATTGCTGTCCACCAAACTGGACGGCCGGGGAATAGGTGCAAGTTGTCGCTGGATGGTCGTCTCCTGGGCCGAGTAGGCGGTTTGACTGGAATTTGCATAGGTACATGTGGTTCCATTGAAGCTCTGGCCGTTTAGTGCCTGACCAGCGGTTGTCCAAGCATTGCCCTGAGCGAACAACGGAATAAATTGCCCGCCGGCCAGAACAGTTCGTGCCTGTGTGCCGCCAGCGGCCGAAATGGCTGCCTGGCTGCCGGTGAAATCCACGTTCTCCAATATCAGGGTCCCAGCTGCCTGGGGAGAGCTATATCCTGGGGCATATGGTGTTAAAATGCCCTGTGTAGCTGAAATGGTGCTGTCCAACAGTACCAGTGATCCAATGGCTTGATTGGAAAAGCCGCCGTTGGTCATGTCGATACCAACGTCGGAGTTTGTAATCGTAATTTGTGTGAAGGTCCAGAGCCAGTCGAAATTCATTTTGATGGCGGTGAGACAGCCGTCCAGATGGATTTTGCGCGTGGTAAATTGCTGGTTACCTAGATACATACCGACAGCGCCACCCGTGATGACCATGTCAGAGAAGAACCCTCCTGAGCCGTTCTCCATATAGATTCCTTGTTGTTGGTTGTTTACCACATCTTTGGCCACCATGTTGATCACAACGTTTTGCAAACTGGTCGCTTGAGCCACTTGCCAGTGTATGCCGGCAGTCTTGAGGGGCGCGGTAGTCATATCGATGATGAAATTGCGGACTTGCCGGTAGAAATTGTTCTGGTTGGCGTACCATTCGGAGCCACTCCCACTTGGAATGTATATATTGGCGTCGAGGACGGCAAGCCCAACGATGTTGGTGAAATTGGACTGCACCTTGATCGTGGGCGGGTTGACGGCATCTCCTACCATCTGTGTAAAGTAGTACATAACCAGTGGCTTGGATACGAGGTATGTTCCCGGCGGGAAATAGACCAGGGCTGGCGTCACTGTAGAAGATTGACAAAATGACCCATAGGTCGAATTTCCACCGCCGCATCGGTTGCCAGGGGCCGCAATAGCGCGATTGATAGCATCAGAGTCATCTTGTACGCCTCCACCTAAGCTCTGTCAGGAGATGGTCATGAAACATCGTCGATCTGTCAATGCTTACCCGTGGCGCCATAGTCTTTGACGTTGCGAAACACCGGATAGCTTGGGTCTTGAAATGCCACTTTTCCAACATTGGGCTTGTTCGCAAGCCAGTAGGTGGATTGAGCTGAAAGACATGCTGTGAAGTGCACAAGATATAGCACAACCACCCATAGATGTCGGCACGAGGACCACATTGCGGCTGATGTCTTGATATGCAGTGACGAGAACTTCTCCTCAACTCTCTGGAACGGCCTCTCCGTAATCGACAAGCTGCGATAATAAAGAGTAGTCGAGACGCGCAACAAGCTGAGGCTGGCCGTGACGCGCCGCATACCGCGCCCTTCTTCGCTCAGGAATGTCCCTTGGCAAGAATGTGGTGTGAGACACAACCGATCCACCTAGTAGAAAATACCTTTCAAACCGCGAAGCCCAGCCAGAGGGAGATATCCGGAGAACGCCATTCAGTATACACAGCTGCAGGAGAAACACTCACCTTACCCAGCCATTTACAGCCATGAAGATCGCCTCTATTTTCGCCATCGGGGTCTTGCTCCACAGTGCCTCTGCATTGAGGATCACGAAGAGAGATGAGAGGTAAGACCTTCTTGAACTGCTATGGAATGTCAGAGCTAACGGCGTTCGTCCAGCTCCGATATTGCAAGTGTGGCTGTGGAAAGTCCCATTGAAAGTACCCACGCGGAAGAGACAGTGGCGCCCACAAATGCAAACAATGAATATGACGACGGCGGAAGCGCAACATGCAACGAATGCATCAAAGACCCTGGGATTTGCTGCGCTGTTGACTGCGAGGGCGGTCTGTGTCCCAAGATTGCGATAGAGAATGGGGGCTGGACAATCAATGGTCTCAAGATCACGGGTGGGAATAAGCGACATTGACGCGAGAGGAAACGATACTGGAGCCAATGAGTCCCGTATGGCGTGGAGAGGATGTGATCGGTATTGAGAGAGATGTTTGTTGAGGATAACCATGCTTGCTTGAGGGATACCTAAATCATATAAGAAAACCAAAACAGACATGAGTGGTCGGAAACTGGAGGAACGAACGATTTGTTGGGAAACAAGTTATGCAAAGTAGAGAGCGAGCTATAATCCGAGGGATATCATCGCAAAAGAAATTGACTCCGGACACCCAGCACGCTCGTAGACCCGGACAGCGTACCGCCGGATTCATGCCAGGATGGTGGGTCAAAGCCCTATCAAGTCGTTGGTGACAAGAGGGTGCTTGATACGTTCATGCCGCCTTCTCAGCTATTGCTACCGTAGGCCTTTTGGATCTCCTTTTCGTACCGGGCCTGGATCTTCTTCCTCTGTAGTTTTTGCGCAGGCGAGATAAATCCCTGTAATGGTTAGCTTAGAGTCACACCGGAAGGTTTCAGGAGACATACATTTTGTGGTGTCCACTCTTCGTCTGCTAGGACCAAACCGTCAATGATTTCAATACCGGAAAGGCCAACATCGCGGCCAGCTTTCTGGATCTCCTTAAGGACAATTTGGTTGAGTTTCTTGTCGTGGACCATCTCTTCCAGGTGGTCTCCCTTGATGCCGTGGGCTGCAGCAATCTTCTTCAAGGCTGCTTCCACTGGGACCACGATGGCGATAGGCTTCGCTTTGTCCTCGGCGGCGAAGACGCAAATGTTCCCAACCACAGGGCACGCGCGGTAGGCGGACTCCAGCTTCTCGAGGGCGATGTATTCGCCATTCAATGTCTTGACCAAATTCTTCTTGCGGTCAATGATGCGTAAATGACCGTTGGCGTTGAATTCACCAATATCGCCGGTCTTGAACCATTTGTCCTCTGTAATCGCCTCCCGCGTCTCTTGTTCATTGTCCCAGTAGCCTTCCGTGACCGGAGGTCCTCGAATCCAGATTTCACCTTGAGGGGGGTTGCTCGACGAGTAATAACCGGCATCCGGGAAGTCCACCAGCTTGATCTCAATACAAGCTGGGATGTCGCCCAGAGCGTGTGGATCCCACGCCAGAGGATCCTGGATGGCACCCATTGCCGTCGTCTCAGTCAGACCGTAGCCTGAGATCATGGGTGTAACGGCATAACTGATGAACTTGATCGTTTCCTGAGAAATGGGACCTCCTCCGTTGAATGCGATCCGGAGCCTGCCGCCGGTTGCATCTTTAAGCTTCTTGAAAACAATCGCGTCGAGTAATCCGGCACCAGGAAGCTTGGCTCCTAGGAGTGTTTGCTTAAGGGACAGAGCCCCCCAAAACAGATTCTTCACGACAAAGGAGCCACTGTTGATCTTTGCAAGTATTCCTTTCTTCACGCTCTCCCACACGGCAGGGACGCCGATCAGGATGGTGGGTCGGAACTCTCGAATATCACCTTTACAATTGCGAACCGAGGTGTCAGAGAGAGTCTTAGGGTTACCATAGCCCATCGTACCGCCCCAGAACAGGCAAACGTTCTCGAACATGTACTCGAAGATGTGTGACTGGGGCAAATAGGTCAACAACGCATCCGATGGTCCGATGTAAGGCGCGACTATGCTTTGCACGCCGGCCATGGCGGCCACCACAGCCTTGTGTTTGATCGTGACGCCCTTTGGTGGCCCAGTTGAGCCAGAAGTGTACATGATACAAGCGAGATCCTCTGGACTCGGCGGCACCGGGTCGACGGGGTTGTCGGCGCCTGATTGCCGCAGTTCCTCAAAGCTCAGAACTTTGAGGTCCGGGAATTCTGACTTTAACTTCTCAAGATCTTCCTGCTTGATCTCAGGATCGGTGTTGTAGATGACAGATTTGACCGTTTTGGCAGCCTTCAGCACCTTGATCAACACCGGGATCAGGTTCGGATCCAGGAAAATGGCCACGGAGTTTGTCTGGACAAGTGAGTGCCGTAAGCCTTCTTCGCCCAGGGAATCGTAGGCAGTGACAATTGGAATGGACTGGGATGCAGCCGCATGGGACATGGCGAGCCAATGGGCACTGGTAACGTTAGCTTTGGCGACTCTGTCGGCGAAAGATTACATACCTGGTAGCTCCGTAAAGGTGCATTTTGTTTTCCTTGGTGATGCCCAAGTGGCGCAGGCCCGAGGCACAGTCGAGGGCGAGTTTCTCGTACTCGATGAAGCTCATGTAGCTATAGCCACTCAGTTCATAGTACGTCCATTTCTTGTCCACCTCCTGTTCCTGGCCATCCACGATCTTCTTCACCTTCTTGTTTTCGACATGGGTCTTGATGATTTTCCTCGTCCCGATGGCCTTTGCATTTCCAAATTTGCGCGAAGCACGTGTCAAGTTGTCGTAGATTGTCTTGACATCATCTGACGGCTGTGTGATGAGCTTGTCCTTTGCCATGGGGTGTCGCCTTGGGATGGTCTCGCCATCTTTCTTTTCGTAGCCCGAGGCTTCGACCGAGAACGGCGGCTTTTTGACAAGCTGAGGTTGCACATAGCCGTCCACTCTGGTACGAGTGTCGTTATTGAGTGACATGTCGATTAGCGGCCAGGAGAGGTCAACGACGAGTTGTTAGGGCAGGGGAGGCCGGTCAGCGCAGGTAGTAGAGGAGCCGCGACAATCAGTAGTCGGGCTTCCGTGAGGCGGGTTTTGTTGGGCAAGACAACGGAGAACCACTTGTGTTACCCAGCGGTACAATGCTTTGTGCCGCGACAGGTAAAGCGAGGAGACAGCTTGATCGAGTCTTGCTAAGGGCAGGAGAGGAGTAAGAAAGTCAGGGAGCCTCCGAGGATGAGAGGGCGAGCGCTATGAACAAGCTAACAATGGAATATACCTGGCTGAGGCTTCAGTTTCTTGCGCAGCTTTCTGGGGTTGGGGTCACCGGTCATTCCAGTGCGAGTGCGGCCACCGCAGTCGTAGTGGTGCCTTACAGTACGTCACGGGGGCGAGATGATCCAAGTTGTGTACAATTGTTGGTGCAGTCCGGGCTCCGGGCGCCGAACGACTCTTGGTTGGCGCTTGTCATGCTGCCTGGAGGGAGCCGACTAGTAGCCTAAAGTACCTACGTAGCGATATTCTCTTTATTTCTGCCGACACTCACACTTCACCCCTGCTGCTACTAGTAGCAGACACCTACAGACCCGGCTCTCTGATGACTTCATCTCGCACAATAAGACCTACACAGTACCTAGGTAATCACATCTCTGATTACCTAGGACAAGAAGCTGTAATGATAGCCAGTGCTCTACATACCATCTTGGGTCCTCCCGTTCAAGATGCTGAGGAAGGTTTGACATGGCCTTGACGTTCCAGCTGGTTCACGGCCCGGCCAATTTCGATATCCTGACTTACCCATGTAGAAACATTCCTCCTGTACACTCAAGACATCCCCAGCAACAATCTCGGCATGGTCGATGCCAAAGCCGAAACCGTCGAGATTGAGATTGGCGGTCATGATTATGTTCTCCGACAGTCGCCTGGTCTTTTGACCTCGAACCGAGCAGGAGGTACCACTGGTGCGGCCTTGTGGAAAATTACGCCGCTGTTAGCGAGCTGGCTTGCATCGTTGCCGCCTCTCCTTCGCGACCTGGGCGCTCTCCATTCCGAGTCAACGGTTGTCGAGTTGGGCTGTGGAGTGGCGGGATTGTTGGGCTTGGTGCTGTCTCGCGTGGTCGGATGTTATGTGCTTACAGACCAGGAGTATGTGATGAAATACTTGAAAGAAAACATCCTCATGAACACAGCAGCCCGAAAATCGGCCACAAGGACTTCGAACAGGAAAGGCAATGCACAACTTGAAAGGTATCAACCGAGAGACAATCTCAGAATGGTTCCGCTCGACTGGGAAACTACCGATGTTGGAATCTTGACCTCTACCATAGGCCCCCAAGGCTCTATAGACCTTCTGGTTCTCTGCGATTGTGTCTACAATGATTTCCTTGTCTCGCCCCTGGTGCAAACCTGCATCGACATCTGCCGTCTGGGAACCACTGCCGAAAAGAACACCATCATCGTCATAGCCCAACAGCTTCGAGCCGATTCCATCTGCGAATTATTCCTGGCTACCTTGATGAAGCATTTTGACGTTTGGCGGGTTCCGGACGAGAAGATTTCGGCAGAGTTACGTTCAGGATCAGGCTACGTCGTCCATCTCGCGACGCTCAAGGGTTGAAGAGGCAGAGGAGCGCAGTAACTGAGACGACATTAGATACTCTTGCAATACGATATCCACATTCTTCAATGCATTTTGTACTTTAGTCCTCGAATACGCCCTGTGTAGCTCGCATGCTAGATTCGTAATGTGCTGGAATGATTGTCAAAGTGAGGGCGGGATGGCAGGTTGTCAGTTGCAGTGGCCGAACGGCGGCCGTCAACAATAAGAAATACAGCTCCCGTTCACTGTCTAGCGACTGTCCAGCACATGTAGTGATCGTCTTTGAGATGACCTGTTCCTTGCCCACGGCGTGGGACGCGAACTCACCGCCTGGAGTCTGCCGCTTTTTTGCAGGCGCCCGAGGACCGTTTCTTGGCATTATTTGCAGTAAATGTTTTGGTAAACTTCCTCTGCAGTTGAACTTGACCCTGGAGCCCTCGCCAACCTCAGAGTCTGACGGCCACTCACCTCTTATCCCGGACCAGGCACCGTGGAATTCCATGCGCTGAGGGTTGTACGTGTTTGCCACGCGGTTTTGAGGCATCCAGGCATCGGCCCTACCGAGGGCAGACGTCGACATCATGGATTTGCGCACCACCATCCAGTCCACTTTGTCCCCCGATGCCACAGTCCGCTCGCAGGCTGAGGCCGCTCTCAAGTCTGCCGAGCAACATGCTGGGTTTATCGGAGCCCTCCTGGACGTGCTCCAGACGGAGCAAGACCCCAACATCCGCCTTTCGGGCGCCGTGTACCTAAAAAATCGGATATCAAGAGGCTGGCCACCGGACACCACGCTTCATCAACCAGTGACCGAGCCCGAAAGAAAACCCTTCAGGGACCGTCTTCTCCCCGTTCTGTCGACCTCACCTCCTTTAATCCGAGCCCAATTGATCCCCATCCTGCAGACTATTCTGCAGTACGACTTTCCTGCAAAATGGCCCGAGTTGATGGACATTACCCTTCAGCTGCTGAATACACAAGATGCCAATTCAGTGTTTGCGGGCCTGCAGTGTCTACTGGCAGTCTGCCGCACATACCGCTTTCGCGCAGGCGAAGAAAGGGCCAACTTGGACAAGGTGGTCTCTATGGCCTTTCCTACATTGTTAGGCATTGGCAACAAACTGGTCCATGAGACGAGCCCAGAAGCGGGCGAGATGTTGCGGATATGCGTCAAATGCTACAAGCACGCGGTATATTATGGCCTTCCTCAACCGCTCCAATCGCACCAGGCAACGGTGGATTGGTGTACCCTGTTCTTGACCATCATCTCCAAAGAACCCCCCGAGTATGCAATGGCAGAGGACCCCGAAGACCGAGAGCGCAATCATTGGTGGAAGGCGCGGAAGTGGTCGTACGCAAATCTGAACAGGCTCTTTGTCAGATACGGGAACCCTTCAACCATCTCGACCAGCCAGGAGAAAGAGTACGGAGAGTTCTCCCGAAACTTCATCACTAACTTTGCGCCGGAGATCCTCAAAGGGTATCTGGGAGAGATCGAGAAATGGGTTGGAGGAAACCATTGGCTCAGCAAGCCTTCCTTGTCGTATACTCTAATTTTTCTTGAGGAGTGTGTCAAGCCGAAGGCAATGTGGGACAAGTTGAAGCCACACATGGACAGCCTGATTAAGCATCTGGTCTTTCCTGTGCTATGTCTGTCTGAGGAAGACCTGGAGTTGTTCAATGATAATCCTCCAGATTATCTGCACCGCAAACTCAACCTTTTCGAGGAAGTGTCTGCTCCAGATATGGCCGCGACGAGTTTCTTGATCGCGTTGACCAAGTCGCGCAAACAGCAGACGTATGTTATCCTGTCCTATGTCAACGAGGTGGTCACGCGCTATGAATCTGCGCCTGATGACCAGAAGAACCCGCGTGAGAAGGAGGGCGCCTTGCGAATGATCGGATCGCTTGCACCGGTCATTTTGGGCAAGAAAAGCCCCATTGCCGACCAGGTCGAGTACTTTTTTGTGCGTCATGTCTTGCCGGAATTCAGGTCTCCACACGGCTTCCTCCGAGCCAGGGCTTGCGAGACCATGGAAAAGTTTGAACAGCTGGACTTCAAAGACCAAAACAATCTTATGATCATCTACCGCAACATACTCGAGTCAATGGCCGATCCTGAATTGCCGGTCCGAGTAATGGCTTCGCTGGCTCTGCAGCCGCTTATTAGGCACGATGCTGTTCGCCTGGCCATGCAAGCCAACATCCCTCAAATCATGCACCAGCTGCTCAAGTTGATGAATGAGGTCGATGTCGACGCACTGTCCAACGTGATGGAAGACTTTGTAGAGGTGTTCGCCGAACAACTGACTCCTTTCGCCGTTGCGTTGAGCGAAAATCTTCGAGACACCTACCTCCGGATCATCAAGGAAATCTTGGAGCGAAATGAGGCAAAGGCAGCTGAGAGTGGCGACCCGGGATACGGAGACTACCTGGATGACAAGGCCATAGCAGCCCTCGGTGTCCTGCAAACGATTGGTACTCTGATCCTCACACTCGAAGCGACCCCGGATGTGCTTCTCATTCTCGAAACAATTCTCATGCCTGTGATCAACATCACTCTGGAAAACAAGCTGTACGACTTGTACAACGAAGTTTTCGAGATTATCGACTCGTGCACCTTTGCGTCCAAGTCCATCTCCGACACCATGTGGCAGGCATTTGAGCTGATGCACAAGACCTTCAAGGACGGCGCCGAACTCTACCTTGAGGATATGCTTCCTGCGCTGGACAACTTCGTCGCCTACGGGCAAAAAAGGCTGATCGAGCACCCTCCGTATCTCGCAGCCATTGCTGGGATGGTCCGCGACATCTTCACCGACCCCAAAGTGGGAGGCGTTGACCGCATCTGCGGATGTAAGCTCGCCGAAGCCTTAATGCTAAACCTCCGGGGTGGGCCCATTGACAGCTACATCCCCACATTTGTGACACTTCCGATGGACGTCTTGACAGGGCCAGGCCAAAAGACTCTTATGAAGAGTTACAAGCTTCATCTGGTGGAAATGGTCATCAACGCCATCTACTACAATCCTATCCTTGCTCTGCAAGTCCTCGAATCCCACGGCTGGACAAACAGATTCTTCTCTATCTGGTTCGGGAGCATCGACTCGTTCCGCCGGGTCCACGACAAGAAACTCTGCATTGCCGCCATCTCTGCCCTGCTCACGATTCGTGCCGACCAAGTCCCACAGTCCGTGCAGACTGGCTGGCCGCGCCTGCTGTCGGGAGCGACATATCTCTTCCGCACACTCCCTGCGGCGCTGAAGCAACGCGAAGAAGCAGTCAAAGCCTCTGACGGCGTGTCGGACACGCTTTCCGAGTATGCGTCGGACGAAGAGGCGGAAGACTGGGCGGATGAGCCCGCTGGCGAAGGCGGCGCCGCCGGTCAGGAATGGGGCAATGTCACCGCGACGTCGGTACCCGACACCAAGGGTGACATCAAGGACGAGTCACAGGCATATCTCGACTTCCTCAGCGAGGAAGCCAAGAAGTTTGGCGCCCTAGCCGACGACGACGACGATAGTATCCTCGACGAGGACAGTCTGCTCGAAAGCCCGCTGGACAAGTTTGACCCCTACGCCGCCTTTAGTGACTCCCTCAACAAACTCCAGGCTGAACAGCCTCAGCTGTACCAGAATTTGACTTCCCTGCTTGACCCTGCAGATCGCGATGTCCTGCAGGATGTCCTGCAAGCCGTGGCTCACCACCAAGCTGCGCAAGTTCAAGCTGCTCAGGGGCTCGCACAGGCATAGGAACACGCCGCGCGAAACCCTCGGCCTGGTCGCTGGTATTACTAGACAGCAGTGTGTCTATGTCTCTGTGGTTAGAACTCAGGCACCCCCCTGCACGACAGCAGCCCGTTCTTAACGGCATGAACATTGAACCTCGAATGCGCACCAAGAACAAGAGGCCTAGACTGTGTGGTGTCTACATTCGGGAGAGTCCTGGAGAATGTCCTGCTTACTACACTGAAGGCTGAAGCCCAAGCTGAGACACCGATCTCTGATGATGGTTTCCAGCCCAAAGGAAGAGGAAGAGGAAGAGATTAGTCAGCTGGTCCAGCAAGCGCACGTTTTCCGTTTATCCAACGTCTGCCCCTTTCAGAATATATCGCGGCTGACCGATAAGGACATGACTCAGAACCTGTTTTCTCGGCCATGATTCAACCTCCTGAGCGCTTGCGCTTGAGTCCGTTCCATTCCCTATCAACCATTCGAGACCAAGCCCTATCCTTGCCCTACCCTTCCTACCCTACCCTACCCACTCTAACCCCATCTGAACACGTGCAGCTCCGTTTTCTCCGTCAGGTGGGAGCAGAGAAGAAACTAGTGATGGACAAGAGGAGGAGAGGAGAAGAAGAATAAGAAACGAGGAGGCCTTCCACATTACACACACCGGATCGAGCCGAGCTCGGCAGGCCATGGATGGGCTTTCCAGAGTTAGCTAAGCTATGGATCTGCCAGGCACACCTTTTCGAGCGTGAGCCCGCTTACACATCACGGCCCCCTGCCCCCCTGCAGAAGATATTAGTCTGGTATAACACTGGAGCTCGCATCTGGTACAAGTCGTGATGTGCAGTGGTCCGCAGGTGTGTGCCCGGGCGAGCGGGTGCTGGCCAAGAATGAAAGAGAGGATCGGATATAGTGGAGACAGAACAAGGACGCCAGCTCGTGTCGTGCAATGACTTCACTTGCGTCCTAAGCTCTGGTGGTCGTGATCACGAGCGTCTAGGTAGCTGAGCTGCCCGTAGAGTGTTTTCCTATTACTATCAAGACAGCCTTTACCAATTCTTCACTTTCCCCGACTGGCTTTCCAGTGCTTTTCCTTAATTCTACATGCATCTATGTTGACAAGATATACCGTCACTCCAAGCCTAGAGTAATTTCGAAACAGGTGAATACCTAAGGAAACACAACATTTCATGATATACTAGTACTGTAGCCTCGACTGAGAAAGTATAGTAAAACGTGGGCACCACTGTTGCAAGGGTTCCCTGTGTGTCCATGTCGCTCATTTTCCTTCACGTGTCAACTCCTGGCTAAGGACAAACCTCTCGCGGCATTGTTCATCTGTGTCCTTGGGCCTGGTTGAGCACGTACATGTTCATCCCACTGTTTCTTTATTCCATACCAAATAAACGTTTGTAGCAATTTTGTCCAGTACCATATGTCCTGCTCCTTCGCTATGCTGGCGATACCTCGTAGACACACAGACACACAACCACAACGACACGACAACGCACAATCCTTCCAGATCCCCCGTCCCAGTTCAGTATCTAGACCTTTGGTGCTCCGGTTCTCCCCCGCCGATCCCCTCAATACCCGCTTCGCCGATAGATTGAGGTCCCAAGTCCACGGGCTGAAAGAGAAAACAAAGCCAATGGTCTAGGTCATCCGTCATATGCAAAGATTGCCCCATTGCCGTCGATAAGAACCCCAGCCGTCCCGCCAGCCTCCAGCACCACCCGCCATTATCGCCCATACAAACCAGGAAACAGATGTGCATAATTTGGAACAGTCAAGTACATGAAACATAGAAGAAGCAGGAACTTTTGCTCAACAAGGGCAGTCTCGTTGAAGTGGTCGGAATGCGAGGACTTCAAAGAGGGTTGAACGAGCGATTTAGTGATCAGAGCCGTCAAGCTTAGGCAGGACTCTTAGCACTTTGAGGACCGCCATTGCGGCGAGGTGGTTGATTCTCGCCACCGACGCTCAAGTTGCCCAGACCGGCGGAAAGGAATGCGAAGGGATCATTGTTGGGTTCATTTCCATAAAAGCCATTCTGGGGCACGTTGACAGGGGCAGTGGTGTCGGCCGCGCCACTGAAAGCAGCCTGGGCAGCCGGGCCGAAAGACGAGTGAGACATGTTGCTCGAGGCGTAGCTCGGAGTCATGCCGCCCAACTGGGGAAACCCGGCACCTGGCGCACCCATACCGGAGGGCATACCGTACTGGCTGGGCGGAGGCTGAGCAAAGGCGGCGCCCGACCCAAAGGCAGCAGCACCAGCCCCGTAAGGAGCCGGTCCAGGGTTGCTGGCAATGCCGCTGAACTCTGACGGGGGGCCCATTGGCGATGGGTAAGACGAGTCCACCACGACAGCTGCTCCAGACCGAGGAGCGCCGCAACGCAGACAGTTGACGTTTTTGGCGAAATTGTGGTAAGAGCATCCTTCCGCGCCACAGCGCCAGTCACCAGCGCGGAACGGAACGACGCCAGCCCCGCCTCGCCCATGGTGTCCCATGCCATGACCATGATGTCCCATGTGAGGAGGATGACCCATCATATGAGGAGAGGGGCCGTAGCCGTAGGCATTGTATCCGTAAGGGTCACCCGCTCCAGAACCCGCAGCCGGAAATGAACATCTGAAGCAAGCAGTACGGCGTTGGAAGTTGGAGAAGCCACAAGAAGGGCAGTTCCAATCACCCGGCCTTGGTCGGTTCTTGCTGGGAGGGAAGGGTGTGAGGATGTCGGCGGCACGATCGAGGACTCGGCTTGATGAAGGCGAGACCTCGATGGCCTTCTCGTTGAGAGCGCGTCCGTTCATGCAGAGACTTTCAGCGGCCTGGAGAAACAGAAATGTTAGATGAGTGGAAGATGCTCTTAGAACCAAATGAAGCAAGGGAGGGGAGAAGGTGTATTAAGGAGGCACCAGAGAGACTCTCTGTGACTCCCCAGAGTGAGACATACCTCCTCATGTGAAGAGAAGACGGCGAAACCTGAGCCTGTTGGCTTATGCTGATCCGGAGTACGGAAGGTCCAGAAGGCGATTGGACGTCCTCCAAATTGAGTAAACCAGCTTTCCAGTTCCGACTGGGTCGTGTCGTGCGGCAGGCCGTTCATGTGGAGGACTTTGCTGCGTTCCTTCAAGAAGGCGTTGACATCGGCTCGGGCGTCCATGGGGCGAGTGAGAACCTCTGGATGTTCATGGGCGGGCTGAGACTTCCGAATCAGGCCTCGCAGCACCCTGGCGAGGGTGACCGCCTCTTCCATGGCCCGGCGAGGGGAGGCAGGCGCCAGGGCCTGCAGATGGAAGGGCAGGTTGTGCTTGATTGGGGCCGACGATTGCACAGGCTCCACCTCCAACGCTGCACAAATGTTTGCTAGAGAGCTGGGCCCAAATGGCAGGGACTCTGGATGGTGCTGTTGCCACCGGGCGTACTCTGAGCGCAGGTCAAAGGTCCGCGAGTGTTGCAGGTAGGCCGGTAGGACGACTGCTTTGTCTCGAGCCTCCCGCGGCAACTGGACCCGCAAGTCCCAGGCGTCCAGTGTCACAAACGAGAACTCCAGGTTTTTGGATATAAGATGCTCCTGGGCGAAATGGTCAAATCGCGAGATAGCATCCCGGAAGGAACCGGCGTTGCGAACATGTTCCCAGGTCAGAGTGGTGAGGCTGGCTGTGATTGCAAAAATCAGTGACTGCAAATCTCCGACGATCCGACACAGGACTCACTGCACAGCGGTGTGATAGGAGTGTTCACGGGCTTGACGAGCACACTCTCTCGATAGAGCTGGAATCAATAGCGTCAATAGTCTGTTCTCCTCTCCCTGGAATCTGCCTGGTCCGTCTCCCGTCCAGCACCAGCCACCACATACCTCGTCACAAGTCTTGCTGTCCAGCAGAATCCAGCCCAGCTCAATCACCTCCGCAGAATCTTTCGTCACATAGACACCGTGTTCATCGCAGGTGGTCGCCACGTGGATGACCACATACCGATCGAGCTTGGGAACGGGTGGAGCAGTCGCAGCCATGATGAATTAACGGAGGTCTTTGTTGCAGTGGAATTTGCGTGTTCGAACAAGTCAACGGACGACGGGGAGACGGCGTTCGATTGATGTTCGTTCGAAGCGAGAAATAGGCCGTGCTACGGTCTGGTTAGCCCACAGGATATCGAGACTCCGGCGGCACATTGGAAATTTACCAAAGTAGATGGCCAGGACGAAGAGCTCCGAAGTCGAGTCAGAAACGGCAGAAACCCGACCAACTCCAACAGATCGGGAATGATGCGAAAAAGATCAAAGACACAATGGCAGACGTCTCTCAATCAACTCGGCTCAACCCAACTCAATCAATCAATCAATCCCTGCAAATCAAAGATACAGTACGGATGAAAGAGAGGCAACAGGTACAGTATCAAGGATGTACTGTAATCGAGGAGTTTACAGACTGCGGCCTAAGGTAGAAATGGGGGAGAGCGGGAGTAACTTTGGATGGAGTTCGAGGCAAATTTGGACCCGGGAGACTTGACTTGACCTGACCTGATTTGGCCGACACAGGCAACTTGAACGGATGATTGTACTGCCACTGCACCGCAGTGCCAGGCATGCTGAGTGAGCGAGCGACGCCGCTCAGGCTCAGGCTGGGCCTGTTTGACGCGGGAATCGGAATTTTTTCCTGGCTTATGCTCGATTACTGCCTGCGCCCAATAAGGCCCTGCAAATGCTCACCACAGCCGCTATCGTCCAGCATCGTCCAGCTGCTAATCTTTAACGCCTGCTACCCCCCGGCTTCATGTTCCAGCTGCACACTGTCTGTGGCTGTCACTGTCACTCTCATCAATCCCGTCAACTCTGCACGTCTTCAAGTTCGACATTATTTTGTTCCTGTATCGCTTGCTGCTTGTCTGCTAGTGTGTCTATGTGTTCTCCTCGGTGATTATGCCATCGTCCACTGTACATTGGTTGCATTTGTGGTGAAATGTTCCAGGTTCTTATCTCAACCATTGTTTGCAGGTCGGCGGCGACTCTTGGCCTAAGGAGCCTTTCGCTATGGGAACAGACGAGGGTACCTTGGCCTTGGGCTTATGCCGTCCTACGTGCTTGATGGAAGCCGGAGCAGAGTGCCCGCAACCCCAGCAGTAAAGCTGCGTTCAAGGCAAGCAGAGCCGTCTAAGTTCTACCTTGATCAAACGACGTTCCTTTTGCATTGTTCCTCTGGATGTCTGCAGCACTGACATGTTCTTTTTGTGCAGGTAACCGTGGCGGAACTCGTACAAACGGAAGTGTCAAAGTCCCCAGTTTCTTCGCCGTCCAGTAGTGGCTTGTTTCAGACCCCTAGCTACCCTGCCATGGATCCGACCGCCTGTGGAGCTCGAGCTCAAAGGACCTAGCTTTCTCGTTCGGCTATCCGTGGGCCAGAGTAGAGACGCTCGAGCATCCCAGAAACGTGGAACTTGCCCAAAGCTCGGGATGCGGGCGGGAGAGCGCCCTGACAAACACAAAACTTGAAGTAGCTGACTGCAGCCTAGGTAGATACAACTTTCTTGCGCCAGAAGAACGACTTCTATCACCTGTCATGTACAACCACCCATGCCGCATGGTTGGCTCTTCACGGAGACTAATGGCCGCGGTGGCGCACCCATATTTAGTGGAAAGACACTGATGGATAACGGTACCACGGTACCACAAGGAACTAGAAAATGCCCCTCCATTGTGGTATGCCTCGTACAGCTTGACATTCATGGTCACTCCATATCTGCCTGCCATGTCTGCCGTGCAGCACAACGTTGTGTGAAGCAGCCCGTCATGGTGCCTTGCAGCCTATGGTCGAGCTGTGAAGAGCTTCTCTTTCTGACCTGCCGAGAGACACCAGACGCCAATATGCAGAGAGGTGAGTGCAGGGATGGTTCTACCACCAATCCATTTTGATCCTGAGCCCTGCCGCGGCGCCTCCTGCCGACACCCGTGCACCATCTGACAGTCCGGGGCACCGGGGTCTGAATTTAGACAGCCCCCTCGACGGCCGCTGGGTGAAGCCTGGGTGGCTGAGGAGGAGGCCTTCGATACGCAGAGAAATTACACCTTTACAAGAAATCATTCATCGTTCATCATTCACGCCTTGATCGATATCTTCAGTCGACGCCGAACGCAGTCGAAAAGTCGCCAGGCTGGACTTTCCTTGCAACTCGACAGGACGAAAGTATGGAAGCCCAAGCTGTACTTTGCATGTGAAAAGGACCAGGCATCTTTCCAAACACTCTCAGCTCGATCGCCCTGTGTAACTGTTGATCTTGATGCCCAACCCGATACATTCGACCCCAACACTTTCTAGGGACTATCAAGCCGCTTCAGCAGAAGTCAGACACAAACAGCTGGGCCTATGCCGGCGTTGCGCTACAAGATCAACAGCATGAAGTGCAGATCCTGTCTCTAAATGACGGTCAGGTCATAGACAGCCTCGTACCCGTTGTAGGCAACTCCTCTCAAGTTCCAGGGGGATCGTTCGAGGGTTTGTTGATTACCGCCAGCATCGGTCGCTTTGGAGAATATTCTCCTACCATGTCCCCTCTCGATCTTGATTCTTGCGTGCCACAGGACCCAACTCCATTTGCTTGCGAATTTGCCACCATTTTCAAGATGTGCATCAGTCCAAGTCTTGCCCTCATCCCCAGAGACCTGTACCCGGACAACTGGGCCGTGGGTACCCTGTGGAACGGCATAGCCGAGCACATCAATCAGGCCAGATGCCGGAAAACGGATGGCGGCCTCGGAGGTCGGCCATGCGACACAAGAGTTGATGGGCATTTCGAGCATTGTCGGGCACTTGGCCCAAAATTTCTCTGCACTCTCGGCATCAACTGCTTCTGGTGGTAAGATTTTGTAATCACGCTGTTGATAGAAACAGGGCGACTCCTGGTTGGAAACTGTGACGCGATCGAGCCATTTCACCGAACGAGCCCCAAGCACGCCTGGGACAATTGCGCGGACGGGGAACCCGTGACGAGCGGGCAAGGGCGCACCATTCATCTGAACCACAGGTGACAGGAATCAGCACGCGCCCGGACTGCGACAGCGTCATGCAGAGTCTGACAAACCTTGACTGCCAGGATCACATCCATTTCCGGACTCATGGCCCTATCGAAGGGTATGCTGCCTCCATACCAGTCATCATGCTGGGTCTTGCCACCGTAATTGGCGAACTGGACATGTCTGGGTGATACACCGTCATGCATGACTTGAGGGTCGTCGACTCCGGCGGCGAGTAGGATGTCACGAACTCGGGGACCTTCCCATGTACAATTCATCACCGCGCCGTCTAACCAGTCCACACCGAGGACCTCTTTGATGCGGGTACGCATGGTATGGCGACGGTTTCCCGCACATTGCAGCGTGCATGTGACGGAGTGTTGAGGGAAGTCATTGACCAGTTGGTCAACGGTGAGGTGCAACGGCTTGGAAACAAGACCGTCAACTTGGACACGGTGGTCCTGTGCTATCCTATGTTGAATCGGGCCATGGTTTCGGTCGAAATTGTCGCCTTGGGTGATGAAGCTGTTTGCAAGGGATCAGTGTCTCGTCTTCTCTGGTGCTACGATCACTCACCTAGAGACTAGGTCGATCATGGGGGCCTCCCTGTTGATTGGTTTCTCAACAGTGCCATCGTCCACCGGACAAACCTTTCCCTACCCAACGGGTCAACTTGGTGTTTGACTGAGAGACGCTCAGGGTGTTGTCTTCTTACCACTGTCATTTCGACGCACAGTATACGTTACAGTCCTGAGCAATGAATCAACAGGGGAGGCAATCACGGTAAGTTCTGAAAGCACTGAATCCGATCATGTCCAGCGAGAGAGAGGGGTGGAGAGGGACAAGAAGTGAGGTTGTTCTGTCCATGGCGGTACACCGACGCGACGCCAGTGCCCGACAGACCCCGACATGGAGGGTAAACCAGTCGTGCTACTGGCCGACGTCCAAGTGGCAGTGCGGGGAAGCGCTGTACACCTGTCTGGCATGTCGCTCAACCTCTCTTGACAGGAATTCCTGAATAAACCACCAGGAATCTTTGGTATAGACATCTCTACTATGAAGCAAGGCTGAGCATATCAGGAACACTCTCCACATCACGCTCCTGACAGGACTCAGGGGCCGGGGGAGTCCACTCAGCCAAAGGAGACGAGAATCAGCCAGTCAGAAGCAAGAACATACCTCGTCTATTGAGCACGCCATTTTGCGTCTGACGATTTGTAAGGCGCCGTAGTCGTAGGCTGTCCATTGGCATTGCGTGTGGTGTCTCAATACTTCTCCGGTCATTACATAATCTTGACAACCAATCACTTTGGAGCTTTTAACCTCATCAACTTGAACTTGAAGTTGTCCCCATCAAGCCGCAGTATGCGATACTACTAGCCACGGGATTTTCGTACAGGAGGTTGCTCGGGGATTCTTCGAAAGTGAAATCAGCACTACTAGTACCGGGACTGGAATCATAAGTATTGGAGGAACTCTTATTGTCGAGATGACGCTCTGGTCGTAAGTTAAGACCCAAGCGAACACGATCCCAAAGCCGAACCTGAACCTGTTCCTGTTGGCATTCTTTCTTCTACCTTCTGAAGCCCCTCGGCTGGCCCGGTCGAGATTTTGAGTTCACAAACTGACTCTGATGACATGACGTCTATGGAAACAGTTCATACAAAGCTCTCACCCCGAAAACGCGGGCTATCATCGGTGTTGCCCTTATGGTCAATGCCTCAGCCATGCTGATGTTCTCGGACAAGATTGAAGCCGCGCTGGGGTTGACGCCGCCTCCGGAGGACGAGACCAAGCTGTTCAAGGTCTATGGCGTGGAGCGGGAGACTAAAGGCTGAACATCAACAGTTGCCACTGAACTTTGTTGAGCTGTGCAGAGCATTGCTCAGTTTTTTGACTCCTGGCGATCAGCTTCTCATGCCGCCTCTCCCAATCGAACAGTTCTTTTTAGGGTGCTTTCATTCGTCACCACTTCAGTGGAAACCAGGCCAGTATGAGATGTCGTCAGGATGGGATGGAATCGACGCAGAGAGAGGGCGCGGAGGAGGCATTGTGATGCGCGCCTTGAAGCAGCCACAGGCGACTCTCGATCTATTCCCGGAAAAAGCCGAACTTGACAGCCTACTACTAGGGTTCAGAGCAGGATCATGGCCCGGTTGAGCGAGCGATATGGTCGTATTCTTTGTTTGTCATCTTGAAGAGGATTGCCGCTCTACTCCTCGTATCAACTGGACCGCCGCGGTTGTTTCGGGCGGGATCTTGTCTTGACGATTCGATGAAGGTAGCTGAGCTGATGGCCTGAACAGGAACCGGGTTACGCAACGCGGATGACTATGGCTGCTGCAGATGGAGGTGGAGATGGGGAGATGGGGTCTTGCACGCTTTTTTATGTCTCTCCGACGAAGTCATCATGGAGTATTTGCGAGCATTGTGACTCGGTCAAAAGACGACTATCGGGGACATGGTATCGACGACTCGGACAGAAGACATGAACCGTAACGGCCATGTCATCCAGAATGAATCAGAGGGCAAGCTTGTCACGACAAAGGGAGATAGTTAAGATTACCAGCTTCAACTTGAAGACGTTACAATCCCGCTCGAGGTGGCCTTCTGTAGAGTCCCATGCATTGAACATATGATCAGATCAAGAAGTTTCTGCATTGACTTTATGAGCTTGCAGCTGGACTGGGCTTCGCAGACCATTGAGCTTCTGCTGCCACTGCGTCTGACACCTCGATACAGCTTCCTGTCCAAGTTTGACTTGTTTTGGCCGGTCCTTTGTGAAAACTCGAGCCTATCTCCTATGCATAGCCATGCCATGCCAGACCAGGTTCATCCTCATGTTGGAGACGAACCAATTTAGGCGGCAGGAGGAGCACCACGGCCACGACCGAATCCACCACGGAAAGTCGGGGCAAACTCGCCAGGGGCTCCGCCTTCCTTGCCTTCACCAGCATCACGGCGACGGTATCCACCCTCACGGTCACCTCTTGGGCCGCCACGGCCACCGCCGCGACGCTCACGGTCATCACCACCCATCATGCCACGAGGAGGAGCGTGGGATCGTTGCTGCTTGATGTGCGTCGCTGGCACAATCTCGGCCGGCAGATGCAACCACTCGCGCAGGTAGTCGAGACCCTCGGGAGTCAAGGTGTAGTAGTAGTATTGCCATGAGAACTGCGTCTTCAGGTACCCACGGGAGGTGAGAGACTGGCACGCCTTGATGACCTATGTACCAAGAGAATAGTTAGCATTTTGTTGCGATCGGCGAAAGAGCATGCGCTGGGCAGCATGGCTACATACATAGAGGTTCTTGGTCTCAATGTCCTGGTGCTGAGGCAAGTTGTAGTCCTTCTTGGCCACGAGCACACCCTCACGGAAGAGGTACTCGTGGATCTTCTTGCGGTCTGCCTTGGGGATAAGCCTGCAGTCGTAGGAGTCAGCTGGATGTGTCTTTGTAGCCGTAAGCGACTGCAAGAGAATGTAAATACGTACATTGTTGCGAGTTCCTGGCGCTCTTCGGGGAATCGCACACAATGCAGGAAATCGGGTGGTTGTGGTGGTGGTGATGAAGAGGGAACTTTTGGGAAGTTTTGAAGTTCAAAGTCGTCGACTACTATCGCACTATCACTGGGTGCGGCGGGCCTTGTGCCGGCGCAGAGTGCGTGCAGAGTGCGTGTGTGGAAAAAAGTGGTCTTGGCGGACAAAAGTCTTGGCGCCGCACATCCTGCAGTGCGCACGTCGAGACAACGACCCGATCTTAAGTCGCTTTTGACGATACGACAACCCAACTTCACCCAACCCACGTCAATTCCTCGAAAGCATACTCTCGTTGCTCGCCTGAAGAGCTGGTGACTATCAGGTCAGTACTGCTCCCTTTGCGCAACGCAACTCCTGCATCCGCATTCCTACGAATCCAAGCAACACCGAGTGAACGAAGTCTGGACTGGGTTTGAACAAGCGACAATCTTGTCAATTCTGCCGACTACCAGAATCCGAACTCCAAACAATCTTTTGCTTAGGATCTTTTCAGCTGACCGTTGTCAAATCTTGTCTACAGTCCTCTTCGGTTTCGCAATCATGGGTATCTCACGAGACAGCCGCCACAAGCGGTCCGCAACTGGTGCGAAGCGCGCCTCGTACAGAAAGAAGAGGTACATATAACCTGCAGTCCCCTGGAGGAGCGGCGGAAGATATTGTTCGAAGCGGGAGATTGGAACATTCAAACCATGGCAAGACGTTGTCTAACGGGATACATTTTTGCAGAGCTTTCGAGAAGGGCCGTCAACCAGCCAACACCCGTATCGGCAACAAGCGAATCCACCTGGTGCGCACGCGAGGCGGCAACACGAAATACCGAGCGCTGCGTCTGGAGAGCGGCAATTTCTCGTGGGGTAGCGAGGGTATTGCCCGCAAGGTGCGCGTGATTGTCGTGGCCTACCACCCGTCCAACAACGAATTCGTCCGCACAAACACTCTGACCAAGTCGGCCGTGGTCCAAGTCGACGCCACCCCTTTCCGTACCTGGTACGAAGCCCACTACGGCACCACCATCGGCCGCAGACGCCATGGCCAGAAGGCCGGCACCGAGCCGGTTGAGGAGAAGAAGGTCAGCCACAGTGTCGAGGCCAAGCGTGAGGCTCGTCTGAAGAAGGCCGGCAAGCTTGACGTTGCCCTGGAACGCCAATTCGAGGCCGGTAGACTCTACGCCGTCGTCAGCTCCAGACCCGGCCAGAGCGGCCGTGTCGACGGTTACATCCTCGAGGGTGATGAGTTGGCTTTCTACCAGAGAGCTATCCGGAAGTAGACGATGCGTCGTGGGGCGTGATATGCACACCGGGGGGTTTTTCTGTGGTTTTTGTGCGTATGGTGGTTTTCCAAGGTCTGGGGATGACAAGAGAGAAGGTCAGAGACACAGTGCGCGCGAGAATCCCAAAAAAAGGTCCCCGATCATCGTGGGCAATCTCAAGTTTGCTGCGATGGTGGGCTCTCGTGTGTGCTTTTTGCATGTGTGTATGCGGTTGCGGCCATGGTGCGTCGAGTCGGTCATTGCTCCATCTCCTCGCCCTTTTCTAGCCTTTGGGGACGTGGTCATGATTTACGGGCATGATGACGAAAAGAATGGCGCACTCAGGACCTGTAACATGCAGACAGAAGCGGAACGAATTGACAGAAAAGCAAGAACCCAATACCACAAGGCTAGAAAGTTTTTCCAATCAACTGTAATTTCCAGTGTCTTATATTTCATCTGCTTTTACGTGCTACGGGGTGTGGAAGTTGTTATTTTCAGTGATCAATTGTTTCATTCAGCTCTCACTTGCTATGAACTTGCGAAAGTGTTTCGCATATCAGCCCAACTATATCAAGCTGGAACTTGGGCGTCGATTCATGCTTTGTTTGGACTTTGCCATGATTCGAATTCGCCTAAACCTATTGCTGAGGCAGAGCATATGAGGAGACATTCTTCCTCGATGGCTTGGACCCTTTGTGTGATATCAAGACCTATGACTTGGTCCTAGCTCATATCTTGCTCCACCACAAGAGCCGGCCTTCTGTAGCCTGAAGCTGCTTCGTATTGACCCAACCGTTGTCTGTCCTTGGTCGATCGACGTTTCTCGTTCGCATTGGTGTTCTCGCGCCGTTAATGCTGGTGGATGATTCCACCGTGTTCCTTGACAGCGCTTGCCGTCCTAGAGTAGCCAATGTTAGCAGTGAATGACTAAACAAGCGAAAAGCGCACTTACTGAGCTCAATTATTGGTAGTAGCGGCCGGGATATCGGGGGTGTTGAAGCACATGCGGCCGGCCTTCTGAGCCCACTCGATGACAGATTGTTCCATCTCTGCAGTGCTGGGGGTCATGCCAGCCATGCCCATCTGGCGAGGAAGAGTGGCGATGTTTCGTTCATAGGCAGTGACCAAGCCGGCAGCTCGTCGGTCCATTGCTTCTTGACGGCGACGGTTCAACCGGGCACGAGCTGCTTTGAACTGCTTCTCGCAGATTTCAATGGAAGCGAGCAGTTTGCCGTGTTGTTGGAAGAACTCATTAGTGACCTTGTAGTCAAACAGCTTCTCGGCGGCTGCGCGGGTGTCTTTGGCAAGACGCTCCTTCTCGTCCTGGACCATTAGAGCGAACTGCTCGGCGGTGCAGGTGGTCTTGGTGGCGATGATTTGAGCGGCGTTCGGCACGACCTTGACAATGTGGTCCAGCAGGCGCTGGTCGTTGCGGTCGATGAACAATGCTTGGTACAGCTTGGTGTACATGTCAAAGGTCACCATTTCCGCAGCGGCGATGACCCAGCGACCTTGGAGTTGGAGCAGCTTGCGGTAGAAAGCCAGGAGAGTCTTGCCGTTGGCGCTGCGAGACAGGAAGGGACGCAAGGCAGCCAAAGCTGGGCGGAGGTTCTTGTATTCGACCTTGGGACCCGCTTCTCGACTGAGAAGGTAGTCCATGACCGTTGGGTTGTTGATGATCCCCTTGATTGGGAGAGGCGCTTGGTTCTTGAGGAAATGGGTCAAGCTGGCCTCGTTGTCTTCGTACAGGAGGGAGAAGATAGGATCAAGACAGAGGGTTCGCGGAGCTGCGACTCGGACTGGGAGACTGAAAGACATGATGAAGGTGATTTTGACGTTTCAACGTTCGCTTGAGGATGAGGATGTGTTTGAGATAGGAGGTTTAGACGTGCAGTTGGCTTTGAAGATGGCTTCTTGCTTGTGGAAGTGTAGTTGAAGGATGATGGTTTGGAATGGAGGTTTGAAGGATGGAGGAGATATGAAAAGAAAATGAGAATTAGAATGTGCGACTGAGGTTGAGCGCATGTAGGAAATGAGGTGGCTGGTCGGGGAAGTGAGGTTCATCTGCGACGGCCAGCTGCGACAATTGCTCGAGGAGGCCGCCGTTGTGTTTCTGTAGAGCGGTGCTGGTGTTGATGTCCAGGGAGGCCTCCCTCTGCGCCGACATGCACTTCTCGTGAACACCGCAACACCGCCAACACTATTGGCCACCGCATTTTGCTATTAACATGACTCTCATTTGAATCTTCATCGACTTATGGTCATAGCCATACTCGAGGCATAGTCTTCTTGTGCAGTTTGATGGCAACATCCATCGTCGCCCTTACCTTCGAGAACACCTCAGAGGCGGATTCAGCACGCGCGGCAAATGCCCAACTAGCTTTGTGCATCCTCCACACTCTTCATCGGTACTTCTCGTCGGTTGTTATGGTCCCTGCCAGTGCAGACAGTTTATACACGATAAACAACCACACCTACGTTCAAGGCGTACGGGGCGGTTCAGCCTACCACAACACTGACCTTTCGAGTCCTACCTTCAGCACGTGAAACAACGCGCAGTCAGCGACCCAGCCAATCCGGGCAGACCGGTCGTCAATCTAGAGCGAATCGTCAGGCCTTTTAAGGTCCTCATTATCGAGCAGCTATCGCCGATTGCCTGCTGAGCTCCTTGAGGTCGAAGCAGCAGAAGTTCAGAAGCCCGCTGGCAAAGAGCTGGATGCCTCCTAGACGAAAGCGCAAGGTGTGAGAAAGACAGCAATACTCTCCCAGGCACATTCATGCTCCTTGGAAAACGTTGGCAGCTGAGCAGACGACAGAAACAAGGAAGATGAATGAATTAAACAAGGGCGGAGAATAACATCCCGCTCTATTTTAGTCGTCGATCATCAGCGGCGCAGGGTCCATTCAAGCATGAACAAGGGTGACGGGAGATGAAATACTCGGCTTCATTCCTCTGGATTGTCACTCGCTTTTTCTACTTCCACTTCACATTTGCCTACAAATGCTTGACTAATTGTGCTTTTGACAAGTTTCGGATTCATCGAGCCGGACGTGGAAGGACTCCTCATGCCCCTCCTACTGTGCTACTCATTTTTCCCCACCATGTTCGACAGGGAGCCTTACTAGGGCACCTTGCGTCCCTCTAGTCGAAAACAATGGCTGCCTTGATGGCGCTCTTGTTCTTCATCGACTCAAGACACTCGGCCCACTGATCGAGCTTGAATGTCTTGTTGACGATACCCTTGACCTTAACCTTTCCGGAGTCTGTACAGCGCAATGTCAGCATGGACGATTCAATCACCAGCCTAGGGCTACGAGAAAACATACCAAGGTAGTCAATGGCAGCAGGGAACTTGTAAGTCTCGCTGAAGGAGCCGAGAATGGTGATCTCGTCGCCAAAGATCTTGGACGGCGGCCACGTAACACGGTCCTTGCTGCCGTACACGCCATACACGACGAGCTTCCCGCCTCTTCGAACATAGTTGATGGCATCCTCGAGGATCTTGACGCTGCCCGTCGCCTCGACGACAATGTCGAAGCCGTATGGGTTGTCTTTCTTGAGCTTCTCGAACTGTGCGCTGGGGTCCTTTCTCGACAGTGCGACGTACTCATCCGCTGCATCCAACGATTTGGCCAAATCCATCTTCAAGCCCTCGGGGGCTGCAATAACGACCTTGCAACCACCGTTCTGACGGAGCATCTGAGCTAACACCAGACCTGTAGGTCCCGCCCCAAACATGAGCACACTGGAGCCCATCTTGGGTGCAATCTTGTCGAGCCCGTGGGCCGCGCAGGAGGCCGGCTCGAGGAGAGTGGCATCAACATCGGAGAGGTTCTGGATGTGGAATACCCGCTTGGCCGGATAGGCGCAGTACTCGGCAAACCCGCCATCCATGGTGACACCATGAGCCTGGAAGTCCTCGCAGAGCAGCTCCTCTCCTCGACGACAGTAGAAGCACTCTCCGCAGAGTTCGGAGTTGTCGGCAACCACACGGTCACCAATGTTGAAGCCCTTGACCTTGGGTCCAACCGCTGCCACGACACCGACCGTCTCATGACCAGGGATCAACGGGAACTGCAACAGTGGTCAGTGGCAGGCAACGCAAAGTACTCGACGCTTGCTCGCCCTACCTTGGCCAGAAACTCTCCTTCGTGGATGTGCAAGTCGGTACCGCACACGCCGCAAGCCTTGACTTTGATCTACACCGCCCTGTCAGCAACTCCTCCTTTTGTCCGGCTGTTTTTGTTGTTGTCTGGTCACATACAAGGACATCGTTGTCACGCAGTTTTGGCAGAGGCACTTCGACGACGCTGAACTTCTCAGGCTGATCGTATTCTGCAATCGAGGTCAGTGAAAGCAGTTCTCAGACAGGAAGCTATAGGTGTGTGGGACATACTCAGCGCCTTCATCTTAGACGGAAGCTCCGAGGAACCCATTGTGACAAGTGTGAGGATATCTGAACGGTTTCAACAACGATTGCAATGTGAGCAAGGTGTGTGCAAGAGGTGTAAGAGGTGCTACAGGTCTGGAACTGGGCAGAAGAAGCCGATGAAAAAGACAAAATATATGCGGAAAAATAAATGTTGAGGGGTGCGCCAGGGGTCCAGCAACTACGGTATCATCATACTCCTACTATGCGGTGAGAGATGCCACACTGATGCCAGCAATGACAACAACGGCGCTCCAGCGGCCGAGGGCGAGCGCGAGTGCGGGGCGATTCTCGTTGCTTCGAAGACTCGTCTCGGGCAGTTTTGGCCACAACGGGAACGGCCGAGCACGAAAGCTGAACAATGGGCGTCGTCGACCGACTTCCGATGGGCCTAAAAGACCCCAACCAGATCGATCGGCGAAATGTTGCATTGAGAAATACTGGACTCCGAGATATCATCGTTTGGTGCTTGTGTCGGTCTTATCGCAAAATACTCAGAACTCAGAGCTCAGGACTTGCGTGCAAATGCCCGACAAGCTTTCCATTTTTAGCCCCTCCGCCGGCAGGCGTATGCTGCAGCTCTGTTCACCGATTAATGTACATCCATAACGGAGATTGGAACGAGAGTCATGTTCATAGGTATCTTGTTCACTTCAGCAATCTTTCCAACTACTGCCCACCTCAGCTCATGTATGTACAGCTACAGCGTAGAAGTAATACATTTCTAGCCTGAGGTACCTGGCTGTAGCTAGCTAGTCTCACAATGCAGATCGGGTCCCCCGTCCCTTCCTACCCCCCTCGGCGGGCACGCATCCAGAAGCTTCCCAGCCTCGAAGACGGTGATGAAGAATTTTGAAACTTTGTCTCACCGCATCTCCTTGACCGTAACGTTTGTAGCTGAGGTAGGTCGATACCCACCATGCGCGCATATCTTTCTTCCGATCCCAAGGGACTTCGACCCAACTCTCACAATACCAAGGAAAGAATACTTATCGTAGTTTAGGAGACTTCGAGCTGAATAATGTACAACCAATCCACCCTCCCTTCTGGTTGGAAAACCGCTGTGGAAATGTTTTATTGCGATCCTCACTCCCTTTGCATTAACACACAGTTAGGTACTACTACGATCATTCAGCACGGTAGAAACGGAGCCGCGCCGACAATCTCATAGCAACCGTTAGATGGGAATGAAATACAACATATTCTCGAGTTCATAAAGATATTTTGAATACTGCTAATACGACATTTTCTTCGTGTGAACAAAAGCTACCGGTACAGTATGCAACGCTATACGATACCAATGCCAGTATCAATGCCACTGCTCTCTTCTTCAAGACTCATGCTGGTCTGTCTGACGATACCCCACTCTTTGCAGTCCCAATGCTCCTCATTCACATCTCTTATATTCATTTCTCCCAGCCAGTTCTGCCAGGCGTGGCTGCAATCCAACCGGCGGCACCTAGCAGTCCATTCCATGGTAAACCGTCTCCTGGTTATTTGCCGCCCCCCCGGTCCAAATCGATGCATTCAAGCACTCATGGCCGCGTATGTAGTGTGGGTATCATTCCAGTTCGTGTCCTGCTCCAATCCCCGTGAACCACAATGTCCCCCGACGCCGGCGCTCCTGGTAATACAAAAATCAACCGTTCCATGTCCATTTTCTTGCCATAAGCACGTAAAACAAGGCCGGATTTCATCATGTTACTCCCCCATTCCCCCGGTCTACTTCAATCCAAAACCCTCGCTGCCCGTGACTGCCATCCAGAGTTTGTGTTCTAGTTTTTCCCGGCTACTGTATCTGTACAGGCTGAGCGTGTTGAAACACGTCCGGGCGATGGGAAACCGTTCAACCGGCTTGTTCGTCGGACGGCCCAATCCGTCGAATTCGTCTTTGCTTCGGATCAGCTGGATGCGAATGTTGAGGTTGGTGGCCCCCATGGCTGGTATGCGATCACTTCCAGTGATGAAGCTCAGGATTTTCCTCTGGTCCTCGGGAGACACCCTTGCAAAGAAATCCCAGAACCACACCACCTGGGATTGCTTCTCCGGTGGTCCTTCGTTCTTGGGCCATCCATCGTAGGTAGCCACTGCGCGGAGACTCGCAATGTCGAGCGGCTCGTCCGAGCCTCGCACGAGGAGTTCGATCTCTTCGGGTCGAAACAGTGATAGTGCATTTCCACCACACACGGTGAAGAATCCGCGTTTGAAGGGCTCGTATTGGCGCGCAACAGAAGTCTCCAACAGGTAATGGATGTAAAGATCCACAAACTCCCGTCGGTTTGCATTGGTCACTGCCCGTTTCTCACCCCCCGGGCAAAGTGGGACTTGAACAATCTCACCATAGCGATCCATCTCGGCCACAAAGTCTCGACAAAAAGTCTCCTCTACATCTCCTTCGAATTCTAGAAGCTGTTTAAACCCACGCGCAAGTGCGGGACGGAATTCCGCCAAATCTTCCAAGGTGAATCCATGGCCAACTTTGGGCGTCGAGGTCAGCTTGTCACCCGTGGAAGGCGCAGAGGCTAGTAACTTTTTGAAGACAAAGGGCGGAAACGCCACGTCCAAAATCGTCGAGTTGTAGATGGCGAGACCGAGTAAGACCCCAACCAAGAAGAACTGCTCCGAAGACTCAAAACAGTAAGGATTGAAGTAGCAATAGCCGGAGTCGTCATCGTAAACAAACAATCCATGGTTGGGGTCGAAGATCTCTCGGACGAGGAGCAGGAACCATTCTTTGCGGATTCCACCCGCATCAATGCCTTCTTCTCCCTGGAAATCAATCCGCAGCCCTTTCTTGATGTCACTTCCGCCAGATCCCACAACTTCCGACACGCTGCGAAGACTATCTTCGACCAAACAATCCCGCCGGACTTTGAGGACCAAGAATTGACTCACGGCTTTCCTGCTGAGGATGCTGTCGAAAAAGGCCTCTCTTGCTTTGACCTCCATCTGACGTCGAGCGTCGTGTTCGAGAATATGGATTTTAGCATATATACTGAGGAAGAATGGATATTGACAAAAGGTGAATTTGCTCTTGGTGGTTTCCCAGGTCTCAAAATCGGCAACCAAGTCCGCATAGTCCAGCATGGTGTTGTAAAAGCTGCTGATCGGAATAATCTGGCCATAAGATGACCCGGTAAGTTTCAGTCCATGTCCAGTACCGAGTAGTCGTTGCTCTTGAGACCCTAGACCGTCTCTTCTCCTCCCACTGTGTCCGACATTGGCTTGAAACAACAGAGCCATGACTCTGGCGGCAGCCCGGATCTGCCAATCTTCGCCGTATGAAGCCAACTTGGGCTTGCCGTCGGATTTTCCCGCCGAGGTCGAGGAAGGTCTCCCACCGAGGGCGGCATGAATTTGGGAAGCATGATGCATGCCCGGTTCCGAAAAGCTAGGTACCAGGCCCTCTGTAGGATTGACAGGCGCTTGGACCGGACGTTTCTGCTGCCGGGCTAGGCGATAAGTCACAAAGCTGTTTACCATTTCCACTGTCCGTTGAAAATGCCCATCCGAGTACCTAGCAAACCATGAGACAAGACAATGGTGGACGTCATTGGGAAGGTTGGCCATTAGACCTAAGATACGCTTGATAATTCCTGAGTGATGCCCCAGACTGCCGGGCCGTCTGCCTGAGCTAGTCGCACGTTTGGCTGGAGAGCCCGGATACCGGTCGTCCGTCGGTCTTCCTACCACCTTGCCAGGTTCAATCCTCGTCGGGGTAAGAAGTGGATTTGACAGCAATATCAGCAGAAACCGAGCGTCCTCTGGGTGTTTCAATGGCCGTCTCGGTCGTTTAAGCAGATTTTCGGTCGCCTTGAGCAAGCACCGCTGCAAATGGCCTCGAGATTCGAGGATGTCCCGCTGTATTTTTTCTGTTGGAGCGGATTGCCAGCGCTGTTGTGTTTTGGCGTCTGACGATTTTTCTTTCATGTCGCGCCATATCTGCTCCCACTGATCACCCGCATAGATGATGCATTTATACCAGTCAGCAAGCTCGGCCCAGTTGATTCGAGGATTCTTCGAGGTTACCGAGCCGCGCCCTTTATCCGGCGACCTGTCTCTATGCTGATAAGGATCTCTGCTTGCCGCGGCTCTCCCGTTGGAGGCACCTAGCCACCATGAACCATTTTCAGCCACATCGCCAAGCAGTAAAGTTTTGGCGTCGAGTTCAGACAGAAAGACGTCCGTATCGCAGGTGGGTGCGCGCGTTGGTTCAGATAGTTGTCGCCTCTGATGTGCATCTGAACCAGCTCGTGGCTTCTGGTCCTGTGGCGGTTTCGGCAGGAGGAATGACTGGTTGAGCGTGGCACAGCCGACGAACGACCCCGAGATGTAGTTCTCCACCATGCGAAATATATCAGTCCGGGCCTCAATGGCAGGCCCATGTAAGTCACGCTCTGTGAGATCGCGAGATCCATTGCGCATCGGGGCAGACGTCGAGGAGCGTTCTGCTGAGCTGCCCCGCATGAACGAAACATCTGCACCGTGTGGCTGAGGCCGAGGAGGAGGAGGCCGAGGAGTCAAGGTCGGTTCTGAAGGGCTGCGCGCTTTCAACTTGGGTTGTGGGGATGGCGCGGGCATGTCGTGGTCAGACTGGCCGTAGAATAAGCCCTCCGGTGGTGTGCCTGCGAGCAGAAATGACTCTTCCTCAGGGGAGTTACCTGCAAATGTGATGGCATGTTGACGTGCCTCATCCTCCGTGATGTAGGATTCGAGATACTGTCTGAGACATCGATCCATCAACGCCCTCGTTCTTTCACGCGACAAGGGTATAAGTTTGCGTGGAGGCGACACTCCAGGTCCTGCAGTACTAGATGTGGCCCGGTTTTCAGTGTTGTCTTCGAGATCATTAATTGTCAGACAAGTTGTACACCGGAACACCTTCAAGTCGTGTGGCCATCGTACGGTTGAGTCGCAAGTGATGCATCTCCCAGTGACAAATTGACCACCCCGATGCGCGGCACTCTCAGCACTGGCGACTTTGCTATTACTCTCCTCAGGACGTGTGTCACGCCGTCCACTCCCACTATTGCTGTCCCCATCACCGCGAACGTTGTTTTTCTTGTCCGACTTTTTCGATCCAAACAACGAGGGAAAGGGATGACTGAATGACCGGGCGTGGTTGGACTTCGTCGAAGGTGGTTCGGGAGACGGGGGCACCGGTTTTCGACGTAGCGACGGGATCTCGTAGCTTTCTGCAGACGCCGACACGGGAGGGGGCGGCAACGGTCGATTAAGGTCTGCAGTTGTCGGGCGGTCGTGGATTGTATTTCGACCAGTCTGGATGTTGCGAGGTACTGGCCGACCGTTTGCATGATTCGGAGCTGGCGGCGTTGGCGCCATTGTGACCACACAAGACAGCGAACAAACTGAAATCGAACAACTTCTTCATCAGAATTTCGGGTCGTTAATTCTACTTGGGGGTAAATCTTGTTGGTGTTTGGCAGTCTCCCAAGCCAGCCCACCGCAGGCTTCGGTCCGGCTTCTTGCACCGTATAATGAAGGAGGGCGTTATAGTCCAGCCTCAGCCTCAATCTCCCGGGATAGTTTCGCTGCTCATATGGCATGGGAGCCTGAGCATATTGTTCGCCGCTCACAGCCGGAGAGGGGAGGCAAAAGGGCGTGGCCAGAGACGGGCAGGTGCGAGGTAGGTAGTGGACTGGCAGTGTGTGGTGTACCTGTAGGGTCAATTGTGGTGGAAGCAGTCTTGACCACTACCAGTAGTCGCCGTCGTATGACATGGACTTAAACGAAGGGGGCGGAAAGGAAGTGAGGGTCAACCTGTGTCAACAGTCGACCACTAGCAGTTTGTAGAAGAAAATGGCAAAGTCTGTGGTTCGTAGTCTATAGGTACATGGTACACTCTACTAGCATTGTACATCACCGATGGATGGGCCAGGTCGCTTGTTCGGTACAATGTTTTGCAGATTGGACTCCTGCCTCCCCAACCACTGTTTGTGCGGGAGTCACACTGCACAGGCTCGCCAGGCTTTATCCCGCGTATTGTGCTACTTGAAATATTCTCCTAGCAGTACATAGCAGGCAGCTGCCTGCAAAGCTGCTCATCCCTTCGGATCCTCGCCGGTTCCAGGCGTACGATGCCTACTGGCAGCAGCTAATGTTAAAAGTGATACTACAGAGGTTCATATTCGAGGGACCCGCCAGGGTCTCCAGATTCGTGGCTACAGTGGTACACTCCTGCACTGGCAGTTCACTGCAGCGCGCACCACCGGCACTACTCCAATTGTATGTAGCACTACCTTGCTACGGCTGAGACTCGACTACCTACAACTTCGACTGCGCTCGATCTTGGGTCTCCATCTATCTGCTGGTATTCTGTGGTACTACTGTGTCTGGCTGCTATCTTTCCGGAGCATCAATAGCTCAAATCACCACTGGTCCTCAGCCGACAAACGCATCCTATCCTCGACTTGTCAGCTGCCAGTTGGAAGTGACGGGGAGGATCAGTTGTCTCACCTTTCAAAAGACCCAAAAGTTCCATGGTTGTAGTGAGTGGTGTATCTATTTTCGGAACGGCCGAGCCTCGCACTAGAGATCGGGTTTCCACTCATGTTGCAAAGGATGATATCAGTTTGTCCTTTTAACCTCCCTCCGACCAACCCTACTCTCAACGACTCCATCCAGCTCCACCTTCGAGCAGCTTCAGATGCAGTGAACGATGGCAGGCGAAAGATGGAGGATAATCTACAATGGTACACAACGACGCCGAGCAGCCGTTATTGAGTCTGTGGTCAGCGCTGCGTATGGCGATGGCTCACTAGGCAGTGTGACAAAATGGGCACCCTACGTGCCAAGCATTGTAAAGACGTCGGGACCCGTCTTTCGGTCTCGGCTAGCGTCGTACGCTATTATATAACCCCTAGAAAGTATATAGTCTAACGAGGCCCTAGGCCCTATTAAAATAGGATAAGTTCTCCGTAAAATTATATTTAGTAGCGGCGACGAGATAGTTCTCTACCTTAAACTAGAGTTTATAAGAACTTCTATACTCTCTTAAGAAAAAGAGAAGTATAGTCGATCGCCGAAAAGACTAATACTCTTCTATACGAAGTCGATTAAAGATAAATAAAACCGCCTCGATATATAGCGAAATTAACTAATAAGGAAATTTTCTAGCTTAAAGCTCGTCTTCTATACTCGACGAACCTCTTCTAGTTTCGTAACGAAGACTTATAAGAATTATACTTTTAGAATAACGAGTAGCGATAAAAATTTCTTATCGAGAAAGATAAATTATAATAGTAAATAATAACTTCTCTCTCTAAAAATTTTAGCCTCGCTATCCTTAGATACTCTTAACTATAAACGATAGCTAGCGATATAACTAAGATATAATAGTAACGACTACTTTAACGTTCTTAATTACGTTCTATTAACCTAGATACTATAAATAACGATATTATTAAGAGGCTCGATATATCGATAGAAGAAGAAATATTACTACTAGAACGAACCTTTTATTAGAATCTTATTTAAACTATACTAGTAGAAACTAGATAATTATCTAGATTTATCTAGATTTATTTATACTATCGTAGACGATAGAAAATAATAGATTAATTAAAGAAAGGCGTATAATAAGGCCTCTCGAAAGATAAAGTACTATTTAGCTAGGGACGGTCTCGAATATCGAGAGCTAGTTATAAAGCGCTCTCGCTAGACGAGGTAGAAGTTTCTATAAAGAATATATCCTTCTTAAGATTACTTATCTTTCTTCTATTATATATTATCTTCTACTCGTTTCTTACTCGTATTTCGTAAACTATACTCGAAAGCTCTTCTATACTAAATATTATATAAATATTTCCTTAACTCTAGTAATAGTAGTATTAGAAATCGATATCTCTATAGAAGGAGCTAATCTATAGAGAATATATAGACTTCTAGAAGAGAATCGCCTTAGAAATCTAGAAAGGACTATAGTAGTTCTCGCCGACTATCTATAATACTATAGAACTTCCGAAACCTTCGCTTTAACGTCTATAAATAGCCTATTAAAGATTACCCTTTTATCTATAGACTAGATAAACGTATCTAGACTCTTATCTAGATAGTAGTATCTATCGTTAGACTTATTCTAAAATATTAGCGGAATAGAGCTTAAAAAGCCTCTAAGATATAAAGATTATTAGAATAACGACGCGATACGAGTCTAGCTAATTTATATCGAAAGATAGTTAGATACGAAGAAAGTCGTTAATAAACGTCCTCTAATAGGCCGCGAACGTATTACTCTAGTAACTTTCTATCTCGAAGGTAATATCTTAATATAGTAAAATCTTATATATTAAGATATAAAATATAGTTTTAGAACCGATCTATTTCTAACTAACTAAAAGATATAGAAGAAAGTATTCTAGATAATATTCGGCGATATTAGAATATAGAAGTAATATCGAGACGAGTTTAACTTTCTTAAGTAAATAGAAATAGTATAAGAGTTTCGATAAAAGATCGAAACTCTTCGATTATATCTCGACTCTCGCTCTAGCGATATTAAATATCTACTTATCTTTAAACGAGAGCTTAGAATAGCTATTCGAAATCGAATAGAACTTCTTCTAGATACTATATTTCTCTAAAATTATAGAGATTATACTTTTTTTATAGATAAGAGCGAAAGAGAGATATAAGCTAATATATATAGAATAGCCTTTTTTCGAGATCGCTTAAGAAGATTTTTATCGAGAAAATCTTCTTAATCTTCTCGGACTATCTAACTAGATTATAAGAATACTAATAGTAATATCGAGATAGCCCTTAACGATCTTCGACTAGAATTCTTTTCGTCTACTAAGACTAAAATCTCGCGTAGTTATAGAAATAGACGTAGATTCTTAAGTAGCTTTTATTAGAAGTATTAAGATAATAGTCTCTACTTCGATTATAAAGAAGTCGACTATTAAAAGAAAGATTACTCTAATCCGAAGAAGTCTATAAAACGAGACTATCGAGGAAAAGAAAAGAGTCGCTAGATAGTAGGGCGTCTAGCGACGATAAAGAAGTTATAGACTCTTTAAAGACTATTAATATAAATCTATTAGATTCTAACTCTTCTTTCGATAATTTAATAAATATCGCTATTAATATAATTAAAGTCTTTAATTATAACTTAGATTATATCTAGAGATATAATATCGCTAGCGAGTCGCTAGAATAGTATAGTAACTCTTATCTTATTACGGTTCTTCTTAATATAGACTTCGATATCTTCTATATCTTAAGAAGAGTCGCTAAGCGACTAAATAAGAACTATAAAATTATCTAGAGATTATCTCTTTAAGTATATCTTACTAATAGTAAGACGACTCTCTCTAATTAAGCTATTATAATAGGCCTAACTATTAATAACTTTTAAGCTCGAACGATACTCTATATCTTAAATTAGAACGTATACGACGTTATTCTTAGACTTAACTAGCTAAAGAAGTATAGCGCTTTCTAGGATTTTAGTTACTTATATATAATAATACGTAATAGAACTAGAAAATTAACTTCGATATCTCTTCGACTTTTTCGAACTATTAACTATAAAGGTATTAAAGAGGCCGGATTAAATCTACTTAGCTTTCGAAAGACTTAGAAGACGATTTCTAAACTATCTATACTCGACTAGACTTCTATCTTATATCTTATACGAGAATAGAGCCTTAGTAATAAAGTAACCTCTTTAATATCTAGAACTAAGAATAGGCGTTTTAGGCGTATTCTTAAAAGATTTAAAATAGTATTTCGAGAAGAACTATCTACTAAGTTTCTAACGAAGCGGAATATTAAGTACGAAATCGATATAGACGATACTAAATCTATTAACTTACTCTACTACTCTTTATCGAAAGAATATCGAAATAAATAAAATAGATAAATTCGTATCTTACTAGAATAAGGCCTAATTTAGCTCTTAAAGAGTCTATAAAGCTTTTCTATACTCTTTATATCTAAATCTAGAGATAAATAGCGTATATATATCGACTATTATCTTCTTAATAATATTACTATTAAGAATATCTACTTTTTACTCCGAATCTAGAACTATCTTAATACTATTAAAGCCGCTCGCTAGCTCTTAAAGACTAATCTTATCTAAGAATATTACTAGATCTAGATAGAAAAGATATCTATTAAAAAAACCGTCTTTAATATACGATTAAGTAAGTATAAGTTCTTAGCTATATCGTTCGGATTTACTAATACTTCTTTAATATTCTAGAGAATTATAAATAATACTTTATAAGAATTTATTAATAAGTTTATAATTATTTACTTAGACGATATCGTTATCTACTTATAGACTAAAGAAGATTACGAACGCTATCTTAAACTAATATTTCGAGTATTATACGACCATAAACTATACGCGAAGCTATCGAAGTATATTATTAGTATCTAATAGCTTAAATTCTATAGATATATAGTAGATAATAAGAAGTATTAACCTATATTTATAAAGATATAGACTATTCTCGAATAACCTTAGCCTTAAAACGTATATAAAGTACGCTAGTTTTTAGATTTAGCTTTATACTATAGAAGATTTATTAAAGACTTTATAAAGATTACTATATCTCTATCCGACTTATTAATTAAAGCGAATATTAAACTTCGAAAAAGAAAGTTCCGACCTATTTAATAGAATACGAGATACGAGTATATCTTTTAGATACTTAAGAAGACTCTCGCTACTAAGCTAGTTTTATAATAAGTCGACGAATCGAAGCCTTTTCGCGTAGAAATAGACTATTTCGAGTAGGCTTTAGATTATATTCTTCTATAAGAAGAACTTAATAGAAAGTAGTACCTAATCGCCTATAATAGATAAAAACTTAATAGAGCTAAGTTAAACTATCTTATATACGAAAAGAAACTTCTTACTATTAAGTACGCCCTTCGAATCTAGATTATATATCTCTAGAATAGATATAAAACGGTCGTTATAACCGATTATAAGAGTCTAAAGTATCTAAATACTACTCGAATACCTTTAAAGTATCTTATACGCTAGATCGACGAATTTTCTAAGTTCGATTTAAATATTTAATATCGTAAGGGATTAGAAGCTATTATTCTCGATACTATCTCTAGACGACTCGATTTCCTAAAAGAGAGCTCTACTAATAAAGTATAGATCTCTAGTAGTATAGAAGTATTTCTAAACGCCTAATAAATTATATATCTAGACGATAATATAGAATAGGAGAATACTATTATAGCTTAATTAACTATAAAGAATAAATTCGACTTAAACCTAGCCTAGAAGGAGTAGCTAGCGTATATTAAGAACCTAGATTAATACTTCGTAGAAGAAGGCCGCCTATTCCGAAAGATTAGTAATTACTTCGCCTTCTTTATTTTTATATTATTTTATCGAGACTTTATCGAGTACTATTATAAGTACTATAGATACTATAGCGCGGCCGCTATAGAAAGTATTATTAAGATATACGAATAGTAGCTATCTATAATAAAGGATATTCTTATATACGCTCGAATTTATAATTAATACTAGTTAGTCTAGAGATAGAAGAAGAACTAGAAAGAACTATATTCGTAGATTAAACGAATCTTCTAACTCTTTAAAAAATAGATAATCGACTTCGTTAGTTCTCTATTAACTACACTCTACGGAAATTATTAGATTCTAACGACTATTAATTTCTCTATAGACTAGTTAATAGTAAAGGTTATAAAGAATACTACGAACGAAGTAGTCGTTAACTTTCTATTCGAAATCTACTACTAGTATAGAGTATTTTAAGAATTATTATTAGATAATAGTACTAATCTAATCTCGAAGATCGTCGAGTACTATCTCGATCGCGTTAAGATAAAGTATTATACTATAATATCTTACTATCTCTAGACTAATAAGAAAATAGAAAAATTTAATAGAATACTAGGCGAAATTCTTACGAAATAACTTATTAAATAATAAATCTTTTTATAAAACGAATATCTTCTATCGACGTTATTTATAATTCGTATTAAATTCTATATAGTAACTAGAATAAGTCTATATAAGCTCGTCTATAGTCTCGAATCTTAATTAATAGATAATTAATAAGAATTCAATCTATTAAATCTTAATATTAACTTTATCTTAAGACTAGAATAGCTATATACTATATATTACGAAGTAAATAAATTATTTATAGAGAGAGAGCTATACTCTTAAAAACTATAATTAATATATTTAGAAATACTATATCTTTTACTTAAAAAAGAAGATTTCGTTCTTCTAAATAATATCTCGAAGTAGAAATTCGAATCTAACTACTTCGGACCCTTTCGGATCCTAAAGAAGTTATAATTTAATACTTACGTACTAGAAACGATAGACTAGAAGATCTTATATCTATTCGTCTATAGAAGTCGTCTAATACGATACTATTCGATAGATTTAGATAAATAGACGATCCGATTATTTATTAGAATATAGTAAATATAGCTCTAAATAGTTAAAGATAGTATAACGAAGCCTTCGGATAAAGTACTTTAGATACTTAGTAACGAGTCTAATTCCTTAATATACTATAAGCTATTAATAATATTAAAATAATAATAAATATTATAAAAATAACTAGAAAATAGTTTAAGTAAGATAGAGAAGAGCCGTAGAGCTAAAGTAACGCTAATAAATAGACGTCGGCGAAATAGAGAATAGAAGCTAATATTCTACGGCGCGACGCTAATAGAGAAGACTATAATAGTCTACGAGAGATAAACTATAATCGGAGTAGCTCTCGCTTCTAATTCTCTAGAGTAGATTACTCCGTCTTTAAGTAGATAATATCTCGTTACTAGAAAGAGTAACGAAGATATTAGTACTTCGAGAGTATTAAATAAAATAGCTAGAATAGAGGTTATCTCTCTATACGCCTAGATTAGGTAAGAATAGAGAAGTAGTAATAGACTATTATAGTCTAACCCTCTTAATACGCGAAGAATAGGAAACGAAGGGACTTTTAGCCCTCTCGAAACCTCTTTAATACTCTAGAAAAGAACGGAAAACTATATTTAGAATAGATAAGAGATCTTAAGAAATAAGGATAATTCTATCGAATTATACTAAGACGCTATTATATAAGATATCTCTATTCTATTCTATATCGAGCTACTCGAATCTATATCGATAGATATTAAGATCTATTCTACCGATATTATAGAGTATATAGATAATATAGTAGGTCTATCTTATATAAATTATATAAAGAATAGCTATAATAAATTAGCTAAAGCTATCTCGAGTAAGAAGAAACTATACTCCGTTAATAGACTAAATTAACCTAAAGATATAAGGCTATAGAATCTTATAAACTAGAATATATCTACTTTATCCTTCTCGATACTCGTTAATACTATAGAAAGTATATCTACGATATCTTCTAGTTCTACTAAAATAATCCTTTCGATACTCGAGAGGAATCTCGTTCCTTAAGAGTATTCGAAACTTCGTAAGAAGCGGAGATAAGATAATTTATTATCTTTATTAGTAGTCTAAAATATTAACTATAATATAGCCGAGTCTTTAGTTCTTCGTCGACGATATATTAAAGGACGCTTATTAAGACCTAATTCTAGACTAAAGATAGTATAAGACTAAATAATCTAATAA
>NW_008751647.1:83557-90878 GCF_000230625.1 Exophiala dermatitidis NIH/UT8656 | reverse complement strand
AATAATCTAATAATAATAGTATTCTCTATAAATAATCTATAGAAACTAGAGTATAGACTAGATCTCGACCCTTAGCTATATATTATCGAGACGTTCTACGAAGCGCTCTAGATATATTAAAAACCTAAAAATAACTAATAAATTATAGTAAATCGCCTTATATAGTAGGCGTAGAAGAACCTCACTTACGCTCCTTTACTCGTCGTATCGTACTAGAAGGCTTATCTATAAAATAGACTATTTATAGAGTATTATCTACTATCGTAGTAGTATAAGAAAATAGTAATACTTCGTAATCTTCTTACTATAATATCGTTAAAGCTAGTTCTAGTAGTAGTACTTCTATCGACGCCGTCGTTTTATAGTAAGAATACCCTAAAAGGCCTAAACTAGAAGTAGGGCCTAATTACTATATATAGGTAGATAGTAGATAAATATTATATATAGAATAAGTAGAAGTAGTAGACTATTTATACGCTAAATAATAAAAAGATAGATATTCTAGTATCGGATAAGTCGATACGTAGCCTTATATAGACTATATCGATAAATCTATAGAAGACGAGACTAGTACGAATCGTTACTATATTATAATCTAACTACACTTAGGATCGTATACTAGCTTAGGAGACGTAGGTACGTATTATATAGTCTCTTTAATATAATAACGTATTTCCGATATATATCTAGGCGAACTTCGTATCTATAATAATAGCTTAGGAGAAGAATCGATAATATACTAACGATATCTTAGTAGTAGCTCGTTAGCTACGTAGTCGTATTCTTTCGACTTCGGACTAGTCTTAACGACTTCTATTCTTACTAAAGATATAGATATTATAGAATAACGACTTTATTATATCGATATTAGTAGAGAATATTACTCTATACGTATATCGGATTTACCGGTTCTACGAATAACTTTAATAGTTTTCGGTATATAGTATAGGTCTAAAGCCTACTACGTTACCTTCTAGATAGCGATTAATACCTTTCGACGTCGATCTTCTATATTCGTCTATAGGCTGCGCAGTGGCGTAGGTTAACCCGACCCTACCCGCGTTAGGGCTACCCTAAGGGTTAGGCCGGGTAGGCACTCCGTAACCTAACGGGTGCCGCGGGCGGGTTTCTGAAATTTAAGCCCTACCCGTAGTACCTATTTAGGCCGGGTAGCCTATTCGGGTAGGTAGTTTAATAGAAAAATACCGATAATATTATAGCTTAATATATATAGAAAAGTAATAGCTTATACGCTAACTAGAAAATATACTAGTATAAGAGAAATCTATTCTATAGATAGAATTAATATAGTAATTATTATTATACTCTAGTTACTATCTTCTCAAAATAGTATAAAAATATAAATATAAGCTATTATAGGGAAATATAGTTAAAGGTATAATCGTAAGAGTACTATTTAGTATTTATTAATCTTATAGAGTACTCCTAAATACTTTATAAATACTATAGATAGATAATTAAGAAGCGTATAATAGCTTAACCTTCTATTTATATAGGAGTAGGTAGCTACTTAGCCTTAGACTCTTACGATTCTACGTATATTATATAATTAGATAAGAATAGATAAGTTATATACCTATACTTTCGGTATATCTAGATTCTAAAAGATATCGAGTCGGTATAGTATAATTATAGATCTTCTCGATAGTTATACTTCTCTTAGAATAGCGTATACTATACTTATACTTAGGCTTCTTATCGTAATTATCCGCGATATAATAGTTATTATAGTAATCTATTCTTCGAAGACTCGAAGAGATATAAAAGGTTTAAAAGTACGTAAAGATCGATTAAGGAACGAATAGAGACGGGACTTTAATTAAGAATAACTAGAGAGAGACTAAGAAGAGTAATAATAAATAGTATATTCTATTAGCTTCGTAGTCTATTAGATATATACTTATAATAAATACTACCGCCTTAGTATAGAGTATATAAAGTCCGTCTTAAATATAAAATCTAAGCTTATAATATTACTCTTCTATCTTCTTTTAGTTCTCTTTAGACTACTAGAACGCTTAACTATAAGTATAATATACTATAGAGATCGGCGGAGTTTAAAGATCGGCTAAGTATAGTAGTATAGAAGATAAAAGAGATAAATAGCTAGAATGAAGGGCGTAATAGTATATTCTAAGAATAGTAATAGAGTACGACTCGTATAGTATATATAGAGATAAAGGCGAACTTAGACGTAGAAGTAGTTAAGATTCGAGAACGTCGATATTTAGTATACCTAGAGCGCTTCGCGTAAAAGTAAGTTCGTCCGCCTTCGTATAGTTAAGTCGAAGAAGAGAGCTACTCTTTAGGTTATAAACTAAAGAGATTAGTTAATAAACGTAAATAGATTTCTTATCTTATAGATATCGCTATATAATTAAGTATTAAGTAAATCTACTTTAGTACTAACGATAGTAGAGGACTATTAACCGCTATTATAAGGATTAGCGAGCTAAAAGATATTATCGAGAATATACTATAGTAACTAGTCGTATCTCGATTCTCGATAAAAGAGAATAAAGTTTCTAATTAGAATCGACTAAACTTAAATTAAAGTCGACTTCTAGCTAAAGTACTAGAAAGCTAAGTAGACGATAGTTCGCGAGACACGAGCGTAATATATTAATAATAGTATTATTAAGATTACTACTAATTTTAGAAGATTCTCGAAGTAGAGAATATACTAGTATTATTAAAACTATTCTAGAGAATAGTATAAGAGATAAATTACTAGAAACTAGATAATAGTACTAATATAGATTACTATAAATAGTCTAGACTAAACTCTCTACTAAATCCCCTTAGATATATTTTCTCGTAATAGAGATAGTTAATTATAAGATCTTATAGTCTATAACTTATTTTAGATAGACGAGATATAGTACGGATTAGCTCGAGGGATAATTTCTCTTTACTAGTAGTAGACGAACTAATTTTACTTATAGTCTATATACGCCTTCTATACTCTCTCTAATATCTTTATAGACTAACTTAATTCTAGTAATTAAAATTAAACTACTAAACCTCTACTATAGATACTTTAGCTTCGGGGAAGATAAGTATACGCTACTCGTAGTATATAATATTCTATATTTATATAAGTAACTCGAGCTAGACTCCTTAGGCGCGTTAAATCTATTAGCTATAGCGAATAGTATATCTTCGACTATAGCCCCTTTCTTTATAATTATCTCTATACTATATAATAGTTTACTTAACTATCTAGAAAAATCCCTAATAAAGAAGTAGTCTACTATATCGACTAGAATATTAACTAACTAGATTCTAACTAGAGTAGGAATATAGCTACTAGTAATCGGTCGTATAGTAGAGGTTAAGGCGGCGAGTAAGTTATATATCTTTACTCTAGATAGTAATACGCTTCGTGTAGATAGTATATAGATTAGTATCTATATCTTATATTAGTTATACTAATTAATAAAAGTTCTAATTCGTACTAACTTTTAAATAATAATACTAAGAAAGCCTCGATAGATATCTAAAGGGCCTTTATTATAGTTACTTCGATATAAGTAATATTATTAGAGAAGTTTCCTATAATCTCTCTTACTAGACGAATAAAGAGGGCTATCGAGATAATAGAATTAGTAGTACGTTAGTAATATATAATTTCGCGTAGTAAAAACGCTATTATCTCGTTAGCTCTATTATAGTAATTAATATAAGGAAATATACGAATCGCTTCTATCTATCGTATACTTACTTTAGAATCTCTAGATAATTTCGTATTACTCACTCGGCTAGAGATTAGGTTTCTTATTATAACTTCCTCTTCGATAGATAATATATAGAGAGCGAGAGTAAATATACCTTTATTATCTAATTTACCCTTCGGCTATAGAGTTATAATAAGTTTCTTTCTACGAGCTTTATAAAGTTAGTATTAGTATCTCTTAAGTAGTATACGATTCGTACTATAGTCGTATCTATTAATTTTCCGGCCGCCTTAGATTTCGAGATTATAGATAGAGTTTTTCCGCTTTTCGAGATTATAGATAGAGTTTTTCCGCTTCTCTTACCGATTCTTAAGCTAGATAGAGTCTTCGAGCTAGTTATTTTACCGCCCTTCGAGTTAGATTATAGAGACCGTAGAGTCTTCGAGCTAGTTATCTAGCGCGGTCTTAGATTATATATAAACGATATAGAACTAGATAGTAGTTTCTTTATATTAGTAAGCGAAGTTACTTTACGTACTATACTTATCTTTATATTTACTCTCTATTAGTATTTCTTTAAGATTCTACGCGCTACGTATTACTTTAACTAGAAGATATTAACCCTTCGTACTAGACTTCGTAGAACTAACTTTTCTAAATTAGCTCTCTACTTCTTCTCGTCTATTAATATATAGCCTAGGTCTTATTATATAATATTAATAAGCGATATATATAGCGTTAGTACTATATTAGTTACGCCGAGAATCTATTATTTAACGACTATTCGAAACCTATATATATTAGTAGCTATTATTAGTTAGTATACGGCGAATATTATATAGAATTATAGAGTAGTTACTTACTACTATTAGGGTAATTAGGCGTTATCTATATCTATAGGAACGCCGATTTCGAGGGCGTAATATATCGTTACTCTTTAACTATAGGACTATTAGAAAGATTACTATAAAAGGAAAGAGTAAGCCTTATCTAAGATTAGCTAATAGAACTCCTTTATCCTCGACTATAGAATATCTTATATAGTACTACCGCCGATAGTAGCGGCTATAGAGATCGGGCTCGATATCGGTTCTTAGAAAATCGAGACTAGTTTATCTATATCGAGAATAGATTAGAAGTCTAACTATTTCTACTTGGTTTATATTACTACGTAGAAGAATATATAGAATTTTCCGAGTATATCGCGTAAGCCTTTTTCGTTACGTAACTATATCGCGAATTCTAGTATAAAAGTATTCCGGATTATATTAGCTAGTTAGGATAAGGTAGTCGGATTAGCTATATTACTAAGTATTACGTCGCTAAGATATTAAGAGATCCTATTCTTACGTTCGCTATTTATATATTTCTCTAAGAAATATTAGCTAATAGTACTATAATATACTTAAGTATATAAGATATACTTATCTAAATAGTTATAGTTAATAGAATAATCGTAGTATCGATATCTAGCGGTAGGCGTAGATTAAATATATATAGAGATCGTACTTACGATACTACTTATATAATATCTAAGTCGTATAGCTTTTTTAGCTCTATAGTTATTACCTTAACTAACGTTAAACGAAATAATAGCGTATAAGATCTAGCTATAGATAGATTAATTATAAACTATTAAAAGATCTTTTTAGCCTATACTATCTAACGTAAAGCTATACGATTTCGTTTATCGAGCGTAGAGTCTAACGTCTTATTAGTAAGACTAGTATTATAAAGAGAAGATATATATACTATTAGTAATAGTATTAGAAAATCGCGAGAGGAAAAAGAAGGGTTTTCGTAGTTACTCTTCTAGTATCGAGATTAGTATATTAATTATAATAACGAAAGCCTATACGTATATAATACGCTCGTTAGTAGTTTCTCCGAGTAGTTCTTATAGTAACTAGAGTAATTATATTACGCTATTTTACGAGTAAACTAACGAGGCCGTACTACTAATCGGGAGATTTAATAGCGAGGCGGTTTAGACTAGCTAGATACGATCGGAGGCTATAGGAAATAGAGATATAGAGTATACTACTATAGTTTTAGTACTATAGAGGAGATAGAGATAAGTACTAGTAGAAGGAGAATAATAAAGACTTAGCGTCTCGCTAAGGGCCTATTAGTATAGTAGCTAATAATAAATCGGTATACCTTTCTAAATAGACTAGCGTTAGTAACTAATTACTTTAACCTTACGTTTACTTTATCTATACTTTACTACTACTTCTTTATACTAATTACGAATATATAACGATTTTATAGCCGTCTACGGATTAACTTACTCTTCTAAATCTAGTAAGGCCTACTTTAGGTATATTATAACGATTACGATAATAATAGCTTTAGTACTAGACTCGAGATATATAACTACTATCTACGCGAGTTTCGTATATACTTAACTATAGTTATATAGTCTACTAGAGTCTTTAAGCTCTAATATCGATACTATTAAAATCGAAAATTCCGAATATAGATTACTATAGCTAGAGCTAGCTAACTACCTCGCTACTAAAATATAGTAGAACTTATAGTATTCTACTAGCGAAGGGAATAGCTAACTATAATAGTAATATAATCTTTAGAAAAATTTAAGATAGAAAATCTAATAGTAAAGTCGAGGTAAAGAGAAAACGTAAGGATTCTTACTCTACTAACTTATATATAGTGAAGGCCTAGAAGCGTCGTACTATAGTATTAAGGCTTATTAATAAGACTTAAAGACGGACCTAGACTAACTCGGTTACTCTTAGTCGAGCGCTAAAGAGACTATAAAGTAGTTAAGTCTATAAAAATCTTAGTAATATAGAAAAGTATCGCGCTAAGTAGTTATATAAGGAAAAAGAGGAATAAAAAAGGTAGGCCTAAATATACTAATTTTTATTATATATTCTAATCGTACGCTATTCTAGATTCGAAAGCGGATAAAGTAAGTTATTTTTTAATTTATAGTTATAGATAGAGCTCGCCGAGCGCGAGAAGATAGAGACGGAAGCTAGCTAATATCTTTAATTAGTACTATCGTATTAATTACTATAGGTTTTAGAAGTAGTACTACGAACGATAGAGTCTTTATTAGTATTTAATTCGATAGACTTTTCCGAGATTAATAGAGAGCTCGAGATAAAACGAGCTAATTTCGAAGACCTTAGGCTCGTCGAAGATAATTTCGATTATAATAAAGATAGTATACTCGCTAAAGATCTCGTTCTAAAAGCTATAAACGATAAGGTTCTTACCGAAGAAGTAGAAGTCTAGAAGATTAATAAGAAAGATATTACTACTAAGCTATACTAATAAGTTATAATAATTAGCTATATATAGGGCTAGTACTAACTTCTAATTTTAATAGACGTCTAGCTACGTAAGCCGTCGCCTTCTAGAAGGTTTATTAATAAGTTTTAATCGGTCTATATACTAAGTACTAGTATATTCTAGATAATATTAATATACGTAGACTCTTTTTAATTACTTAAGAGAACGGTACTTCTATTATTAGTTCTAAGTAGACTAATCTTATTAATAATATTAATATATATAGACTCTTTTTAATTACCTAAGAGAATAGTATTTCTATTATTAGTCCTAAGTAGACTAATCTTATTAATAGTAGATCG
>NW_008751647.1:21583-83537 GCF_000230625.1 Exophiala dermatitidis NIH/UT8656 | reverse complement strand
GACTCTTAGATTAATTATTATATTACTAACGTATAACTATAGGCGGTAGGGCTAATTCGATTAATTTATTCTCTAAAGAAATTCGCGGAGTACTATATACTAAGTACTAGTATATTCTAGATAATATTAATATATATAGACTCTTTTTAATTACCTAAGAGAATAGTATTTCTATTATTAGTCCTAAGTAGACTAATCTTATTAATAGTAGATCGACTCTTAGATTAATTATTATATTACTAACGTATAATTATAGGCGGTAAAGCTAATTTAATTAATTTATTCCCTAAAGAAATTCGTAGAGTACTATAAAGTAAGATAGCTATATAATTTACTATATTAGACTACTAAATTAACTATCTTTCTAGTTCTATCTAAATCTAGAAACTATTTAACGATAACTAGATCGTTATAAATAGCTTCGGTATATCGATAGATTCGATTAATATAAATATAGTATTATATACTTTCGATACTTTAAAAATAGAAGACTATATTCTAGTAGGCGTATTCTAGTTATTTAATCTAAAGAGCGATCTATTAGTATATACGTCGGAAGAAATAGTCGAGAGATACGGCGACTAGAATAAGACTAAGACGCTAAGCGACTACTTATTTAAAGACTCTAATAACTAGAACGACGGCGTTACGGATATAGCTTATCTCTAGATAACTTAAACTAAAAAGAAGACTAGTAATCGATAAATAGAGAGTATAGAAGCGAGCGATAATAGAAGTAATTATAACGAGGGAGACTAGAAGATAGTATTAGAATAAGCTAGTTATTTATAGCGCGAAAGTAGTAACTTATTCTAGAATAAGTCGACTCTTCCTAATATTACGTAGTATCCTAAGGAAGCCCTTAAATAAGAGTAGATACTATATTAATTATTATAACTAGAGATAGACTTCTAGTTATATAGAGATATCGACTATACTATTATATAGCGTAAAGTTTAGTAGTCGCTAAACCTAATACTAGTAGTATTTAGATTTATATCCTATACTTACTTTTAGCTACTACTAAGATTTAAGTAATCTTCTCCTGAATTTTACTCTACTTAATCTATAATATCTTATAATTAGAGCGTAACGCGAACGCGACACGAAAAATAAGCGTCTTTTATACCGATATGTTATAACTATTAGATAGATAATAAGGTAGGCCTATATACTTAGATATTAGTATTTCGCTATATTATATAGCTTATCTTCCCTAAAGAACGCGCGCATTACCTATAAAAAGAGAAGCGCGTTCGGAATCTATTTAAGTTATCGCGATTTCGTTCGCTTATTCGTAAAGAATATATAACGAAGATTAGAATAAAGATTATTATAATTACGTAGTCTACTATTTATCTCTTAAAAATATTATCTATCTTTAGCTTATTACGCTCTACTTCGTTCTCTATCTTCGTTAACTTTTCTTCTATTATTTAGAATTCTCGTACGTTAATAACCGAAATAATTAATCTTATTAATCTAGATAAGACGCCTAAGTCTATTCTTAAATAGATAATATTATATCTATTTATATTACTAGATCTTAATAATAATAAGCTTATCGACGATATTATAGAAGGCCTACTTATATAATATCTATTTAATCTAAAGAAATTCTAGATAGACGCGATTAATCGCCGTAAGAACGAATAGTTTATTCTATAAAGAGAAGAGTACGATAAAGTATTTTTAAAGTAGTAGAAATAGACTCTATAGGCTCGTAAGTATATAACTATTATAGTCTCGTAGACTACTAGTAAGGGTTCTAGTAAGCGATTAGATATCTAGATTAATATATAGTCTTACGCCCGAAAGTACGATAGTATACTCTTCGTATATTATCTTCGGTATCGATTAATATTATATTACTCTACGCTAAAGAAGATAGATATCTCTTATCTAAGCCGGTATCTTATTAGTAAGGATTATACTAGAAATAAGAAGCTTAACGCGAATCTTAAGTATTTATTTACTAAGAAAAAGATATATCTTCTACTATCTAATACTATATATATTATTTTATACTAGTATAGGTAGAAGATTATCTTATTTTAGAGATTCGATTATTTAATTAATAAGAATTCTATAACTAGATATTATAAGTAATTATTATACTACGTCTTCTATTCCGAGCTCTAGAGAACGTCGAGTTTCGTTAGCTAATTAAGATAGCGTCTATAGCTTTAATAACTCGGCTTAAGCTTTTAGTACTAATAAGTACTCGATAACGTCTATACTAGTAAGTAGATAAGAAATAGCGTTAACTTATAAGCCTCTTACTAGTCAAGACTAAGATCTCGCTCGTAATTAACGACTAGATAAATCCGAATAAGATATACTTCTAAGAAGTTACGAGATATATACTATTATAAAGATTACTATAATAACTAATATTATATAGTTATTTTATTAATATAAACTAGAAGCTACGGAAGATTTTAGTAGACTTCGCCCTAATATATAAAGAGTTAATCGATAAAACCCTTTACGTATATCTTCTTATATTACTAGAGAACGTTAATATTTAACCTAATTAGATTCTCTATATTACTATAGATAATACGAGAAATAATAGTACTATATTTAGGTATCTTTAGAAAATAACTAACCTTCTCGGCCGAGAATTAAATAGTCTTATTTAGATTTTATATTTTATATATATAATCTAGCTAGCGATTAAGGTATTACTCTTCGCTCTACGTATTATAATAAGAAACGAAGTATAGATTACGAAATAAAATCTATTAAAGCCGCTAACTTATCTCTATATAGATATAGAGTTAGTCGATAATACTACGGGCTCTATTATAGCGATATTCGAAAAGATATTCGTATTATCGATATATCTTTATAAGGGTCTATTACTAACTATTTCTAGATCCGGAACTTAGCGATATATATTAATAGTAGTCTCTAGAGGCGCTCGCGGTTCTTAAGTTACTAATTACGCGATTACTCCTTAAATCTAATTTAAGATATCGTAACTCGCTAGAACTCGATATATAATATACTTATACGTATCGATAAGCTTATAACTAAAATCGTTCTATTTCTTAATAGAGAATTATAGCGTAACTATAATATCGAGTTAATTCGCTTAATAGAAGAGGAGCGGCTATAGATATAGTATCTTATCGATATTCTTACGCTATTTACTCTCTATACGAATATAATCGGAGCTATAGTTTATGATCTAATAGTCTAGTATATTTATAAGATATATAACGAGCTATTTAATTATATCGAGACGTATTAGTAGAAGCTCGCTTAAAAGCGTATATCTTAAAAGATTACTATATATCGAGGACTAGAATAGGCGATAGAGAAGTTAACTAAATACTACGTAAAGATAAGCGATATACTTAGATATATATATAGCGTTACGACGATCCTCTATTCTATCTAGAAGGCGATAACGTTCGAGACGGAGTTATAAAAGTACGAAGATAGTAGTATACTATAAATACAGTATTATCTATTATAAAGATTATTATATTACTAATATATAGGTAGAAAACTAAATATATTAATTATCTAAATATACTCTATTTAAATACTTCGGGTAGGGAGATTTAGTCCTTACTTTCTTAAGATAGCTCTAATTTATCGACTCTCTCGATATTAAGTTCTAGTTAAATACTCTCTTTAGACGACGATATACTCGACGCTTTATACTTTACGCCGTATACTTTACTATTACTCTAGATATATTCTCTAATATCTATACTATCTTAAGTAATTAGATTAATAAATAACTAATTCGATAATTAGAACCTTTCTCGTCTCTTTACTTAATTATCTCGAGAATAATAAAGTATATCGAGTAATTTAGAACTTAAAAAATACTTAAAGAAGAAGATAGAGAAGTTTAATAGTATAAGTACTCTACTATCGCTTAGATATAGAAAGCTAATATTATTAAGATATAGATTTCGATATCCTTAATTAGTAAAAGAAGAACGAAGATCGCTTTTCGATATTAGTAAAGATTACTCGAGACTACTTTACTATTCTAGCTATTAAGGTTAGTCTTAAATAATTATTTAATACGATAAGAGACTTCGTCTCGTATCGTCGTTATTATTTAAAGAGCGATATAATCTAACTTCTTATAATACTTATAATATTTAATAAAAATAGTCTTCGCGACTTCTTCTACTAACTCGAAGCCTTCGAGGAATAAGAAAAATCGATAATCTTATATAATAATTACGACGACGACGATCTAGCGCTCTAACTAGACTATATTAGTAATATAATAGAGTATTTCGAAGATAAAGATAAATCTAATCTTAATCTACTAGATATAGAGATTAATAGTCGTTAAGATAAAGATTATAATAACTCTTCTTAATAGTCGAGCGTAATATCTTAACTACTTATAAAAAACTAACGAATACTTAAAGTCTTCGTAGGGTTTAATATACTAAAAGCTCTAACTCTCTTTAGATAATTAACTCTTTTAATATATAGTTCGAAGTCTTCTAGCTCGAGAGGTCTCTTAGTTACTATATTCGAAACGTTAGCTTTATTCTCGGATTCTACTCGACGTCGCTCTAGACGGACTTTAACTCCTAGATACGGGATTTCTTCTCGTTCGAGCCTTCTAAGTCGTAATCGTCTACTATTATAATTATAAATATACGGAAATAGTAGCCGAGGACTTACTCTTATAGTCGAGATTTCGAGTAGCGAGAAAGAAAAGAGGCGTATATAATAATTATAACTTTAACTAGATATTCGAATATATATACTTATTTCCTTATATATCTATTCTCGTATTACGATTAGTAGATAATAGATTAGTAAAATTAGTAAGTAATTATTATAATAATACTTATAATAAGTTATTATATACTATATTACTTTATTACGGAGTATAATATATTACGAAGATCTTAATTAATAATTAGGTTTTAGGGTTCTTAGTAAAACCTATCGGGTACCCTACCCTACCCGAAACCTATAAGGGTAGGGTAGCGCTTTTTTTAAAAACCCTATTAGGTTAACTAGGCGGGCGGTAGGTGCCCTAAACCCTGCCCTACCCAACCCGTTGCGCAGCCTATTCGTCTATAGCGATAATACGAAGTCGAATCTATCCTCTAGATCTTTAATCTCGATAGCTATACGACTACTTATCTCTCTAGCCTCGTCGGCTATATATAGACTACTTATTTCCTCGCTAAAACGTACCTCTCTTATATCTTCTACTAGATCTTCTTTCTATATTTTAGAAGATTAAGTACAACGTTTCTTAGTACTACGCGTTTAAATAAGCGTTAATATTAATATAGTAGGCCGACGATAATTAAAAGCTTCGCTACTTATATCTCGATTACTAGATAAAGAATAATTAACTTCGCGAATAGCGTAAGTTATATATTTTCCGCCGAAAAGGTATATCGTATTAGTAGAAGTAGACGAATTCGAGATAGATATCGAAACGTACTCTAGGAATATCGGCTCTTAATAAGAATCTAGTTTAACTATATAAAGATATATTTCGTAATATAGATTATTTATAATATCTACTATATACTCTATAAGGGTATTCCTAATATATATATTAGTAATATCTCTCTAACCGTAAAATTCGACGGGTCTTCGAGAAATACGACTATATAGCTAAATCGATAAGCTATTATCGGAAGAAAAAAACTACTTCTAGTACTATTTCGCCTAGATAATAGAATTAACTATTATATCGCTAGACTTAACGCTATAAATATTATTATCGATCTAGAAACGAATTAGTAACTATACCTTTCGATATAGTACGGTATACTTATAAAAGAAGCTATCTTTATCGTCTTAGTTACTAGTAGATCTTTAATTATCTTCTTAACTCGTCGATAGTACTAAGTATTTAGAACTTATAGTCTAGTCGGCGTCTTAACTTATCTAGATAGTATAATAACTATAATAGTAGTTATAGAATATTTAGCTTTAATCGATAAAAGACTTAGAGCTTAAAAGTATAAATAACTAGAAAGAGATATAAAAGAAAGTAAGGAGAAAAGAAGTAAGAGACGCCTACTTATACTTCTTAAAACCCCGCCGGATTAATCCCGAATTAGCTTCGAAGAGTAACGACGAGTACTATTACGCGTATAGACTCTCTTTACTTACCGTCTTAACGATCTTAATTTATCCTCGATTTATTTAGCTTTACTATTCTAAGCGTATATACTACTTTTATAGCTAAAGATAAGAGATATATACTTACTCTATATATCTCGATCGGTACCGAAGATATAGATACTATAGATACTTATTCTAACGATAGAACTACTTAGGAAACGAAGTATTCGAGATATAGAAATACTATTTTATTCTCTACTATAAGGCTAATAAAGGTACTCGACGTTCTTCGACGATAAATAAGGCTATTCGACGGTCTAGATAGAGGAGGATATAATAAAATAGATACCCTACGTACTAAGTATTATAAAGACGTCGGGACTCGTCTTTCGGTCTCGGCTAGCGTCGTACGCTATCGTATAACCCCTAGAAAGTATATAGTCTGACGAGGCCCTAGGCCCCGTTGAAATAGGACAAGTCCTCCGTAAAATCACAGCAGGCCTGCACAATGTTGGTGTATCGAGGAACAAGAATACACTGGCACTCAATGACTCTCCCCGTCGATGATTAACAGAGCATGACTACCTCGAGGACAACTCCAGAACGCTGGACTGCCAGCGTGCATTTTGTGCCTTATTTTTGGAAGTGTCTAAATTCACTCTGTTTCACATATTCACGAGTCCAGTCTGAAGCACGCGCGACTGACGCTGAAGCCGTCATCCGAGAATGGTCCGCAGAACCTCCCTCCCATCATTGCCGTGTTTTCTCTTGCCCGCCACTCTTTACTGTTGAACAACCTATGTCAGTCTGCTGTGTGACTCCCTACAAACGGGTGATTGGGCTACTTGGAGTACCGTTTTGTGACCTGGCTGTCGTGTTCTGATAGGCAAGCCATAAACCGGTCAAATAATGTCAATAATAATATCCCCTCCCGCCTACTCAAATGTTCGAAATCGATCAACCCCCGAGCTCGTCGAGCACAGGATACAAATGGCCTCGTTGTTTTCAGGACGACTGGCAGGCAAATTCCCTAAGAGTTCCCCGTTACCGTCTTGTCCCCATCCACCGTGGCCAACAAGCTGCAGTACTAGCATTGTACCGTGTCGTGGCCAAACCCTTGTCCAGGGTCACTCAGCAAAAGTGGTGTCTTAGTCATCATACAGACACTTTTTTACTCCACAACATGGGGTTTGGACTTTGGCCGCAACTTGAACATCTTCACTTTCCGCATATAGTGACACCGTTTCTTCTACCAAACTATCCGCAGCATATGGACATTGCCTGTCGAGCTTGTAGGCCTTGTCGTCTGGGTAGACTCTTGTCACGCAGCCTCCGCCCGGCCACCGGCTTCATCCCTAAGACTGGTTCGCGGTTCAGCAACCGGTCCTTGCACACTGAGACACCAGCAGTCCATGACTCCTCCCTAGAGCCGCCTTCCTACTTGGAATCACGACAAGACCGTACTGGCTCAGTTCCTTCTAGAGGAGAACCTCGAGGCTTTGTTGCGGCGATAAGGCGGGATGCAGGCCAACTGCCTGTTTCCTGTCCAGGATGTGGCGCCCTGACTCAGGATGTTGCACCTGGCGAAGCGGGATATTATACACGGACGAGAAACACGGTGAAGAAGTACCTCAAAGCGGTCGAGAACGCGTCCCGTCGAGCGAGCAGGGAAGATAGTCCCGAGGAAGGATATGTCTGGGAAAATGAACAATCTGCGGACAAAGATGGTGAACACACTCAGCTCGATCTTTCCGAGCCGGAGGCGTCGATTTCTCCTCCGGTCTGTGATCGCTGTCATCATCTGATCCACGACTCTCGCGGGGTGCCCATTGCCCATCCCTCGATCGAAGACATTGCAGATTCGATTGCCGAGTCGCCCTTTTCGAAGAACCACGTCTACCACGTCCTAGATGCCGCAGATTTCCCCATGTCTCTGATACCGTCGATCTACAAGAGCTTATCCTTGGCCAAACCGAGAAGTCAGAACCGTCGTTCCCAGCACTCCTTTTCGTCGAAGCCCTCGCTTTCATTTATAATCACCCGGTCAGATCTGCTCGCGCCCAACAAAGAGATGGTGGACAAAATGATGCCCAAACTACTCGCGCTTCTCAGAAGCTCGTTGGGCCGGAAGAATCAGAAGATGCGGCTCGGGAACGTCCACTTAGTTTCGTCGAAGAGAGGATGGTGGACAAAGGACATCAAGGATAGCATTTGGCAGCGTGGAGGGGGCAACTGGCTGGTCGGGAAGTTCAATGTCGGAAAATCGAGTCTTTTTGAAGTGTTGTTTCCCAAGGGCTCCGGCGAGAGGGCTCCAGTTTACGCAGAACTACTGCAGCAGCAGCAAGAAGAACAGATCGAGTCTCCCGCCCTCTCTAAAACCAGCGACTTTCTGCGTGAAAACAGTCTGCTTCCTCCCCCTCGACCCGAGGTTCCATTTCCAGCCATGCCGCTGGTGTCGAGTCTACCTGGGACGACTGCATCCCCCATCAGGTTGCCATTCGGCAATAACAGAGGCGAGCTGATCGACCTACCGGGTTTGGAACGAGGCGGACTAGACCGTTTTGTCCGTGAACATGATAGACTCGACCTTGTCATGGAGCACCGTCCGACAGTGACACAACACAACATAAAGCCTGGTCAATCTCTACTCCTTGGGGGTGGGCTTGTCCGGATAACCCCAATCTTGGATGAGAACGACCCAAGCACGATAATGATGGCTTATCCGTTCGTGCCACTGAAGGCTCATGTCACTTCCACGGAAAAAGCCATCAGTGCACAAGAACAACAGCATGAAACTAGCCTTGCTTCTATCCTCTCCGAAGGCGCAGGAGAGTCAATGGCTTCGGCTGGCAAGTTCTACCTCAAGACGGATGTCACAAAATCACGAGCAGGCTCCGTGGTCAGGGCGGGAGTCGCTGCTTCGAAGTTGCCTTTCCACGTGTATGCCACGGACATCCTTATCGAAGGCGTTGGCTGGGTCGAGCTCGTCTGCCAGGTCAGGAAACGGCGGGGATCATCTGAGGCTGACAAGGCTGAGACAGCAAGTACTGTGGATCAAGATTCGTCGGCTGCGCCTGTGCCTAAAGCCGAGAGCGTCTCAATTGAGACTACTGGATTTGTTCCCTTTGGCACCTCTGCTGCTACAGCTGAGGCCGAAAACTTGAATTTTCCACAAGTGGAAGTCTTTACGCCAATGGGCAAGTTTATTGGTCAGAGACCTTGCTTGGATGTGTGGCAAACGTGGAATAATGGGAAACCTCGATCGCAGATGCGAACTGCTCGCCCACGTAAGCCGATGAGTGGAGTAAGGAAGCGCGAAAAGATTCTACATAAGGCGGTATCTCAGGACTAAATTGGTCAAAAGAGTGAAGTTGTGCCTTTGTGCAACAGTATATCATATCAAAGAAGCCGGCGGATACAAGGCAATCAACTGACCTTCCGGATCCAGCTCATGTTTCGGTTGCATTGAAGAAGAAATGCACATGTATCCGAGTTGCCTCGAGGGGCGGCAGGAAGTGTGGCTCTTCTGGGACACGACCCCTGGTATTGAGAGAGAACCACGGCTCCTCGCTGACTACTCCGCCAGCACGACGATTTTGCCGCGGGCGAGATTTTTCTCCATGGCGTCGTGTGCCTGGACGATCTCATCCAGCTTGAAGACCTTGCCAATCTGGACAGGCAATGTCCCGTTGTCAATCTGCTTCAATAGGTCGTTCAGTGGAGTTTCCTTGAACTCATCAGGACCACCCGAATAAATAGTCAGGCAGACAGTGTTTGGGATGGCATCCATCGGAGCGAAATGATCGAGAGCCCATTTATTTCCTGTTTAAAAACTGGTCAATGTCAGGATCACCAGAATTTCTATGGAAACTCACCAACGATCCCAGTCATGCAGACAATTCCTCCTCCAGCCGCACACTGCAATGAGTCTTCCAGAGTGGTTGTCCCGATTAATTCCAAGACCTTGTCGAACTTGTCCGCTTTCACCTGTTCAGCAACGTTGCCGTCATCAACGATGACCTGATCTACTCCACTCTTGTGTAACAAATCGGCCGTGGGCTTCCCAGACTTCCGCGTTGTTGATGCAACGAAACAGCCATGGTTTTTGGCGATAGAAGCAGCTGCAAGTCCGACAGAGGTCGTCCCTCCACGGATCAGGAGACGATCTTTGGGCGTCAATCGCAGCGCCTTGAACAAAGATCCATATGCTGTCTGTAGCATTTCAGGCACTGCTCCCACGATGGTCCAGTCCAGGTCAGTCTCTAGTGCCTGTACATTGCTTGCCTTGACGCACGTGTATTCGGCGTATCCGCCATTGAAGTCCCGTCCCATTCCTCCCATGGCAGTGGCAACTTTTTGGCCAGGTTTGAATTGGCCTCCAGGACTTCTGTCTACCACGCCTGCAGCCTCAATACCAAGGACCCGAGGGAGTTTGACTCCTGGACTGTGGCCTTGACGGGTGAAGAGCTCGGAACGGTTGAGGCCAAATGCCTTGACCCGAATGAGAACGTCGTCATCTTTTGGAGTTGGAATGTCAAGATGTTCAAGCTTGAGGACCTCTGGGCCGCCTGCTTCATGCATTACCGCGGCTTTCATCGTTGCCATCATGCGGATGAGCAGTGTCTTTGTGGTCTGGTCTTTGACTGAGGGTTTGCCGCTGTGTGATACTCCGCCCAAATGTTTGATTCTATACATCGACCGGCTCGCAACAGATTCGAAAGTCCGATTCATATATGATGGCCAGCTTATGCCCCCGCGATTCTCATGGTCGCGAAATGCATGTCTTTACTCAGCTTTGCACTATTGCACCACCACCGTTTGCCTATTTTGTGCAATCGATCCAATTCAGAAGGAGACGTGCGTCTCCATCGTCTACGAGATACACATTCCGGTATTATTTCGGAGTGTCTCTTCACTGGAACTGGCTTCCCTGCGATTGTCGCTCCAATGGTACACCATCAGCTTGCGCCACAAGGACGTCAACATTCTGCACGCACGGCACAGCTTGCTGACTGTAACCAGTCAGGGCTCGAGGCTTGAAATGCCCTTGCATAACGACCAGATGCTTGATTCCACAAGCTTTAGCTTGGATTGCCTGATTAGGCGTGCTCGACACTGAGTCAGCACCCCGACTCAGGCGCACTGGCAGGAGATGCATACGAGTGTGCTGCCTCAAGATTCCACAGAGTACTTGCGACAAGGTGTGTTTGCAGCGACAGCGCAACCTCCTGCTCCTGAAATTGAAGCAAACCGCTTCCCAAGAGGCTCTGTGTGAAACGATGTATTCACCGTCTATAGGATATACCGCTCTGCCAAAGCAAACAATCAGGAACCATCATGATAAGTCAACAGACCAGGCACGACCCGAACGAACATTATTAAACTAATCCATCCCACTGTTGCGGGTGCTATCATGTGCGCCCCGAGTATCTGCGCAAATGGGCAACTCCATCCCAATGTACGACCCGCAACTCAACTATAACCATGTAAAACAATGACAACCCCCAGTTCATCGTGGTGGCTCTCGTGCAGGCGATGATTGTGCGTGCGCGTCACTATCTCCGCTGTCCTCACCGTCGTAGTCGGTTGGGAGCGTGGACGACACGGGTTGCCTTGGCGGAGTGCTTGACGCTTGCAAATGGCGGTGATGCTTGGCCTCGAGTCGCTTCAGCCTTTCGTCGGTCTCTCGCAATCTGGCGTCGAGGTCATCCAGTTGATACTTTTGAGTCTGGAGGGTGTCCTTCCTGTAGTTCATGTGGTCAACAAATGATGTGTATGTTCGGGGAATGATGTCGCCCTACTTCTGTTCAACCGACTCTTCCAAGGCTCCGATGCCGTTCAACTTGAATAAGTCATCGAGGGCGGCGGAGAAGTCGCGGGCCAGAGTACTGCATGGGAACTCAGTACTAGAACAACATCACGCAATCCATTCATGGAAATTCTCACGATTGTGGCCGGCCATTTGGCTGGAAGTCGCTGTCTTGGGTACCGGTAGTGTTGGGGGCGCTCATGCTGGGCGAGTTGTCCTTGCGATTCAACACAAGCAACAAGGACGTAGGGGTGTCAAGTCGACAAATATATGATACGGATCGCACAGAATACTGAACCAAAAGTGACGAAACGCCCAGCGTCAGCGTCAGTCATGAGTCAAGTGCTCAATTCTGAGCGCGAGGCTGACTGCGCAGGTGATGGTGGTTGCCTTGTCGGTGAGGCGATGCAGCGATCTATACAACAAGAAGGCTAGACTGGGTGGTCCGCGGCGGTACAGAAGATGCTTTGCCACTGCATTAATAGGTAGGTGTTCAGTCAACAGAAGTCATCTACCGATCTCTTGGATGGTCAGTCAGGAGGACGTTCATCATGCGGTAAATAGGCCGCGAACCAGACACCTGGCAGCCACAGCATCGATTCAATTAGGGGCTTTGAGAAGGTTGCCAGGGGCGAAGGTCGCAGATCGCTGGATGCAAGGATTAGGATGCTGTGCAGGGACTCGGAAGTTGCACGCCCCAAGAACGTGAACCCCGGCCAATGTTCAACAGGCGAGGTGGACCGGGGACTCTAGGGGTTCTTAGGCTGGATGGCCATGCCCGAGCAGAGCTCTAGGCGGTGCAAATCATGCCAATCTGATCTCCAGCGCCTGGATAATTCTTGTCACTGCGGAGCAACACACTGCATCTCATAGCTGGTGGGCGGTATATACGATCTTCTCTTCCCGTTCTGCACACGCAGTAAATGTCTGTTGGTTGCCATCAAGCAACGAGCCTATCATTGGACTATGTAGGAATAGTAGGGTGTGGCAGTCTTTGGTGTTGAATCTGTAGAGCCGCCAAAAGCCGGCCAGTACAATTTACTGTACAATCTACATACAACCACTGGCATCCTGCAATTTGCACCAGATCATCAGATTTGGAGCAACGGACTTCAAGCAATTTTTTCCGCACTCCAAACATCACCGATTGTTTCGTGTAGACCACCACCTCCATCATCTCATTTCCTTCACCGTCGCTCCGTCGCCTTTCCCATCGTCCGTATCGAGATTGAAGGCGGCGGCCCACGCGTCTTCTCCTTTACGCGTAGTGCCTCTGGTAACTAGTGTCAGGGTCCCTCGTCACGACTTGAGGCCATCGCGTCTACATTTATCACTTCTGCGGTGATGGGATGCCTTCCTTAACCGCCTATACACCCTACGAGACGCTTGCCTTTTGTCAGTCTGTGGCCCGTCATGGCGCCGACACCCCAGCATTCGAGGACATTGCGAAAGCGCTGAATACAAACCAACTGATTCGAGAGAACCAAGCCTACGACCATACTCGATTGACTGCGGCCGCGCTTCGAGAGCTGTACCAGGGTTTACTGGTGGAAGAGAAAAACTCCAATGTCCCTCAAACCAACGGTGACAATGTGAACCCGCGCAAAAGGAAGCTGTCGGCTTCTCCTCCTCCGGAAAATGGCCATCAAACCGACGAGATACTGTTTGAATCTTTGGTCGACCGACTTTACGCGGGGTTTCGCGAGCAGACGATCAAAGAGATCCGCGTGGAAGAGGAGGCTTATGTGAAACTGGAGGCTGAGATTGTCGAGCTGGAGAATAAGATTGAAAGCGAGCAACAAGAGCAGAGCGTGGTTGAAGAACTCAAAATCGAGGCACCGTTGCAACCCAAGGAACAAACCGAAGATGGCACTCTGAGTGCGTCCGACAGCCGACCCAGCCCTGATCTAGCAGCTGCTCAATTGCATGCCAGCCTTGATGCAAGTCGTGCCGAGCAGGCCGAATCGAAACCAGAGCTACCAGCTACAGAAGTAAAGGCGTCTACTTCTCCTTCTCAATCGGCTCAACAGCCACCTGTGGCAGCGTCTGCTTCTCCGGCACCATCTACTCCCAGCCTCACAACAGTAAAAGCACCAGATGCCGGTCAAGGTCGTCAGTCGCAGCCGGCTAGCCATCCTCCGCACCACTCCCCAGGAGCTTTCCACCGTACCCTTCCGACACCATCGCCTCAACGACCGAACTATGGCCCGATCAATCCTCAGCATTACCAACCGGGGCCGCAAGGTCAGCCTGTCCCGGTGCTGCCGGGCATGCCAGGCGTACCTCATATGCCTCCACCTCCCGAGATGCCAGGCCACAAGCGAGGGAGCACTCCATCTGGTCAGGGCAGAGGGTCACCGATTCCTATGCCGCCTCAGCAGGCTTATCCAGGATATCCAGGATACCCTCCGCCCCCTTGGCCGCATCAGATGCCCTCACAACACCAGTACCCTCAGCCACCGTATGGGAATGCGCCTTATTATGTGCAATCCCCTACAGGGCGGCCGGGAATGCCATATCAGACTCCGCGCCACCCACCTTACCAACCATACCCTCAGAGCGCTCCCGGTCATTATCAGGGTCAGCCGCCTCCGCCTCATGGTTGGCATCCTCCATATGGACAGCCATATTACGGCTATCCTGGACCTGCAAATGTTACGCCCGTGCCTCGCAGCGATTCCAGGCGGCAGTTGATCCGAGGCCGCTCGTCGACGCCCTGGAAGAAACGTGTCGACTCAGGTAGAAACGGTCGCCAGCCCAGCCCAGTCCGTCCTGAAAGGGATGTCAGTCCACTCACAGACACTGAAAAGGATGCGGAAATGTCACCGCAAGCCAGCAAAATCAGGCAGACTCCTGACAGACCGGGCCAGAGAACAAGCGGAAACCTTTTGCCGGCCCCAGAGGCCTCAACAGTACGAGGCAGACAGGCAGCAAGCGCCACTCCGTCGGCTGTACCTGCGTCTAGATCTGCGTCAATGGCCTCATTTACATCTGAGCCCACTACGGAAAAACGTAGAAGAGGCCGTCCGCCCCAAAAGATCAAGGCTGAACCACCGAGTACGCCTGCTCCAATGTTGTTGGACAACGAACAAGCCGAGACCCCTTCCACGCAGCTTGATAAGGCGACCAAGGAGACCTCCACCTCGAGGACTGCTGCCAACAAGCGGAAGCGTTCGCCGGAACGAGACTCGGCTACTCCTCAATTACCATCTCCCCCTTCGGTGCAAATACCACGACGGACTGCGCGCGACTCTTCACTCGTCGCGGTCTCGAAGAACTTTGCCAAAACGTCACAGCTTCTCCTCAACGAGATTCTGTCACATAAGCTGGCGGGGATATTTGCCAAACCACTATCCGAACGCGACGCTCCCGGCTACAAGGATCTAGTGCATCGTCCACAGGACTTGAAGAGTATCAAAGCGGCCATATCTCGAGGTGGGAAAGCGGCGTTGGCGGCGATCGAGGCTTTGGAGAATGAAGACGAAAGTGAGGATGACACCCCGAAGAAGAACAACCGTTCAGCCCCACCAACAGCGGATACTGTGCGAGAAGGCCCTATCGGTAACGGTGTCTACTTGGTCAAAGTCACTGAAGACTTGGTGCCTCCGCGAGGGATTGTCAATTCGTCACAACTGGAGATGGAGCTGGTGAGAATGTTCGCCAATGCCATCATGTTCAATCCCCTGCCCACATCGGAGAGAGGCTTTGGCCGGTCTCTGCGCCTGAAGAGGGATCAGGAGGACATTGACTCGGATGACGAGGAAGAAACAAGTGAAAGCGACGTCACGTCCAGCGGGCAGGGCACTCCCGCTGACGAAGGGGGTATCATTTCCGACACTCGCGAAATGTTTGAAGACGTGCTGGCGCAGATCCGCAGATGGCGCGAAGATGTAGAACGACTAGGTGATGATGATGGAGGCACCGGACCCAAGACTGGACACGCTGGATCTGGATCTGGTTCTGGTCCTCCTGCCGCATCCGCGCATCAGCAGCTTCACGGTAACGCCAACGCCAGCGCAACGGCCAGTGCTCGGCACTCTAGCGTCGGGTCGGGCATGAATGATGACGGTGGCGGTGCTGCGACGACGACGGCAGAGGTCGCAACGCCTGTTCCTACCACGGGCACTGCCAGGAAGAGAAGAAGGATTGCAGAGAATTGATTGAGATTATGTTCTCGCAACAAACTGCTCCGTCGTAGTGTTAGTTGTACAGATAAGAGCTGTCTCGATAGGGTTGAATACCTATGACATTCTTGACTGGAATTGCAAAGACTGTTGTCCTCCGTGCTGGGTACAGTATACAAGTCCAGAAACGACCAGTGAGAACAGGTGAGAACAGGCTTTTTTCACCCGTCGCTTCAAGCCGAGTAGTATTGCTGTTTGTACTTGGAGACTACACATCCCTACTTAGGCATGAGAACATGGTTTCTTCTTTGCTGCTTATGGAAGCGATACTAGGCATTCGTTCGTAGTTCGTGTACCTTGAACCATTAAATAGATGGTAGGTATGTCAAAATTGAATTATACTATACGATCGCTTGTGCTTCTTCCTCTCGAGCCACTACTATGATATAATACTGCCTACGAAGGTGCTGTGCACTCTAAGTTTGAGCCTTTTCTAAATTTTGTGGTCTCGCAAACGCGGCATCGCAGCGCCATACTAGATGGCACTTTTTTTGGTACTATAATTATTTCACCACTGCAGTCATCCACCAAATAGCCTGGCGAGCCTACTACAATGTATATTCCGTGGACGGAGACCCAAATCTAGGGGGGTTTGCCCTGGAATGTAACATTTCAATCACTCGAAAATGGAACAAATATCTACGCAGGTCTCACTGCCTCGGCTTGACGGCTGTGGGTAGTGTTGCCAATCTGAACCTGTATCGCACACTGCAATGTGCTTCACTTACAGTCCTGACCCATCTTCTAACTTCCCTGACCATCCCAAGTCGATGCGCTTCGCTTGACCTGGGGATCGGTTGCAAGGGAGAGCTGATTTGGTTGCCTTTTCGCGGGGTGAAATTGCACCGGTGGCCTTCTCCAGGTGGGCGACGTGCAACATGAGATAGGTATACATCGTCGGTAAGGAGCCGTCCCCCCAGGCTAGACAGACACAGTACACGTAGAGCTGGGCGTGGGAGTGATTGAACGGCATGGTCAATGGCACCTGCAGCCTTTCGAAGGACTGATACTGTACGTGCTTTGTCATTGTTTCTTGTAATCGATGACCCTACCATTATTGTATAGCTGTGAGAATGCTGCGCATCTGGCTGTCGCCGCGGGATAAACCAAATCACAGAGTTGGATGCAGTACTCAGCACTGTGCTGTTCGCCCCTAGATTCGGGGACGCAAGGGGTGACTGTCCTGTTTTGGCCACTGAATCTGGTGTGTCCCTGCGAGTTACATCCGTAATCTGCAAGGATGACTTTCAGCTTGCCAGCACATCACGCTATCTCATGCTTGCATAGGAATGATGTGCTGGCGCAGTAGCGAGTATGTCCTGCATACAATACCTGGAGGGAGACCGACTCTCCAGCCTTAGCGCGTCTGATTGGTCGACTTGGATTTCTTTTCAAGGGGATAGCCGTCCCAAGAACTTGGAGCTGCTGAAGATCGGGCGCAACGTCTCGTGACGCTGCCCCTTTTGTCACCATGGTCCGAACACTTGGAATTCCGTCCCACGCTTTGCAAGAATGCGTGATATTAGATGATATGTGGTACCAATGAGATCTCTCAGGGTAACTTCATGGACTGTGTTGGCTGGCAGGGGTGATAGAGACCACTGCCGCAATTTCCAAGGTGCCCTGCATGCTCTCTACACCATGACCACCTCGTATTACCCAGATGTGCGAAAGCACGGATTGATTATGGCTTCACAGAACCCAGGGGTCATTCACCTCAAGTGCTCGCCCTGTTCACTCGCAGAGTAGCAATATGCGAACTTCTCGGAGCTTGGAAGTCATGACAAGAGAAGGGCTGTGACCGCACATTGGCAGACGATAAAGCGTATGCGCAACCCCTTGCCACCATCAATGCAGGACCCCTTGCTTTCCTGAAGGGCGGCGCAGAAAGATAGCTCTGGCTCGGACGGGGGTTCGTAGGCAAGCACTTATGACTGTGTTGCACAATTTTGGCCCACCGCCACGTCAGACACCGCCGGCGGGTTCCCTAGCCGAGGCTTGTCATTTTAGTTCCAGCAAGGTCTCATCAAGGGATGATGTGATTTGACACATGGTTAAATCCGGGGTGCAGCTTGCGATTCTGCCTGGTCTTATCTCTGGCGTCGGGATTGGCCAATGTCCTGTAAGCGAAGTAGCCACCACGTCAATGGGTCTCCACGATGGTCTGGTTATCGCACTGGCGCCGTATGGCTCCTGAAACAGGCACCGAAGCTGTCAAAATTTCTTTGCCGTGAGCGGAGAGAGGGCCAAGATCGACAGGGAGGAGGCAATGGTGGGTATCATTCTACTGCTTTTCGTTCTGAGGCAATCCATAGTCAGGCCACGTCCATGGCCTTGTTCTGCCAGAGAGTCGTTCATGCTTGGCCTTGAAGGTTTGGCTTCAAGATTTCGTTGGGAAGGGCGGGCGGAATGCTGGCTCTGGATGCCAACAACAGAAACCTGCAACTACGCACGCGCTGCAGGACTCTCCCACCAGACGAAAAGCTTCCGTCCAGACGCTGTCCACCGCGCACGGATCTCCGGCTGTGCCTGAGCCCTCTTGGAAAATGGCAGCTGGATGCAAGCGGTGCTATGTCGTTGCGACTGGAGTAAGGTCAGGGAGACAGACTCGGCCGCCTAACCAGCTACTGTAGCGTGGGCCCAGCAGGTCGGGTCCTGGTCGAGTGGACAAGACCCGTTGTACTGAGGACGGGCTGACAATATTTGTATGGGTCATTTCAAGTACGTCCCAAACCATTGCTTTCCAAGGTTGTTCGTTCGCGTAGAGCGGTCTAAAACTGTTCGCCCACGGCTGAGTGCACCGTCGGGCGTTTCTTGCATCGCTCCCAAATTGAGGGATTGGTCGCCCTGATCCTCCAGCGGGATATGTGCGCGAAAGTGCCGTACATCGTACATCTGCTATTACTAACGGGCCCCTAGCCTCCCAGACAGCTGGCCCATGGTGGCACAAGATTGCCGTCTGGACCGACGGCGACTCCCTTTCGTCACTGGTGTGGGGGTTGTCGTACTGACTTGCATCTTATGGCGGTCAGGCATCGACGATAGATTGGATATAATGCTGGCCACGTATGCTGCGTAAGACCGGTGACTTTGCCTTGCAGTGTTCGATTCCTCATCGTCGGACTGCAGCTTGCTTGACTAGTGTTTCGAGGACGCAGCTGGACGGCACGATGCGACAGGCGGGATGCAGAGGCGTACTCGCTTTGCACAAGCATGCTTCTGACTTCAGTTCTCTCTGCAGAGAGGAGAGTGTCTGTTGTCAGCAGACTCGATAACAAGAGGGACCGATTTGTCGTGGTGCAGTGCGAATGGGTCAGCCGCAAGAGCCACCTCCAGACAAGGGCTATCTAAACGCCTGTTTCTTATGTCTGACTGTGAGCAGCCGTGTCAGGACGAGGGCCTTGAAGATCACTCATGCGGTCAGCTGAAATGTGTTGCTTGAACCCAGCAAAGTGATATGATCATCCAGCAGAACCCGCCAAATGGTTTCGCCGGCAACTTGAACGTGCTCGCACCGCGCAATAGCGCAATCTGGTATGACATGATTTGTCCATCCTATCATCTTTTACACGTCTGCCAAAGGTTTCTCTTGAAGGCCGTGTGGAACGCCGCAGGTCATGGTGTGGAAGGACACGGATTGTCTCGACCTGGGGAGCACTGGCAGGGCAACGCCCCGGACAAGAGTGGAAGCCTGAATCAATAAGAATGATTCGACGGCGGAAGCGAAATGGATCGAAAGTGGAAGCGGACGGAAGGGATATCGCGGGTCATCTTTTTGACGTGGATAACGACAGGGAGGCAGAGCTGTGACAGCACAAGATGAGAGCCCCATTTCGACGGCTGTGGACAGATACGGTATCAGTTACAGTAGGCAAGCTAGTTGAAGGTACTGTACAGTGAACAATTCGGATGCTGGAATCGTTGCCGTCCGCAAGAAAATAAACTCGCCGTCTGCCTTGCATTTTGTCTCCGATACCCACGTTGACTACCAGGACTATTTCTTCCTTAGGCTCGCTTGGTTCGTTTCCAGAATACTACTACCGAGTCCTATAGTCCTACGTATTTGCTTTCCAAAAATAACCGTAACATTCTAAGCCCTCTGAGAAGATCAGCGGAGCACGCGTCCTGGGTCCTCATGGACCTACTGCGACTGCTAGTACAACTAGTACCTTGGTAGGCAAACTTGGACGATGATAGGCAGGGGAAGCAAAGGCACGGCAGAAGCCTAAATGGGGGGCTAAGGGCGCTGAGGCGGCTCTAAGGCATGGAGTCGTAGCCTAGAGCTAGTTGTACGGATGCTGGTCGGACAGACTGCCAGTGTCCATCTCAGATAGCCTCTAGGCACCTCGTAGGAGCCATTGGCCCCCAGCCCAGTTTTTAGCGTTTGCCAGTACCTGTTTCCGCGCCCGTACCGGTGTCCATGCCGGGTGCCTATCGTCTGCCAACTGGGCCTAAAGAGCCTGAAGGAGCCACTGCTTTCCCCCCCTAGTGTGCCGCGCCACTGGCCACCCACAAACCGCACCCGGAGACTGCAACGTCGACTACCTACCTGAGTCGATGGTCAAACGGCCGGAAAGCCAAGTGACGCCCCCTGTTAAAATCCTCTGGGTCGACCATCCCTTGAATTCGAAGCCTATACCTAGGTATGGACAAGAGCAGGATACGAACTCGGGCAAGGAACAAGGAGTTTTCCTGCCGCTTCCGGCACCACCGCAGTTATGAAGAATCCATCCCTTCGTCTGTTGATTCTTTGCGCAGAACAGGGGAATCCTGTTCATCACTGGCAGTCAATGCAACGGCGTTGAAGATGGAAGAGCAAGTTTACTGGTGGAACTGTTGGTATAGGAAGTAGTCGCATGCCTCTGATCCTTTAACAAATGATGGTAAATTAGGCATAAAAGTAGAGTGCTGGTCGTATACAAAAAGCAGCACTTGGCCTCACCGCCGCGCTCGTCATTCTCTCCCAAATACCGCCTCGTACACATTCCCCCCCTTTACGATACCGACATTTTATTTTTCCCAAACGAAAAACCGCCCATTCCACTTCGATTCCATTCTATCCTCACGTCGTCTTCGCTCTCCATCCACCCTCGACTCTTGCGACCTGCATTGTTGCAGCGCACTATCCGCTCCCTCGCCTCCACCACTACCATAGAGACGACGAACCTACCATACTCTTCCTGCTTTACCACCACCACCACTGTTTTCCTATCCGGTTGTGCTGCGCACACGCTTTCAACAGATCAACAGACCACCCCTGGCCTTGAAGCAGACAGCTGGCTCGCTTCTGTCTCGTCCCTTCCTTTGTCCAAGACCGCTATACCCACGCTGCGCTGCATCCTGCGAACGTCCCTGTTAGGGTAACTGAGTGACCGACCACTCTCTCGCAAGACAACAACCACAACCAGCACCCGCGCGACTACCACGGCCCCTTGTGTTGCTGTTCGAACCTAAGTCGTTCGCCGATCGTCTGACTGCAGGACCAGGCCTGTCTTGGTTGACCGGTTGCATTATATAAATCATCACGCGAGTCTGCACGTCGCCGTGTCTGCAAGGCCGAGCGCCCTACATACTCGACACTGAGCGTTGCCCACTCCGGCTTTGTACTTTCGACCTGCCCTCCCCTGCCTGCATTGCAGCTGCAAGAGAGCACTTCCAGTCCTTGGTCCATCAGGCGCTCCAGCATGGCTGGTCTCCGGAGCTGCTGAACCGGTCGCAAGACCTCCCATGTACAAGAATCGCCGTGGTGTCAGACACTCCCTCGAAGGGATTACAGAATGAAGTCGTCAAAGCACCATAAACAGAGCTGGACTCAAATCTCCCGTCAACTTCGACCATAACGCGACGACTCGAGAACCTCCTGTCGCTGCCATCGCCATGATATCCGCCTCAGCGTCGCCTTCCGCCCGGGCTCTGCGGACCCGCGACGACTCCCCGTCACCTCGTCCCCGACCGTTGGCTCGTATGCCCTCGATACAACGGATCAACAGCGCCTACTCTCAGTCAGTATCGGTTACGCCAGCCTCTGCCAATAGTACTTCGTCCGCGTCGGTGTACCCGAGCCCTTACATCCCTTCACTTCAATCATCACCGCTGGTCTACCAAGCCGTCAACCAGTCCTCTCAGCTCGGGAACCCAGCTCCCTTTGAGTTGCCCGAGTCCATTGTATCAACATACCATGCCTCCCCTCCGCCAAAGGAACAGTCAGTGGGCTCCAAGCCAGTCGGACTCATGCGGAAACTGTCTCAGAGTGCAAAGGATGGCGTTTCTTCCACGCGACAAATCTTGCGAAGAAAGGCGTCTTCCTCTGCACAAAATCGCCGGGACGAGAGCACAGGCCCCATCACCAGACGGCGGAGCGACAGCAAGACTGCAGTCACCAATGCCTCCACCTTGGAATGCCCTTCCTTTGACACTCTTCCGATGGAGCTGCAGTCAGGCCTGGGTCTTTATGACACCATGAGCATTTCCAGCGAGCCAGCCACCTTTCTCGAGACCAGCCCAGAAGGCCAGGCTCCTTGTGTCCCGGAGCGCCTCGTCGCGGGCTGTCTCTTGACCAAGATCACCAAGAACAAGAAGCAAGAAAAGATGTTCTTCCTCGACGTGGAAGGGTCTCGCGTCTCCTGGAAAGGTGCGGTCACGACCAAAACTTTCCATATCGACAACATCAAGAGCATCCGTGTCGGTGAGGAAGCGGCTAGCTACCAGCAGGAACTCCGCGGTGAAGCGGTCGACCCTGATCTCTGCTTCACCATCAACTATACCCCTTCGGATTCCTCAAAGTCCGTCAAAACCTTGCATCTCGTCGCCCATAGTCAGGCCGACTTTAAGCTGTGGGTGGACACTTTGGAAAGTTTGTCAAAGCATCGCGAGGAGTTGATGACAAGCATGGTCGGCTTCACCGAGCGTGAATCGGTCATGCGTGCTCACTGGGCCAGCGAGATGGCCAAACGTACGGTTAGACAAGACAACGTCAAACCGGACGGTCTCGATCTGCCGGCAATCCAGTCGTTGTGCCGCAAACTTCACATCCACGCCCCTGAAAAGGAGCTACAGGAGCACTTCAACTCTGCGGACGTCGACAAGTCGGGACTTCTCACATATGACCAGTTCAAAGGTTTCCTCCGTCGTCTCCGTGAACGAGTCGACATCAAGGCTATCTTCAACCAGCTGAGGGATCCCCATTGCCCGGGCTTGACAAGAGCACAATTTGTCTCGTTCCTTGAAAACGTCCAGGGCGTCAACTTTTCTCAACTATCAGAACCAACCGTCTGGGAAGAAAAGATCAACCACCTCGTAGAGATATCCTTCCCGGGGGAGCCCAACTTGCGGGGATCTAATTTGATCGACTCAAACGCCTTTGCTTCATTCATCATGTCCAAGGATTGCCATGTATATGCTCTGCCGGAAGAACCCACACCTCGCTTTGACCGTCCTCTCAACGAGTATTTCATCTCTAGCTCTCACAATACTTACTTGACTGGCTGGCAGGTGGGAGGCACTTCTTCGGCGGAAGCCTACATCACAGCCCTACGTCACGGGTGTCGCTGCATAGAGATTGATTGCTGGAACGGTCAGGATGGGAATCCCCGAGTGACACATGGCCGGACAAGGACGACCGCGGTTTTATTTTCCGATTGCATTAATGCCATTCAGCGCTGTGCCTTTGACGTCTCGCCTTACCCCTTGATCATTTCATTGGAAGTTCATTGTGACGGAGAGCAACAAGCCAAAATGGTCCAGATCATGATGGATGTCTTTGGTGATCGGCTTCTTCTGCATCCTCTGCCCGGCTCTACGACCAAGTTGCCTTCTCCCGAGCAGCTCAAGCACAAGATTTTGATCAAGGTTAAGTCGACAGAACTCCATGCCGATCTTGAAGCTTCTCGGTACGATGCATCCGGGAGACGAGATCGCAGTGCGAGTTCTCCTCATCGAGGTCTTCCTCACATGGTCAACGGCAGTGTGCCCAGCTCAACGTCCGTCAGCACCTCTGCTCTCGTCACACCCCCGGACACCATCTATTCTCCCACCGATCGATCTGTCACAGCCACAAGTGCGAGCAGTGGTGATGATGAGAGTGATGCGCCTGCCAATTCCAACTCGCCTGCCGATAGCCAGCGCCGTCCTATGAAGATGAGCAAGGTCGGTCCATATCTCTCGGCCCTCGGCGTATATTTGAAAGGTTATACCCTACGTGAGGCCCGTGATCTGGGTTTCCAACAGTACAATCACATTTTTTCTCTTAACGAGAACCGAGCCATTGAGCTCTGTCATTCACCAGAGGATAAAGCCATGTTTGAAGACCATAATCTCTCCTACATGTGCCGAGTATATCCCAAGAACTTGCGTTTTCAATCATCAAACTTCGACCCCAATACCTTTTGGAGGCGAGGCGTCCAGATGGTGGCGTTGAACTGGCAGACTTTTGATGCCCACATGCAGATGAACCAAGCCATGTTTGCCGCCGGCACGGACGCCTACGGCTATGTTTTGAAGCCTGATTATCTTCGCAAACCCCGGACCAAGCCTGGGGATTTCGAGCATAGAGTCAAACTGCCTCGATACAAGACCAAGTTCTCGGTCCAAGTCATCTCCGCCCAACAGCTTCCTCGGGCCGCCAACATGTCCAAAGACACTCCGCTGAATCCGTTCATCGAGGTTCAAATGTTCAGTGCCGAGGACAGAGCTCGCGGCATAGCAAACGGCACCGGTGGCAAAGAGACTTACTCAAATGGTTATCACGGCATCGGATCTCCATACCGGCGACAGACATCCATTCGCTTTGGTAATGGCTACAACCCTCAGTTTGGTGAGACAATCGAGCTTTCATTGGAGACAAAGTATCCCGAGCTCGTATTTGTCCGGTTCATCGTCTTCAACTCCGATGATGGTAGACCCAACGGCAAAGGAGTTCGACAACTCGCCGCGTTTACCGCCAAACTCGACAGCTTGCAGAGAGGCTACAGACATTTACCTCTTTACAATGGCTATGGCGAGGAGTTCATCTTTTCCACTCTTTTCTGCAAAATCGTCAAACAAGAACCCAAACTCATGCCCTGGTCTCTACAAGATATCAATGACAGACCCTCCAGAGCCAACATGTTCCGAGGGATTCTCTCTCGCGGGCTATCCGGTGATCGAAGCCGAGAGCGTGGTTCCAGTGTCGAAGAGCAACGCACAGCTCGGCAGGCAAGGCTCAACATGGAGATTGAAGAGCGGGTCGCCAGACGATAAAACATGAAATGTATTCACACTATTGGCGTGGGAGTTTGATTTTTCACCGAGATACCCGAAAAGCATACTCTTATGACCTGATGACATGTTAGTAGACTTGCTGTCTGGCAACGGACAAGTTTTGTTGTTTGCAATCTTGGCTTGGAGGAGGGATTCTGTCATTACCACCATATGTTTTTCTTATGTATCAGTAGTCAGAATGATTTGTAGAATTTGGTCAAATTGATACTTTTATTCTACTTCAAGTTCTTTTGCGATCGTTTTAAGAGATGGGTGGCCTAAGTAGTGGTACAAAGTCGACCAGATCCACCGCTTTTTCCACGCTCAGCGCCTTGGCTGCAGCACAATGAACACCAGTTCAACGTCCTCCAGAATGTGATAGCAGCGGGACAACTCACACTGGATGGACTGGCCGTGGCTGTATTTATGAACTTGCAGTCTGAGAATTGGAGATCTCCTATCATGATGCTGTTGTTGTCGTGGTAATGTTTCTGACTGGCGTTGTTTGACCGTTGAAGAACAGCTTGCTCGCTCGGGGAGGCTGGTGACGATGCAGTTCATCGAGAGCTACTTCTCCAACAATCAAGGGTTTCAACTTGACATTGTCGGTCAGTACAGCAGATCCTGATCAGTCCTAAGCGAGGAATGTACTGCTAAACTCCGTTGCAGGTTTCCTTGCCATCCTTGGAGAAGGCTCCGTCGAAACGATTGCGCAGGTGGCTACATTGAGCTATCTCATTTACCTCCCTCGTCTGATCCCGGCACCGCAGATCTTTATTCGCCCGTCGCGACCAGAAAAGCTCGAAACCACCGCCAATGCCAAAGTGATTGGAGTCCATTCGGGCAACACCGGGGAAGACATACATCATGTGGCCCATGCTCTACACCGCGGGGACAAGCTGGCCCCAAACACGGTCAGTTGTGTGCGGGTCAAAGAGAACAACAAGCCTCGTCCGTCTATCAAGAGGTTCGGTCCGTTGGCAATGCTAGCATTTGTCGGGTTTGCCATGAGCGCTGTGCTTTTGGGTCTCTCCATTTACTATGAGGATGGGTGAGTGAACACAAACCATCGGTTACGCAGGTGCTAACCGGTCAGTATGTCGTTGTTGGCGACTGTTCTCCTGTCCACCTTGAGTACGGTCACTGGCATCGCCAACAAGTGGGAGCCGACTCCGAATGATCCCAAGCCCGACCCCCATTCGCCTCCGGGAGATGTTGTGATTAAGTATCCGCAGGGGGCGTTTATTGTGGTGAGCTGTGAGGAGCGGACGGCCCGGTATCTTTACTTCAACCCCAGCGAGCGTTGCATTTACTTTGTCAGAAGCACGGCTATCTACAGAGGACTGTCCTTGATCTCAACTCTGCTTTTGATGGGCGGAGTCATTTCGCTGGCCAATGCCAAAATCGAGACGCAGACTGCCTTTGCTGGGTCTTACATGTTGATCAACATTTGCTACTGGATTGGCGCCGCCCTGCCTCCTGCTCAACACTGGGACCTCTCACGACTGGAAGTGGAACATATCGAAATCGCTGGAGGCACACCGCCACGCACAGCAAAGATCGACAACTACTCGCCAACCTATACCGAAGCTTTGTGGAAGGCCATTGCCGTCACCGGGACCAGCAACTGGGTCAAGGAAGCCGGTTGGGCTCCGAAGACTCCTGCTTGGGCTGATTGGCTGAACGAGGCCGAAGAAGCTGCTTTAGGGGAGCCCAGGATAGTGACCAAGAAAATGGAGAATGGAAAGGAAGTGGAAGTGTGGACGATTCGGAACTGGGATAGCAGAAACGCCTTGTCGACTCTTCTCCGGACAACAACTGATCGATTTAACAAAAAATGAGAACTACGAAGAGCTCATGAGGGATGAATTTATGAACATGAATGATGATTTAATGAGATAGATAGCACGATTATACGAGTGGCCATAGAAGGATGGTGATTGTCACGTGAAACTCAGCCTGATGCAAATAATTCTTGCGAGGCTTCACCCACCCACTTCTTCTCCCCAGGCTTGAGAAATCTTGGCGCGCACACACCGTTCGTAGCCCGTCGCACATCAAGAGTCCAACCGACCGCTTGTTCTCTTTCTCTCCAGTTCGGTCAATCGTCCACTCGAGTCGATTCAGTACAATCGCTCGGAACCTGAACAAGACACGAGACACCCGGTCTCTGATCCCACGACAAGATGTATGAGAGAGTCCTTGCATGTTGCTGCGGAGTTGGGTCTGCAGCGCAAAATGCTGATTCGAGGATTTTACAGACACCCAGGTCAATCCTGACTACTTGAGAGACCGCCACGATGCCTTTCACCAAGCTGTAGGTCCGAACAAGCATGAATGCGTATCAATGTGACTGACAACTGTTTACAGCGTCAAGAACTCCCCCTACTTCTCCCGTTTCCAGACCAAGTACAAGCGCAGAAGATCTGGAAAGGTACGATTGCGACGAAGGTGTTGGAGCTCATAAACTTACAAATTTTCCCAGACCGACTACTACGCCCGTAAGCGGCTGGTCACCCAGGCCAAGAACAAGTACAATGCGCCCAAGTACAGACTCGTCGTCCGATTCACCAACCGCGATATCATCTGCCAACTAGTTACCGCCGAGCTCACCGGTGACAAGGTCTTTGTGGCCGCCTACGCCCACGAGCTGAAGAGATATGGAATCAAGAACGGTCTGACCAACTGGTCTGCTGCCTACGCTACCGGCCTTTTGCTTGCCCGCCGTGCGCTGAAGAAGCTCGGTCTGGATGAGCAGTTCACCGGTGTTGAGGAGCCGGATGGTGAGTACAAGCTCACCGAGGCTGCCGAGGGTGAGGACGGTGAGGAACGCCGCCCGTTCAAGTGCTTCTTGGATGTCGGTCTGCACCGAACCTCTACTGGTGCCCGTGTTTTCGGTGCCATGAAGGGTGCTTCCGACGGTGGTCTGTACATCCCTCACAACGAGAAGCGTTTCCCCGGCTACGACCCAGAAGGCAAGGAGCTTGATGCCGAACTTCTCCGCAAGTACATCTTCGGCGGTCACGTTGCCGAGTACATGGAGACCCTCGCCGACGATGATGAGGAGCGTTACAAGTCGCAGTTCGTCAAGTACATTGAGAACGACATTGAGGCTGACGGTCTTGAGGAGTTGTACTCTGAGGCCCATGCCGCCATCAGAGAGGACCCCTTCAAGAAGGATGAGGATGAGGGTGAGAAGAAGACCAAGGAAGAGTGGAAGGCCGAGGGCAAGAAGTACAAGGTCAACAAGATGTCCAAGGAGGAGAAGGAGAAGAGAATCGCCGAGAAAATTGCGGCTCTTGCTCAGTAATTGCAATTACATTCGGATTTCCTGGGGGAGTTCAATGGGTGTCTCAAAATGAAATGATGCCGGAGACTGGTCCTGGTCTGTCCGATTTGAGGGACAGATTTTGGCCACTCCATGATACCTGAATCCAAAACGCATTGCATGTTGAACCAAACATAGTCTGTTCCCGAGTTTCTGAGGCGTTACTGCTGAGTACGGCTCTGACATAAGTTGCTGACGATTGTAACTACCATCTTGCGCCTGCGAGTTTCTGTAGGCTTAGTAGAGTGATACCTCAGCTCAGGTCCAAGGCCTCCTGGACATCGGGCTAGACAGACTGCAACCATACATGCACAGCGTCTACAATGTACTATGTACAATTTTGGAGGTCACGCCATCACAATGTGGGCAATAATGAACAAAGTTCGCCCGATGACGGCATAGCCCGTGCGGTCGGTAGCACTCTCTGAAGCCATTTACTGGTCCAACCTTGGTATTCGGCCGATAAGAAGAATAGTCCTAATTCGATAAGTCAGCAGCATCGACAGTGGCAGAATCCCAGCTGCCGGCCCAGCCAGACTCTCTACCAGCGACCCTCAAGCAACCCTAGAGAAGCCGATCGACGCCTTTCAGCCAACAACAGTTCACCACGCTGTGGGACACGCTGTGGGAGCTCCCGCCGAGGGCAATCCAGAGTTCCATCACGGCATTACCTTCAAAATCGCATCTCGCCCAGACCATTTCATCCCGTACTGGTATCCGACAGATGAAGTCACGGTAGAACAGCTCTGTCCCTCTGGTTCCTTTTGCGTGGCAGGACCTGGCATAGGAATCATGGCGAGTGATGGTGCTGGCATCCTCGATGTGGACTGGCTGCTCCATTCGAAGAAAGGTTCGCTTCTATCGCAGGACAAAGAGACAGAATTGCCTTGTTCGGCACCGCGGTGATCATGTACCTTGCTAACGGTGTTGTCAGACCATGCACATCATCCCGCAGACAAGAACACACAGAAACAAGATACGCAAACGTCTGCACCTCCACCAAATCCCAGCGAACCTACATCCACTCCCCGTCAGACAACGACAACGACACAGACCCCAGTTGTCAATGGAAAGAGTGAAAATACGCCACAGAACGGGACAAACTCACAGTCGCGCAGCCAGCGACCGTCTTTAGTCAGAGGCCATAGCACCGAAGACAAGAGGAATCAGAAGAACAATGTCCCGGCTGGGAAAAAGGATGGAAGGCGAAGCTCATGGATCGCCAGCTTCAGCTCAAAGTTTTCATCGCCTACACCTTCGCGCACCTCCAATGTCGAGGCTCATGCACAATTAAACCACGCTGCGCCCGCTCCGCAAGCCAGTCCGAGAATCGAGATATCCAATCCTTTCAACAAGAAAGAGGCGACGGCTAACAATCAACACGACGTCAAAAAGGACGACACCAAGCCAACGCCTCCTGCTACCCCTACACCACCACGGCGCCCTTCAGTATTGGTTGCGGCTGGTAAAGAAACCAAGTTGGACCATCCAGGATTCTTGTCGAGCGCCTTGCGCAGACTTTCTTCCTCCTCAAACACCACTCTAGGCAAAGGTGCCGCCGCTACAGGTGCAATCTGTCCGCGGAGGATCATGAACATCGACCCCAACAGGGAGCGTATCAAGATTACCGAATTTGACCAGAACAAACTCAAAAGGGTGGCGTTTTGTGTCGATGTTGAAATCGCTGGGTTCGCCTCGCAGGCAGATGAAGAACCCGACCGATATACACGCCCTGCCGGTACCAGTGGGCAAAAGCAGAAGCCTGCAACGACCGAGAAGCAGGCAAAACAAAAGGACAAGGATGAGGGCGCCGCTTTGAAAGGCATCGAACCTCCTACTGACGGAGAGGCCGTGTCTGAGCAGCCGCCGCCTGCCGAAACCACGTCTGCGGACAAAGCGTCCTCTGATGACCCAGGTCCGGTGGCTGACCCGGTGCCTGTCCCTACCACGCGGAAGAAGGAGAAGAAAAAGCGGTCGGAAGCGGAGCGGAAAGAGAGAAAAGAAAAGAAGAGGAGACATGCGGAAGCGAATGGTCTTATACCTCTCGAACTCACTCGAGAAGATGACGACTCCGACTCCAGTCCTAGCACCACTCCTCCTGGTTCGTCTACTCCGAGGAAGTCGGCCAATGGGCCTACCACAGACCCGTTGCGCATCTACAAGCGGTGTTGTCAATTGCGGGAAACGTCGGTCCTGAACCGAATGAAAGAACAGATAACAAAACCCTCGGCGACCTTGTCAGAAGCGCCCGGAACCGTCGCAGTTATGGATCTGTCTGGATTGCAGATGCAACTACAAGATATTGTGACTCTCGGCGACTGGCTTGCCATCGTCCCTGTGCGTAAACTGATATTGGACAACTGTGGTCTCACCGACGAGGGTGTCCGCGTGATACTTTCTGGACTCGCGAGCTGCAAATCCCCCGATCAAGCCAGACATAATCGAAAGCTCCCGAAAAAGCTTTCTGGACAAAACATCGAACGAATGGGCGTCATCGAGAAACTCTCACTGAAAGACAATCCAGCAATTACCAACGTGGGCTGGAGACATATCGGGCTTTTCCTGCACATGTCGAGATCTCTCAAAGCCATCGACTTGTCAGGTATCAAGTTTCCAGCCGCAGGCGACGCAACGCATAATCAAACTGATCTGGCTTCCCTGCTTATCCGTGCGCTGTCAGAGAGGTTGGGCGATAGGCTAGAAGAATTGGTTTTGAGCGGTTGTGGTCTTTCCACGGATCATGTTCGGGACCTTGTGGATTGTGCAATCAAGCGCAAGATCCGACGCCTGGGCCTTGCCGATAACAATCTTGACCAAGCCGCCGTGACGCACGTGGTACAATACATCAGGTCTGGTGCTTGTGAGGGACTTGATTTAGGTGGCAATGACTTGCACGGCATCATGCATATCTTGGCGGAAGCAGCCGACGAACAATGTCCGCTTCTTGCCATCAGCCTCTCGGATTGCAATCTGACACCCGCTGACTTGAGTGCGGCTTTGCCCCCATTCACCAAGCTTACCAATCTCAAATTCATCGACCTCTCGCGGAATCGAGCCCTTTTCAGCGATGATCCAAATGCCGTTCCCATATTCCGACGACTGCTGCCAAAAATGGTGCCACTACGACGGATACATCTGACAGACGTTGGGCTCACGCCAGACCACGTTATAGCACTGGCCGAGATACTACCAGACTGCCCATCGCTGGCTCATATTAGTATCCTGGACAATGAACCTCTGATCCATGTGATGAACTCCAAGGAAGAAGGAGCCCAAGAAGAAGCCTGCGCATTCTTCGCTTCGTTGATGACCGCCGTCAGGGTATCTGGGACGATCATTGCGGTTGAAATTGAAGTTCCCAGTGCCGATAGCAGTGAGGTGGTCAAGGCGCTTGCGTCACAAGTGGTCGCTTACAGTCTTCGGAACATGGAACGAACCACTCTCGACGAAGTAGGCGTCAAGCCATCCGTCGCCGACAAGGATGCACCAGAAGTCTTGTTGCATATCGTTGGCCACATGGAAGGCTATCAGGTCAACCATGATAAGGATGACCCCGCTCCAGATGAAGACTATGTGATTGCATCTACCGGTATTGTCAAGTGCCTGGATGTGATTCTAGGGAGCAAAGACGGCAACAGCCAGGTACAGTCGAGGAATATCAGTCCTGCCCGGAGTGGCACAGTGACTCCCAGACCGGATATGCGGCAGAGAAGTGTATCCAAGCCACGGGATGTCAGTCTAGAACTTTGCGAAAGTGCCAGGAAGATACGAGCGAGGCTGAGGCCTGCTTTGATCAAAGAGGATCGGGCTGGGAATGATGCCAACTATAGTAAGTTGAGACTGTTTGTCCGTCTTTCGGCGCTAACAATGTTCCAGGACGTCTTTTCTTTCTTGATCAAACCTTGCAACGTATGATTCAGCGGTTTGAGGATGAATACCCCGAAGCCAAGCATCTTGCCTCATCACCGCCAGGGCCCAATGGGCTACCTTCTCCTGATCCGTCCATCGATGTGTCACTTCTCTCGGCTTCGGTCGATTCCAACGGTTTGATGAGGATGGCATCTGGGGAAGAGGAGTATTTCCCGAACGATGCTGACGGCCCGAAGGATGAGTTGGAAGTTAACCTGCCACGAAGACCGTCGACCACATCTCTTGTTTCCAAAGCTTTTACAGAGGAGGAAGGCCGCATGCATCGGTTTGGTCAATCCGTGCGACGAGAATTGCTCAAGCCGACTGGAACGGATGATGTTCTGCACGGCACAACGGTGGATGATCCGGCAGAGTCGGCTCACCTGGCCGCCCTCCGCCTGAAACTGGAAGAACTCAAAGGCGAGGATATCCGTCGCAAAGTCGAGAGGGATGGGCCGGACAATGTCATTCGGCAGCTTGGTGTGAGCGCTCAAGAATTGCTCATGTTACGAGCAAATGATCCAGAAGGATTTGAGACTTTTAAAGAGTCCCAACTGGCTGCACAGATCAATGCCGGACTGATTGATGTCGAAGGGCATGATGAACATGCAATTCAGTAGTACTGGAGGAGTTGTATATCTGGTTGGTCACAGTGACATATAGTGTTGTCGATCTGCGTTCTGAGCGTTGTGATGATGATACCTGGGTGGGCCGTACGTACGTGCATACGATGTTGGTGGTTCCAGCGGGATTTGAATATACAATGTCACCTTTCAACAATATCGAGTTTCAGGATTGCTTCAAGGACAACCATGTGCTTCACGAAGATAACTTGTCGTACACCGTAACAGGCGTCAGCAGCGACTTCTTGCACAGAAGTACCATAGTGAGGCTTTTCTGTTGGTCGCCTGCTGTGGTTCAGAGTGACATTTTCCCTGTAGGTCTCTCTCTTCAGATATTTTGTTTAATATAATCGTGAAGGACTCCAGAGTAAAAGAATATAAGTGATGCTCCTGTGTTCAGCGTCTCCGCTGAAGTGAAAGCCTAGTGAACTATTCTTTTACTCTCGGCACGCAGTTAGCAGTGCGGATCTCTCCTTCTTCGCCGTGACTTTCTCTGATCGAATTCACTTTCAACCAACTTCACTCCACCGTGAACCCGTTTGAGGATGTCGTCTCCGATAGACAGTGAATCCGGTAAGTTAAGCGAGTTTATGGGCAAGCTACGGCCCGTGCCGACACTAGTTTGTGTTCGGCAGATCGTTATTCCGATGCCGAAGCTGTGATTTGCAGACGAACTGACTGTTGATGCTCCTCCTCCAGGCCAAGCGACCCCCCGCCCTCTGCCCCAGGGCAATCGACAACAACGAGGCGCATCCAGTCCGGCGTCCGCTACCCTCGAACTGCCAGAGTCGATTGCCCGTTTCTACCGCCCCGCCTCCCCGAAGGATGTGCAAACTCCTCGAGCACACTCCTCGTTCCCCGTCGACCCAGTCGAATTGAGCCGACGCCTCCAAGCCCTCCTTGACCAGCAGAAGGCTGCCGAAGACAAAAAGTCCAAGAAAACGGACAAAAAAGACGACGACTCAGAAGGCAAGGGCCCCGACAATAACAAGGGCCACCAGCACCACAACATCCAAGCGTGACGACAGAGAGGGCGGACGTCAAAAAAGAAAAGTCCCAAGTGGACAAACATATGCAAGGCGAGCAAGCAGAGAACAAGTGAAGAGCACATCAATAAAAGCGGCGACCAACAAGACTTAGAGGCTTACACTTTACTCAACAACTTTCCTCTGAGTGCTTTTGCAGAAACATAATCACCATGGCCAACAACGCTTTCCCTCCCCTCGATACTTCAATGACTGGCGGAAATCGCGCTGGCGCATCTCCTACTACTATGCAACCTGGTTCATCGATCAATGGCAATGGAGTTGGCGCAGCTGCAAATTACATGGCCCCTCTTCCGGTGGGGCATCAGCAAGACCTGAACTATCTCTTTGCACAGATTCAAGAGCTTGGAGGAATCCTCAGAAGCAATCGGGAGAAAGTCAATGTCATTACACGAGCTGCGGAAGAAGTTGCGAAGCGGACGACTGGTACACTTCCTGAGGGCGAAGCTGGCCAGGACAATGACAGTGAGGAACATCCCAATGCTGCCGTTCGTGGCCTAGCTGACCATGTTTAGAAGCTCGGATTCATGAACTCGAACGTGAATTGGCCAAGGCAAATCACATCATTGACCTGTACAAGCACGAGCAAAAGGAGAACACCAGCTTGATCGCCATGTATGAAGATGCATTGGGCACAGCCACCGAACAAATCCGCAACTACACCGGCGATATTGAGGCTAGGTTTCTCGCACAGCGCAAACACTACAATAACCTTCTCCAACAGGAAAAAGATGACCATCTTCAGAGTCGTCTTGACCGAGACCACTGGCATGCTCAGGCATTGAAATTATGTGAGATGATCCGCACCGCTCATCGTCTACGGACAGATGAATGGTCTGAAGAGTACACCGTTGTTGCGGGACTTCAAGCTGAGGTACGGTGTCTTCGCCGTTGCTTGGGGATGGAGCCAGAGAAGCCTGAAGAGGAGACAGGCTGGCCATACCTCAAAGACTTGCCGCTTAATGATCAGGCGTGAACACATGCATTCAAAGATGAAAAGTAGCCAGCAAGGAGTTTAGGAGTCGACGTTATGCTCGGAAACGGATGAACAAGGGCTGACAGCATTGAGATACGAAGAATCAATGAAAATCCTTTCCCTCTTCTATGAAGGGGTTGGAGAGTGACAGACTTGAGCATGCAAACGGAAAGCCGACTCGGAGTGCGTAGGCTGTCTTTTTATGTCAATTGATTCTTTCAGCCCTGCATTGGTGCACCCTGTTCCATTGACAAGACCCGGCTCGCTTGCGACGACATTGCCGATCGCATGAACGAAACCGTCTGGTGAGGACAAGGTGCTGAATTGGCCATGCCTAAAGGGGGCCGAGGAGTTTGTGCCAACAAGTGAAAAGTCTCATGATTCCCGAAACGGTCTTGAACCCCCTGCCTCCTTGTTTCCTCCCTTGGACAAGACAGCATGCACGTAGAGCGGCTTGACGGGTATAAGACGTTACTCGAGGCGGGGCACAGATGGAGGGGCAAGAGCAGGACGCGCTTTGCAAAGCTGTTGATACGTTGGAACCCAAGTGACAGTAGAGCCCGTCGAGCGAAAACTGGGGAAAGGGTCACGGAAAAGAAGAACAGATGGACGGGGAACCACCTGGCAGCGAGTTTGACGTATGGGGCGTAGAGACACGCTATCCCTTTGGATGAGATCCGAAGAGAAAGAAACTTTTTTCGGATCAAGGAATGAGATGGTTGGGACGAGAAGGGAGAGCGTCGAGCTGAAGATAGCAGTAGAGGTGTGTCAAGGGCGCAGGCAGCTCACTCAGGCTGCAGAGATCGATTGCATCCACCTTGCTTGTATACCAGACATTCTTTCAGCTGTATCAAATTGCTCAACCCGTTCGAATCAGTTGCTGCTACTGTCTTCTCCAGCTCCCACCCGTGTTTTCCTCGAGTCGGCCGTTTACGTGAGTTGACAGCTCTCAAGACGCGCTCAGGGCCCTCCGCCCTCGCCGAGCTCCAACGCTACCTCTTTTGACGTCCCTCTCGAGGAATGCAAAGACTGCCCCGCCGCATCGCAGATTCCATCGATCTCTCGATCTCGCGGTAGGATTTCAGGGCCCAAACTGTACTGTGGTACCTGGTACCCTGAGCGCGTCTGTCTTCCGAACCCTGTCAGCGTTCCTCGCTTGTCTGGTGGAGAAGAGCTTAGGAAGGGCCTCTGTCGTTGCTGGTGCAAGGTCAAGCTGTCAACAACTGCTTCCGCGGCTTCGCCACAAACACTATACCAGCTCGACTTGGTCTGTTTTGGGTCCGTGTCTCCAGTGTTTGTTCCCTTCCCGTCCGTCTGGCTGGACTGATTGGGAGTCTTGACCTTGGCCTCCCACCTTTTTCGGCCACCACTGTGTTGCCTGCTGGCCTCTTGTTCATCCTACTGCCGACGGTCGACCGTGCTGTTCTGCTCGCCACTCCCCGTGCTGTGGTCGACCAACCGGGTTCAAGCTTGATATCACCTTGCCAGGTATCTCACATCTGCCGCTGTGTTGTCTATTCAAGCGGAAGGCACTTGTGCACTTTGTGTGGTTCGTATGGATGCCGTCCTGGGACAGCTGCATTCATATCCAACTGTCACTTCTTGTCAAGATGAGGACATACGTGATGGTTTTGTCTTAATCTCTCTTGCTGTCACTTCTCACGCCATCCCTGCCACAGGTGCCATGTCTAGCCCAGAGCGCTCGAGGCTCTGATTTGGTGCCTTTTCGGCCACATACCCTCCTTGGTCCAGTCCGTGCATCCCTTTGGACGCTCATGCCATCTGCAAGAGGTAGGTTTGTTGCCTCCCCTGTTGGTCCTTAAGAATGTACCATGTCCTCCTTGTTTAGATCTCGGTGAGATCTCACGGATTTCGTTTATCTCAAACTGTATCGCTTTTAAGAAAACATATCAGCATTGGAGAGAATTGTTCCAGCAGAATTTGGGCGTTATCAGACTGGGGAAAAAGCTCGGATCTATCATCTGTCAATACCATCCAACCGTCCCAGCAGTCATTTTCAAAACAAACAAAGATCGTCAGGGTTGCTGCCCAGTGCTTGAGTCGACCATACTGGTTCCTCTTGTTCAGCCAAGCCCCGGCACAGCCTGTTTTGTTCAAGCACGAGAGGATGTCTATCTCCCAGTAATTGTTATATCAGACAAGCTCGTTCATCGGCCGGACCCCCTCCCTCCCTCCCACCGTACAGTCCCCATATTCCGCTATGGCCGGATTACCTTCGCCTTTACTTGAAGAACAATCGCAATCAGGATGGTTCGCTTCAGACCGCAGTGCAAAGGCTCGATTCAAGGCCTTTTTCACCCGGTCCAAATCAGAGAGGACTGTTCCGCAATCTACCACCAGAGTTGTTTCGGACCGACAGGTCGAGTCACGGCCATGCCCTCCGTCTACGCTCAACGTGGCCAAACGCGGTCGAAGCACCACCTGGTCAAATCGACAACGGGATTCACAGCAGAGTGTAAAACCTCAACGGTCTCGGAACATGACTTCCTGGGATCCTCCTCCGCTGGTTCAAGCGTACACACAGGCCAAGATGCATGCCATCTTGGATATTCCTTCCACCTTGACAACTGTGCTCCTCCGGGGCCACCAAAGGAGGAATAGTATTTCTGGCGACTCTCCACGGTCAAGTATGGATAATCAAGCCTCTCCTACCGTGGACACAGCCTTGAAGCATCGACGAAACTGCTCAGGCACTAGTGTTTGCTCACTCACCCAGAAGTTGTTTATCTTGACACGCTCTGGCCATATTCTACAGTATAGTGCCGACGGGTTCAATGATCGTCTTCCAGAGAAAATATTGGAGCTTGGTTCTGACTCGGTGGCCTTTGCCTGTGATGATGTCCGTGGCAAGCACTGGGTTTTGAGAGTCTCGCAAGACCGAGGCCCAACCCAGCTGCCATCGCACAATTCCAAGCATAGCTGGTCCAAGTTCTCGTTCAAAAACCAGGAGAACAAAAACCTCGTCAAGGACCTTCTTCTGGTGTTTGATGATGCCATCACTTTGGGGTTGTGGTTGACGGCTGTTCGCAAGGAGATCGAACTCATGGGTGGCTTGCAGTACCGACCTGACTCGAGAGGTCCTGGTGAGGAGGACCAAGAAGTTGAACCTCACCGTCCACTCAGGACTCGACGGAGTCTGCCCATCTTCTCTCGGTCTTCCTCCACCATAACCAAAGTGACCGACACCGAGCCAGCCTCACCTGTCCTCTTACCGCCGATGCCACAGAGAATCTCGTCGCGGAAGATCTCGAGGTCGACCACGGATTCGTCCATCAATACTTTGACGGACCTGGATCAGATCCGCGAGCCATCTTTTTCAGATGACCGTTCGGTATCTACCGCCCATACCAGTTTTAACGGCTCTACCACGTCGATGTCCAATGTCATCGAGTCTTTTTCTAGCATGGAGTCCTATGAATCACCCACCACCAAGGATGCTCAATCACGGGTTTCTACACCTACTCAGGAGGATGCGGGTGAACTGTCAATGATGATGGCAACACCGAAAAGACGTCCTCCGCCATCTGACTCGATCAGTCATGATCTTCTTGTACCCACGAGTGATGCCGACCATCAGGCAGCTGTTTCGTGGGAATCCAAGTCGAGGCCGATCTCGACCATCGCTCCTCTCCCTGAACCCGGGCATATCAGAAAGATCTCTGCTCGTTACCGTTGCGAGTTACAAGGCTTACCTGTGCAGCCGATGACCCCGACTTCGAGACCGGGCAGTCTTCGGAGTCGAAGCTCGTCTTATGCGAGCGACTCACCAGATGGCGTTCAACGGAGGACACCTTCATACAGCTTGTTCCCCAAGACGCCCTCTCATGATCAACCCCAACTTATAAACACTGGTTTGCCCTCGCCTCCTGTCACCACACCTGGTTCTGCCTTGGAAAGCATGTGCGGCACTGGACCTGGTCTCGAGGCGGTTGGGGAGGAGAAGGAGTCTATATCGAAGTCAAGGCCTTCATCCCGAGGCAGTCAACATGCATCTAGGAGATTAGGAAAGGCTTTGTCCATCGACACGAAACATGCTGAAGCCGGCAGTAAGCAAATCAGTTTGCCACAAAGGTCGCCTGCAGTGACCGATGCGATGCTGCAGACCTGTTTTGGAGCACACCCTGATGCTCCTAGAAGGCCATCTACCAATGGCTGTCTGTCGACCATCACGACGACCACGATTGAAACTCATCCTGCAGTTTCGTCCCCGGTCCTTCAGTTGGCCAACCCGCCTCGCAAGCAACGACATGTCAGAGGCCGAAAGAGCATGCCTTCTTTGGCTCATCGATCCCTTCCTCCTTGCGGACCCCCTCCCAACGTCCCTCTCCCCGCCCTGCCCACCGAGGCATGTCTTCCGTTGCCCGAAAAGCTGGCTTCGATGTCCTGCACCAGGCCTCAGAGACCCACGTTGAAACACAGCAAGACCGAGTCGGCGGGTGCTTCACTTGGTTTAAACAAGTTTGTGTCTCTGGATAATGCACCCCGACCTGCCATGACACATAAGAAGAATATGTCGTCGGTGTCTTCGGTGGCTTCTGTCCGTCAGGTCACAGTGTGGCTTCAGTCAGACCGTGTTGCCAGCTTTGCCGCCAAGCGTGAAGAGGCCCCAACCTTGAACATTAGTGTTCCTGATAGCCCAGCGTTCAGCTGTGGGTTTGAGAAGTTGATGTCATGAAAGAATTGACATGACCAAATGGTTTTTATGCTTATGATGCATATGATGTGGAACTATGTGATGAAGTTTTGATATTTTAACGTTATGATCAATGACCAAGTGGGTTGATACCTATGTTACGGATGAACAGGACGAAAATGGTTGAGCGGATGAATGGATAGATGGAAGGTGTTTCAGATGCGATGATGTCTGGAGTTATGTAAATCATGAGATGAATGAAAATTCATGACTATATCTGAAATTCTACAATATATGAGCTTAAGAGATGATTCTTCTCATTCAAGTCGTCTACAACTACGATCAGGACTAGGAGAATGTATTCTCTCCTGGATACAACCCTCTCTCCTAGTTTTTTCCGTCTTGCATGCTTTGTTTGAACAAGTGAAGCGTCAGTTCCAGTACGCCTCCTAGTACCGATGATAGATGGGAGTGTAACAGCGGAATGTGCTGATGAGATGCCCAACACTCTTCTTTCTGTTGGCAGCATCCGCAGGTCTCAAGCTACGCCATCCGGCCCCAAGACACAATGGCATGGGCCATGAAGACTACTGCACCTAGAAGTCACAGTTCAGCTTTGATCCTGCGGATCCGGTCTCACAGCATGGTCTGGACAGAGTGTGGATGGGGCAGCTTCTGTCCTGGTCGAGTCCAGGCTGGCATTCGGTCTCGGCAGGCTCCTAGGTATATGCCCGTAAGCCCGATACACGGATGCGCAGTTGCGGCGAATAGCAGAAATAGTAGCTAGTATGTCCACCTCATCTATCTTCGTCCTGAAGCTTGCCGAATTGCCTGCAGAAACGGCGGTAGCCGTTCCGAACTTAGAGGTGTGTGTAGCTGGGCATGATTTGACTTTCAAACTGTAGTCAAGTTCCTCTGGACGGACCACTCGTCGACACGGAGTCGAGGGCGCTATTTCGGCCACATAATGTCTGATTGATTGCTGGCCCGGTTAACATTCTGGCAACATCAGCTAATCATTGTAGGTGTAGAAAGTCGTCTCATGGAAAGGACTTCTCGACTCCGGAGACTGCTCTGTTCCACGAGCTGTGTGATAGCACACAAGGCCAACTGAGCACAGCCAGTCGGATCAGGAACAATGACCAGGAATGGAAGCTTGCAGGATGTCTGTCCCTAGGTTTGTTAGCTAACGGGCGTGGACTGGTCCTTCCGATAGCCGCGTGCCGGCACTGCAGGTAGGGGTATCTTAATTCCGATACCCTGGGTCCCGACATGCAGTAGTGAGCGAAGAGGCACTCGTGTCTCTCACCCTGGCCTGGGCAAAACTGAATGCCGACGGAACCGTCTGCTCTGCACAAGTGCCTGAACCAGCCGGATGCGGCCATTCCAATGGAATCGAATCGAGATCGGAAAGCCAACGGACAGCAAGCTCAGCCAAAAAAGACACCCAACCCCTGGCTAGGTAGCTGCCAGCTGCAAGGCAAAGCATGGAACAGGTGGTGGTCCCATTGTTTTGTCGCGTTGTCAAAGACAGAGACCCTCGGGCACCACAATAGTACCTAGGTAGTCTAGAACGCGCGAGAGAGCTCAGATGTCATTCCACGAAATCCCACTTTTTGTATGACCTTTTCCATGCGTCCTGCACGTCATCCGTTTAGCGCGAGCATTTGACGTTCGATGCAACATCCTATAGAAAACTTTCCCGGCGAGTGCCGCATTAGGGAAGCTCATTGCGGTCGTTGTGTATCGCAAGGAAGAAATCGAAACGTTTTGAAACCATGAAGGAAGCTTTCGGACGAGCCAGGGAGATAGAGAAGGGCCGCTAACCCGTCGTTCCGTACTGGCATATTCTACCGCGTGCGGGCGTAGAAGCCGGATCAAGGCTGTGGCCGCGGGACGACGCGTCGGCGGAGTCAGACAAATGGGATATAGTCTGTTTCACCAGCTACCTCGTCACAAGAAAGGAGAAGTCCACGGAACTGCTCGGGACTCTCAATTCTTGCTGGCCAGAAAATACAGTGCTTGAAGAGCAAATGTTGATGTTGCTGTTGATCCATTCGTGAAACTTGAACTGCTCAACTGCTGCGTAGTCCGGTCAATGCTCGACTGTAGGAACTACGGTGAAGTGAGTGATATCGTCTTTGCCTGCGTTGTAAAGTAAGACTCGGATGATGACAACCCTGCGGGACAGCAATTGACAGTTCCTCTCGCCTCTTTAGCCTCTGCTGGTATCTTTCATGGCTCGTATACTGATCACAGGTTCATCCGACGGCCTCGGATCGTTGGCAGCTCGTGCCTTGGTCCAGCGCGGCCACTCGGTCGTGTTACACGCGAGAAACGACCAGCGAGCACAAGACGCCCGAACCGCGTGTCCTGGCGCTGAGACCTGCCTGGTTGCAGACCTTTCTGATTTGTCCCACACGAAGAAGCTCGCGGAGGATGCAAACCGCCTAGGACCCTTCGATGCGGTCATTCACAACGCAGGCGTGTACACTGGTCCGTACCGCAAGACGAAGGAAGGCTGGCCCAGCATTGTCGCAGTCAATACCATTGCCCCCTATGTTCTGACATGCCTGCTCCAACCGAAGCCGAAACGTCTTGTCTTTGTGTCCTCGGGGCTTCACAGCGGTGGCGATGCTACGTTGAAGGACTTTACATGGACTGAACGCGGTGAACAAGGGTTTCAAGACTTTCAGGCGTATGCTGACACCAAATTGCACAATATCCTGCTTGCCTCTGCTTTTGCAAGAAGATGGCCTAGCGAGCAGAGCAATTCCTTGGATCCCGGTTGGGTGCCAACGAAGATGGGGGGCAGATCAGCCTCGGGGGATCTTAATGCTGCCGTGGATACATACGTCCTGCTTGCCGAAGGTGAGGGTCCCGCCAAGGGAATATCGGGCAAATACTGGTATCAATCCAAGGTCCGATTTCCGAAGAAAGAGGCGGAAGATATAAAAGTTCAAGACCATTTGTTGAAGCAGCTGGAGGGACTCACTGGTATCAAAGTGCAAGATCCATGAATAGGTGTGTACAGGAATGATAGACACGAGGATACGATTTGAGTAGGTTGCAGTATGAGATCCGTGTCAAAGTGTATTCTATCAGACCATTTCTGCACCATCTATCCAGATATCGTCGTAGTCGTGTTGTAGTCGTACAGGATGAAATCTGTGTAATATGATTGGCGGAAACGGTGAAATCCCGATCGAGGAACGATTGAATATTATATTCAATGTCAATTGTAGCAAACGTTCCACCGTCCTTGACATGATCTGGGCGCCTTTATATATGTAGATGGCACCATGTTTGTCCTTGCTGTCTTTTCTCTGCTGTTTGCGTATCTGTCATGGTCGCTCATTCACTTTGCCAATAACTACATCGAAGCCAAAAAGATAGGACTGCCTATTCTGATATGTCCAGTGAACCCGGCCAATCCGCTATGGATGTTTTCCAAAGATGTGCTCGGCCCGATCCTCCTTCGCTTACCGTTTGGACTCGGCGAGTGGGCAGGTAGGGCCGAAGTCGGCTGGACTTTCAAGGAGAGGTTCACCGTCCACGCAAAATATGGCGAGGCCTTCATCATTGTCTCGCCGGGCGAAAACGAAGTCATTCTTGCCAACCCGGCTGCCGCGGACGACGTGACGCGCCGTCGCAATGATTTCATCAAGAATCCGGCCATGTATGGGATGTTGGACATTTATGGACCGAACCTGGACACTGTTAATGGCAAAGTCTGGGATCGTCACCGCAAAATCACGGTTCCGCCTTTCAACGAACAGAACAGCGCTTTGGTTTGGCGCGAGGCTGGCGAGCAAGCCGATCAGATGTTGGCTATTTGGAGAAGCAAAGCTGAAGTCACATCTACTCAGTCTGATGTCCATGCCGTTGCTCTGAACGTGCTTTGCGGTGCCGGATTTGGAGTACACAGCAGTTTTGTCGACACCAGACTCCCGCCTGACCACAGCCTCTCGGCCGAGGAGTACCTGGGCTATCGGGAAAGCTTGCGGGTGTTGCTGGCCAACATCGTCCCCCTTGTCGTTTTGGGTTTGCTCAAGAAAGTTGGGGTGCCCAATTGGATTTGGTTCGGGAACATGCGCAAGGTCGCCGTTGCTTACGACGAGTTCAAGGGCTATATGTCCGAGCTGATTACGCGGGAGAGGACGGCGATTGAGCAGGGCGATTTCTCACGCCATAACCTCATGAGCGAGTTGGTCAGAGCGCAAGAACAGTCCAAACAGGCGGCTGGAGGAGACAAGGAGACTGCCACGACTGTGGGACTCTCGGAGGACGAAGTCTACGGCAATCTTTTCATCTACAATCTTGCAGGGCATGATACCACGGCAGGCGCACTGCATTTCGCCATCACACTGTTGGCGGTGTATCCGGAATGGCAGACGTGGATTGCCGAGGAGATCGATCAAGTTCGGAAGGCGGAGTCGAGTGGACTCTATTACTACGAGCATACTTTCCCTCAACTGCAGAGGTGTCTGGCGCTTATGGTGAGTAGGGTAAGAATCAAGGTTGTATCTGCTGACTCTGAACCAGTATGAAACCCTTCGACTTTATGGACCGGTGGTCATGATGCCCAGATACACTGGCGATGCCGCACAAACGCTGCGTATCGGCGAACAACAACATGTTATTCCGCCCAAGACGACCATCATGATCAATTTCGCTGCGTTACACACTCATCCCTCCTATTGGGGTCCCGATCCTCTTGCTTTTCGCCCAGACCGATGGTTCGTGCTGACTGGCAAGGACGGAGAAACCAGTACCATGTTGCAACCAGTCCCGGGAGTTTTTGTGCCTTGGAATCTTGGCCCGCGAGTATGCCCTGGCAAGAAGTTTTCACAAGTCGAGTTCACCCGGGTCATTTTTGGGTTGTTTGCCGATGGCACCAGAGTCGAAGTGGTCAAACATGAGGGCGAGACGGATGAGGATGCCAGAATAAGGGTGCTTGATGTGGTGAAAAATGCAAAGATTGAGGTTACCTTGAAAATGACGGACGCGGAGAGAATATCTTTGAAATGGATTAAACGGTAATAAGAGAATTCTCGAGTTGTTTACGAATGATATGAGACTGGTTTTAATCTCATATGGCAAGATCAAGCCTGTTCACGATGCCGTCCTGGCCATTGATAGTCCTGATCCACCGGTATGTTCTTCCTCAAATGGTTCTTGTAGGTCGGAGGAATTCTGCCTAGACGGGCACTGCGAGAAGAGACCGGAGTGGATTGCTGTTCGTTGTGCGCCTTCAACAAATCCTCAATTGCACTCGCCCACTTTACCAGCTTGTCCTCCTGCCACGCCGTATGCTGCAGTGTCAGAGGTAATGGCATGCCATCTGGGTCCAAACCGATAGGCATGGTCATGACGGGATATCCAGCCTGAGCAGCAATTTGTATGCCTCCAGCTTTGACGTCGCAAAACAGCAAGGCATCAAGAGGTTGGCCATCTTCTGTTCCGTCACTGGATGGCCCGCGCAAGGCAGCGTCAATGCCGTTCTCTCGACATTGTGATTGGATGTGCTTCAAAGCGGCGAAGTATGTCTCATCTTTGATGCCTTTGGTTTCGACACATTTGCGGAATAGTCGTTGTCCGTCGGGGAACGCTGGGAGATCGCCAGCATGGCCACCTTCAGATCCTCTGTTGTCGTCGTTGAATTGCACAACATCCTCAAGAGTTCGGATCGGGGTGTTCTTCAATTTGGCCAGGTACTCGTTCATGAGGTAGTATGTTTGCACTTTGCTCACTGTTATTTCTGAGATCTCTGGATGGTCGTCTCCGTAACGTTCCCTGCAGCATGTCAGAAGAGTTCCAACGCGGCGACAGGTGTACTCACCAATCCCAAACTCCGTCTTTGTCCAATCTCTCTTCCGCACACGGCATGTCCACAGGAATTATGTCGGCTCCCGCCTCCTTGATCAACTGCAGGACTTTCTCCGCAACAGCGCGTTGTGGGTATGGAGCAACTTCCCAAAAGCGCTTGATCGGCAGTCCAAATCTTGCCCCTTTCAGAGCGTGTCGGTCGGTGAGAAAGTCGCAGTAGCTCTTGGGTTGTCGACGGTCGGGTTGTGTGGAGTACTTGTCATCAGAATCTGGCCCAGCAATGGCATCCAAAGCCACGGCCGCATCCGCCACACATCGTCCGTACGAACCGATGGAATCTTGAGTCTCGGAAATTGGAATGATGCCTCCACGTGAAGTAAGGCCGACCGTTGGTTTGATTGCGACGACGCCGTTTACCATACCCGGGCTGATGACGCTGCAATCTGTTTCGGTTCCAAATGCGAGTGGAACTATGTTTGCTGAAACTGCAACCGCGCTGCCAGAACTGCTACCGTCTGCTGTTGTTAACGGGAACATCATCATGACAAGGAGTACACTCACTTGCAGAACGATTCAACAAGTATGGATTGCGGCACTGCCCGCCTCGGGCTGAGTATCCCAGAGAGTAATATGTACCTCTCATTCCGGCCCATTCATCCAGGTTCGTCTTGCCTAGGATGACTGCTCCGGCCTTGCGGAGTAGACTGACGATATGTGCGTCTTTCGGCACGATACACCCAAGCAATGCCCATGATCCAGCAGTTGTCTGCATTCTGTCCGCCGTGGCCATGTTCTTGTAGTATGATCATCAGTTTGTTGTTGACGTTTTTTTGGCGCAGGACGTACATCCTTGACGAACACTGGAATTCCATGCAGCGGCCCCCTAATTTTTCCGTCTTTCCTCTCTCCATCCAGCGTCCTTGCATGTTTGAGAGCTTCTGGATTGGTCTCGATCACGCATTCAAGATAAGGATTGGTCTGCTTGATGGTTCAGTTCGACGAACGATGGCACCACGGACCGGTTCACCTTTTGGACGTGATCCAGGCAGAATTGGACATAATCCTCCGAGGTTAGAGCACCGGAAGTGAACAAATGTTGTAATTCGTCGACCGAGACTTCGTAAAGGTCTTGACCGTTGCACAATGGCAACCGGAAGACCTCCGGAAGGTCGTCCTGCATTGAGTTTGGAGGCTGCGGCACGAGAACATAGGCTGCATCGGACTGGCCCATATCTGAAGGCTGCGCCATTTGCGGTTGATGAAGCTCAAGATGGTACAGAACAAGAAGGATCGCTCAAAACAATGAAAAGGGAACAGTAGGGAAACGGAGGTGCTTCACGCGCATAAGCGAGATGTCGGTGTGATATCGACGACTTAGTTGCATTGATGATATGCGATGTTTGTCCTGTACCTACGAACTCGACCGCGTCTTGCATCATACCATAGACCACCGGATTTGCAACACTTATGATAGTGTATGAACACGCGAGTGTTGTTTCTGTTCACCAAGACTGGTATCCCAAAGGACTGCGTTTCGATGGGAGAAATGCACAGTAACTCGGACTTGGAGCCAATGATCCTCCGCGCAGTTTGAAATGCTCCAACCACTTGACTTCTGCTCTCGACTTCAAGGGATACTTTGCTCAACGCTGGCACTTGAGGCTCTCCCTGTCACTGCCATGGTTCAGATGAGATAGCTGGCATGGCTTTTCTCGGCTTCCGACTTGTCCACCTCGCCCTCCCACTCAAGGCGAGGGATCTTCCGCGAAGATGAAGCTCTTCCCCGGCCCCACGATAGACCAACCATCTTTGCCGAGGGCACTATCGCCCTCGACCTACGCCTCCGGCAATCTACGCTCTCGTCGCGTCCTCGTCGCTTGCGTTTCGAGACCCTCAGGTCAACTGCCGAAAGAATGAAGTCGGAATGGTGCGGTTGCAATGAGGACAACATGCCACACACATATCAAAAAGTTGAGACGTGGGGTGAACGCGTTGGTACATCCAAGACTGTCCCTGCAGGGCTATAGCTCGAGCAGATGGAGATGCTACGGACTACACGCTCTATGGGCTTCAGGGACAGATTGCAGTTGAGTCCTTGCGCATGTTGACGCATTGAACGCCGAGTCCGCGGGTCTACGGGTCAATGGCAGGTCATGTCTCGCCCTACAAATTGCAACAACCTTGCATGAAGCATGAGGATGCTTGTCTTGCGGTAGGTTTTGGACGTGGTCGATGTGAAGGCTGGCTGTTGTCGAGGATGCTACTCCTGCTCGAGCGTCGAATCTGGAGACCTGTCCACCGTGCTCGCTCAGTCCGCGGTCAATGCTCGTTCAGGATTGAGATCCGGAAGGCTCGCCGCTGGGGTTGATGAACTCTTGTCGGCAAACTATTGAGGTCACCCTTGTAGCGGCACACTAACAGATTGATCAAGGCCAGCCGTCCTGCCTTCGACCACTGACAGACAAGTCTTTGCCATTTCGATCTTCAATCCCCACAAACCAACCCCAACTCCCCGCATTTCGGATGTATCCATCTGTATACGAAGAATGGGGACCAGAGATAAGGACGGTTCCATATGTGGCACGATGGGCTGCTGACGATCACGGCAGTTGTCACAGGAGAACTTGCCGTGTCTGTTATGCCCCTTTGGTCAGCCAGTTCACTCCTCAGCAGTCTTGGCTCCGGCATAAAAGAACAGTGCTTCTCGTGAAGTACGTCGACAGTGGACAGTCACAAATCTTCAAAGATGGCCGTGGAAATCATCGATCCGAAACTCGACCCCGAAAAGCAAGCCCAGGGAACCGTTGTGCATCTTGAGAATGCCTTGGCATCTCTCAACATCGATCCCCAGGATGCAGACGAGGCATTTGAATTTCTCAAAGGACATCCTGATGCCGACGCTGTTACACAGGAAGCCATCGATATTCTGGCCGACGACAAGAAGCGCAAACAGTTGCTTCGAAAGATCGACTGGGCTATTTTACCATGTATGATAGTGACATACTTTCTTCAGTTTTTGGACAAGACCACCATTGGGTATACTGCCGTTATGGGTTTGCGCGAGGATACCCATTTGAAAGGTCAAGAATATTCCAATGTTGCAATGATTTTCTACATCGGTTATCTGGCCGCGGAGTTTCCAACGCAGTATCTATCCCAGCACATCTCACGACTCGGCAAGTATCTTGGTGCCAACATCATGCTCTGGGGCGCGGTTCTTGCTGCTCATGCTGCCTGTCGAAATTACACTGGCTTGATGATTTGTCGGGGTATCCTTGGAGTGTTCGAGAGTTGTGTCACGCCCACTTTGGTCCTGGTCGTCGCAATGTGGTACAAGAAGTCGGAACAAGGCCGGAGGATCTCTTACGTCTACGTTTGTAACAGGTATGTTGTCACCGGTTTTATCTTGGCTATACTGACCAGCGGAGTCTCACCTCCATCTTTGCCGGTCTCGTATCCTATGGTATCTCATTTTCGAAAAACTCCAATTTTGCCAGCTGGCGCATCTTTTTACTGACCATCGGTCTGGTCACCGTCGTTGCTGGCTTTTTTGTTTTTCTTTATCTTCCCGATTCTCCCGTCAAGGCTCGAAAATTTACGGATGCCGAGAAAGTGGCAACTCTACTCCGGGTCAAGGACAATCAATCAGGGACCCAAAACGCCAAAATCAAAACGGATCACCTTCGATTGGTCTTCAAGGACCCTGGCGTGTGGCTTGTGGCCGTTAGTGTCGTAATGCTGAGCGTTGGAACCGCCATTCCAAACTTTGCTAGTATTTTGTTGACCACATTTGGTTATACTCCGCAACAAGCTGTGAGTTGTTCGCAATCTGTTATGAATCTGCTAACCATTCACAGCTGATCCTCAACATCCCCGGCGGAGTTGTCGGCGCTGTTTCAATTATTATCACAGGATATCTCAGTGACCGATGGAATGATCGAAGCTTGGTCATGATCATCAGTATTCTTCCGACAATCGTCGCTTTCGCCATGATGATTGGACTTGATCCCGGTGGTGTTCCCAAGAGCAAAGGAGCTCTGTTGTTTGCATTATACATGTCAAACTCATTTACCGCGGTAAGATTGTTTTCCCTGCTACTTTCGTCTCTGACATGGTGCAGGCTTTCATGCTTCTTCTGGTTTGGAACGCTAGCAATCTCGGCGGTCATACCAAGAAGGTCACGGTCAACGCATTGACTCTAATGCTCTACTGCGCCGGAAACATTGCCGGAACTGAAAGCTTTCGATCCGCAGAGGCTCCGGGTTATATCAGCGGAAAAGCAGCCATCATGTCTACTTTATCTGCTCAAGTTTTTGTCTGTCTGGCTCTGAGATGGCGAAATGATCGTCTCAACAAAAAGAACCGCGAGAAACTTGCGGCCATGACGGAAGATGAGAAGGAGGTTTTGCGACAACAATTGGCTTATGCCGACAAGACCGACCGGGAGAATCCGTTCTTCGTCTACACTCACTAGTGTCTGAGAATCTATTATCGATGGGGCGGTTTGTCCCCGCATCAGGTAGATCTGCAACATCATTCATGTTACATTGAATCGGCCCGAATACTGATTACCTTATTTAGTCGCTTGATTCCTCCTGCTTGTAGTGTCTATCAATCAACATGATGTTCGCTTTGTTGCTGCTGGCCCTTACTGGGTCTTCCAGTCAGATGCTGACTTCGGATACGATCCAGTCCATGGCCAACAATAGTCTGTTTGAGCGATGGCGCCCTTACTCTCACTTTTCGGCTCCTGCTGGATGGATGAATGTGCGTCTGTCGCCGCTGATTGATGTGAGGCTTACTGTGGACTAGGATCCATGTGGACCGTTGTACGATCCTGTCGGCAATCTTTATCATATGCATTATCAGTGGCATCCCAACCATGTACAATGGGGAAATATCTCCTGGGGACACGCCACTTCTGAAGACATGATCACCTGGACCGATGTCGCTCATTCTGGACCCGGTCGAACACTGGCATGGCTGGAGTCTCAAGCTCAATCAATCGGCACGTCAAATTTGACCAGCACCAAACATGATCCTCACATGTACAATTTTTTGGGTATCTTCTCGGGTACCGCTCAACCAGTGAATTTCAGTGGCGAAGTTGATGGTACCCTCCTGGCGTTTTATACTTCGGTATCCCGCGGTCCTCTCAGTTGGGATCAACCGTATCCGGAAGGTGCCGAAAGTCAAAGTTTGGCTTACTCGACCGATGGTGGTATGACTTGGGCTGAATACGCTGGGAATCCGGTCATTAACGGTCCACCGGCTGGCTGGAACATCACCGGATTTCGAGATCCATTCTTCCACGCCTCGCCGGAGCTTGACTCGTTGTTGGACCATTCCGAACCGCACTATTATGTCGTGTTTGGTTCTGGAATTGGCGACGTCGGACCCCGAATCCCTCTTTACTCTGCACCCGCTTCGAATTTGACCATTTGGACTTATCTCGGAGCTCTTTGGGAACCTCGAGGGAACACGTCGTTGGGGTCCACGTATGAAACAGGAACTTGGGCGTGGAATTTTGAAGTGCCGAATTTCTTCCAACTTGACGGATACTGGTTTTTTAGTTCGGCAGCCCAAGGTGGAAGTACCAGCTACCATCCACAGAATTGGGTGGTTTGGAATGAAGGTAATGTGTCTGCACGAGACAATGGAAGCGTCGCTTTTGAACCGATCTCCATGGGTGTCGTGGATTGGGGATTGCTTTATGCCGTGAGTAAAAGTATGAGTGGGTATGATTTTCGCTGACTTGTGCAGATTACCTCGTTCAATGATACCAAGAACAATCGTCGCATTCAGATCGGGTGGGCGCAAGAAGATATGAACAACTTTGGCATTGTTCAACAGGGTTATCAAGGAGCGTTGTCAATACCTCGAGAGCTGTTTGTTTTGCAGACGTCCGATGTGACTCCTGTAAAGCGGAATTCGAGCTCGGTTTACACGCGGCAAGCAAACGGTACCTATAATGCGCGGACACTCGGCGCTCGACCTGCTCCGGATGTGATTCGAGGATTGCGAAACGGATCGCATGCGGTCAACTTTTCTGTGGATGGCCTTGAAGGAAAAGGCGGCGGATCTGGATCCAATATTCTCGTGAAAGCAATGAGCAGAGCCTATGAGGTGTCTGTGACCATCGCTTCCACCACTGGTCGGACAGGTCTTATTATTGGTGTATCACCCGACTTTGAAGAATTCACTTCCATCTACTATGACCCTGCCACATCGACCATTGCTTGCAACCGGACTTATTCTTCCACAATCAAAGAGTTTGCCAACACCACCCATCTCGGCTTCTTTGAACCGTACAACGTGTCTGGTCGTCTGGAGAGTGTGCGATTCAATGTGTTTGTTGACGGATCGTTGGTGGAGATTTTTGTCAATGATCGGTTCGCTCTGACAAGCAGGATTTATCCCAGTCGGCTCGACAGTTCTGGGTTTGGTCTGTACGCAGAGACAGGTGTTAATGTGACTTATTCGGGACCAGTTGAGGTGTGGAGTGGACTGCGCAATGTCTGGCCTGATCGACCCAGCAATTCGAGCAGTTTGCTGGTTTATGATACGGATGCAGAGACGAACAATCGGACTTGGTGGACTGGATTGTAATTGATCTTGGATTGATACCCGTCAGCCGCTATTTGAGACTGACAAACTACTTGACTCGGTCTCAACTGGAACAGTCCCACGATGTTCAGGCTCCTGCTTTTCCTCGTCGCTAGGACTTGGCGTCGGTGCGAATTTGCTTCTCTTTCGAATGCCTTCACCGTACTTGTAGAAGACGAACGGGATCGGAACCAGCAGCACTGCAACTCCTCCAACTAGCGAGCCTCCTCCACCAACACCCAACGCGTTGAACATGTACTGTGTGAACAATGGCGCGGCTGCCCCGCAGGCCGATCGAACAATGGTATTTGCCGCCATGGCGCTCGCAGTCATCATCAGATACGTGTCGGTGAGGTAGTTGAGGAAGCCGACAAAGATCAAAAGGATCGAAGTGGCCAGAAAAGTGCCCGCAAGGGTTGGCACAAACCAGTGAATGCTGTCGTACTCTGCAGTCCATGCGAACCAGAACATGGTGACGGCGAAAAGAACACCTCCCAGCATGGTCACAGGCAACCGATCCTCCGGTCGACGAGGCTCGCCGGCCAGGATTTTCTTTTTGTCGCGTGAAGAAACATAGAATATGATGCCGCCGCCGATGCATGCGCCGATTGCCGTCCCGATCAACGGCAGTTCGCCAACCCCGGAATTCCATCCTCGTTTCTGCTGGAACACAATGGGATAAATGGTGAAGAGCATGTAGAGCAAAAGGTAAACGATCGAGACGTAGATGGCCACCAACAGCGAAATCGGATCGAACAAGATCTGCCAAGGTCGGACCAAGGCCACTTTGAACAGGTCCTGCAGGTTGCGTCCCTGCGCTTCGGCTGGAGACATCAGGTTCTGACAGCCAGGGGCTCCAGTCGCCCGTAGTCGTCGTGCTTTGTTGGTTAGAACTGCGTGTGGAAATGTCTCCGGGATGGTCAACATCAAGACTTCCGTGGCGCCCCCCAACCACAACAGAACGTAGAATGTCCATCTCCAGTCCTTTGTCAACTCCAGAAATCCAGAAACCACCGGACCCAGTGCCGGACCCACGAAGGTCATCATGCTGAAGACCGCCATGGCATTTCCTCTTTCCACTGGTCCCCAAAGGTCGGCCAACACTCCAGGAGCGTTAGTCAGAGGAGCGCTGGCAAAAGTGCCCGTCAGAAGGCGACCGATGAGCAACGAGGCAAAGTTGGGCGCAAACGCGCAGAGGAAATTGAACGCTACGTAGGCAGTGAATGTGGTGTAAAACACCCATCGTCGGCCGTAGAATTCAGACAACGGTGCAAAGATCAGAGGTCCCGCACAGTAACCCAACAGGAACAAGGTAATGACCAACCCGGCGGCCTCTTCGGAGACGTCGAAATGTCTGGCGATGCCTACCAGCGCTCCCGAAGGACTGGAAGATGCAAACGTCGCGTTGACCACCAGCAGAACTGCAATCACCGTACAATATCCTCGCCGCACCGTCGACCATTCCTTGGGGTTTTCCAGATCCCCCGGGAAGAAGTCGACATGGCCATTTTCATTCAGGTATGGCTCGACCGTCGGATCGAGCTTTTTGGACCGGTACGGTTTGGCCACGGGTCGAGACAATATCCGTTCTATCGTGTCCATGATCGAGTGGCATTGATCCGCAGAGGCGAGGAGGAGAGTCAACAAGAATATTTTTCATACGCGTCGTCTTTGACCGGTGTGGACCCTGTCGGCTGAACGGCATCGCGTCGTCAATGGCGTCTTCAAGCCACGTCGAGACTCGAAGCATAATATTATGAATCATCGTGGATGTTGGTTCGTACCTGTTCAAGTTGTTCCTTCGTACATCCGTTCGGGCTTCGCGCTTCATTTTGTCCGTTTCGCTTAGTCACCACGGAACGATTTATGTTTAGCAAAATTTTAGGTACGGATGTGGTGAAATTGGATTGTTTACGATTCAGCCATTCAGTGTAGCGAGTACTGCCCGCCATTCCCTCTTGATCGCTGCATGGCGTGCAGCTTGGAGGAGTCCTCCTTGACTTCAATTTGTTCCTTGGAATGAAGCATGCAATGCAAGATAAAACTCTGTCCCCATAAGCGCGGACTGCGGTTACTAAATCCACCTGCGCAGATTGAAGAAGTTTCCACAGGATGTAATCAAATGCGCAGGTCGTAGTACGGAGCCACTTAGTACGAGTAATGGAACATGAGGCGACTGGTAAGCAATAGTAATAGGATTTTTAGAACTGAAATACCATTGAATCTCTAACACTACCGAATTGAAACGAAACCTTCTTGGCCTGCGCGGGTGCAGTTGATAGCTTGCACCACGGAGAGGTAAGGTTTCAACGTTAACCGGGCCCGAGAGATGGGAACGTTGTGTTTGCCTCCGAGTCTCGGGTGGGCATGGACCGGTGGCGACCTCGCCGTTGTCCAATCCACTCAACAACAATGGAAATGTTTAGGTAAGCATCATGCCCTCCGGAGGCGCGTATGCCATGTCCTTAACATAGCAGCAGTTATATGCTCCTTCGCGTCCTCGGCAGGAGATTCAGTCTCATCCATGTCGGGAGACAGGGACAGCTGTTGGTACTATTGGGTCCACCTGCGTGGAGGTCACTGCAGCCTCAAGATCCATGCGGGACTGATGCTTGTCCAGCTCCTGCTGATCGGGAAAGGGTTCGCGGGCCCTGTCTTTATGGATGCTCAGGGCGTCCAGTAAACTTTCATGGACAGGTTCCCACAATTTTGTCCATCTATCCTGTTCTCTCTGGTACAAGGCATACGAGGCCAAGTATTTGGATTTCAAGAATTTTACATGTCTCATCAGCTGTTCGGGAAGGGCTGTATCCAAGATCGCGACAGATAGCGCCTTCAGATGGCAGGCTGATTCTTGAAACTCCTGATCAGTCAGCGGAGTAGACTTGTCTGCAACCGCTAGCCCACTGACGCGTCGAATTATCGGTCCTGGACATGCTGCGAAGATGGCAGTAACCGTCTTTTCGAGACCGTTGATCCATTCTGGAATGCTGAGTGCTCGTCGAGCTTCAGGTCTACCCAAACCTGACGCCTCGATCAACACTTTATCACCAACAGCACGCTCCGCTCGGCCACGAAGGCCACCCAACGAATTCTTGGAATCTGTATTGAGCTTACCGAGCCTCAAGTGGCAATCCTTGGCCACATCGTCAGCCGAAGGAAGTGTTGCCGTGGTCTGCCATATGGCAATGCAACCTCCGGAAGCCCGCTCCATGACATCTGTGCAACTCTGCATCAGGGGTAAGAGCCGTCGAAGGAACGCCAGATTTTCTGTGCGCAAAGTGTGTCCAACCGACCGATGAAGGTCCTTGGTTTGCGTCACCAAGTTGTCAAGGGTGGCCCATGTCTCATTTTCGAGCCCGCGGAGAGACCTGGATAGGTGTAGAAATGCCGTAACTTCGGCGAGATTTGGGACATTGCCAGAGTGGAGCTGGCCGATCTCATGGGAAAGCCGCTGGGTCACATGTAGAATCATTGAAAGTTCCAGCGACTTCAGGTGTTGTACAGAGTATGGCAGACTTGCCAACCTGAGATTCTGCTGCAACAGGGCGCTTCCTGCTGTGAGTGGAGAAGGACGGATGATCTCGGGCTGTTCTTGTTCTACCAGTGCCTGAGCGGTTGTGCCCTCTGTGGCCGATTGGGAGGAACCGGCACCAGACGTGGTGCCAGGTGCGTTTGATGGAACGCCTGCTGGCATGTCCCAGAGATATGAATCGTCATGTGAAGAGGTGTTGGCGCTGGGAGCCTGGTCCTCTTTCATTTGTCTCGCTCTCTTTTGCTCTCGGAGCTCAAGTTTGCGAAGAAGTGACCCCCACGGGTTGGCATGCTCGGGGAGTGGCGGTGTTGGCATTGCCGTCATGGCCGCTGTGGCAGCATCGGTGGCAGCCTTTCTTTCTTGGAACATTCGGACTGGGTCCATGGTTGTGACACTGGCATTGACGGCTTCCTCGAGACTCGAGTTGCGTCGCATTTGGGCAGCCGGTGACCGATTCGAGACGTCGTCTCGGTCATTTCGGCGGGATCGACCGTCACCACGGTGTCCTCTATGGTTGCCTCTGCCGCCACCTCTGTGAGTGTTGGTGTGGCTGCCTCGGTTTCCGGTTCCTCGGCCGCCTCTGTAGGGTTTGTGAACTCTGTAATCATCGCCTCGATGACTGCCTCGGTAGTCGTTACCTGCCATTCTGCCGGTATGGTGCGGTCGAAATGGGGTTGAATTCAAGGTAAAGATCGGGAAAGTGAAAATGAATTCAGTTTTCACTACTAGTAGTACTGCAGACTGCAGGCAGTAACTTGCCTGCGCCAGGCCTTGTGACGTCTGTATCGACTGCGCTAAATTGTCGCTGCTCGTATTCACAACCATACATCCTCACAGCTTAGGCACATAAGTAGGTACCTACCTGCGGCTCAATGGTTTCCAAGCCGTTCATCTACTCATAGCATCCCCTATGCCGAATCCTGCTTACCTGGAATTCAATTTTGTCGACATTTTGACCATTTAGACAGCTACCGCGAACTTCCAACTCCGTAGTGACCATAGCTAGGTGAAGATTGGGTTTGAATGGAAGGTTGGGTGAGCTTGTTATATACCCTCAAGTGAACAAATCAGTACTAATGAACTCATTTGATGGAGCTATACTACAATTGTACAACTACAGTATAGTTGTGGCTTTCGGATATACGCCACTTACGTAAGTGGCGCCCTGCCTTTGCTCCCACCAAACTCCTGACACAACCGACAAGGCTGCCTGCGTCAGGGGTGAGCTAGTGGAGCAATATAGTCCATACCGGACTTCCAGGATCCAGATCAGTAAGACCATGGCCAACAGGACTTTGGACGAGACTCAGAACAGGATGCCCACGGCTGGCAGGAGAGACAACGCTATGGCCTCACGGTTTTCTGGACTTCGCCAACACAAGGCAAGACACGGTTGCAACGTGTAACATGTTCCCAGTTGTGTCCAGCTCTTGGGTTTTACCTCTTCCTCCTCTTGAATCGGGTCGAAAATGGTATCTTCAAACAAATGATATGCTTTGTATGGGATGCCATTCGGAAAATCAGGAGTTCGGTTACCGGGTTGTGGGCTCGGCTAGGCGACTTCCTATGTGAATTGCAAGTCCGAGGTGGTAGAAGGTCATCCTATATGGATGTGGGTACCGTGCGGGCTGGTATGTCTGTCAGACTTGCCGTCTTCTCAGAGGAGATTGCCTGATTAGGCTTTGATTGTGCAAGGGACAAAGCTACCAAGTGGATGGTCAATAAACGGAATCTAAGGGTGGGAAAGGAGGAGGCGGGCGGTTCAGGGTAAGGTTGGCGGATAGAGAATATTAGAAAGGATTTGTCGTATAATAAGCCGTCGAGGCTGTTGTGTTGTCCTGTGTCGAAGTCGCGCCGTGGAGCCCGCGGGCGCAGTCAAATTGTCGTCAAGGCGATCTATACAACATCCACTTCTTCCTCCTTCTCCCAGGTTCACAACCACCACCACCACCACCAGAACCATCGATTGGCCAACCACGATGGCTCATCTAGTTCACGGAAAAGGATGTGAATGTCCTTCCTGCCGCCGAGATGCCGACAGACACGCACCAGGCTGCATATGTACAGTATGTGTCCGCAGAATACAGCAGCACGAAAACAGTAGTTGGGAGTCTCAGCTTCCATCATACAGTTTACCACATCGGGAGATGCAGCGAGATACAGAGTTTTACAGTTCTTCAGATAGTGTCCTTCAGGCACCATCTGTGTACCAAAGTCTTGCGACAGAAACCCCATCGGCGAACGCGCCGATGGAATCGCGCAGGGGATCCCATACCTCTATTCCGAGTGCTTCACAAGGAGCAAAAGACGACCGGCTCGAAGCCCCTCGGAAGGCTGAGGACACGCCCCAGCAAACTTCTTTTGCTCCGGCTCCCGCATTATTCACAGGGCCCATTGTCTACAGTCCCAACCCTTCGAACGTTGAGCTTCGGGAATGGGCCCTGACCAGCCCCGTCCGACCTGCTCCTGTTATCCATCCTATCGGTGTTCTTCGGACTGTTGAGCAAACCGTTCCTCCTTCGACAGGATTTTCAATTTTTCCAAAAGATGAAACTGTCACAGCGGCAAAACCGCAGGAATCTGCTCGATTGCAGAAAGACGTTCCAGAACCATCTGAGAAGCCGGCTTCTCTCACACAAGACTTTCCAACGCTTCCGCAAGGCAAAGCGGTCGAAATGACAAGACCGCAGACGTTTGCCGCTGCGGTCAAGGCCACTCCTCAACTGCCCCGACAAGACGCTTCCTGTCATACCCACAGTTAAATGTTCACGGGCGACCTTGCGCCGCGAGGCCGAACCGAAATCGTTCACTCCACTTCTCTCTCACGGCTGAAGACAACCGCTCAAAGACAAGTTCAAGAGAAGGTTTCACATTTTACTCTGGTCGGAGAGCAGGAGGATCGCATTCGTGCTACATTTGGGCCTCAGCTGGGGAGTCCAAGTCAAATTCCCACCCTACGTCACGCGTGGAACAGGATCCCACTATTAGCGTGAACTGCTGCTCAAAGGCGTAGGAGGCTGGGAGATGCCGGAGCTGCGCATGGTGCATGGAGCTGCGCATGGTGCATGGTATGGTCGGCTGTTACACTGAAAAGAATGGTTCATATGCTCAGAGAGTGCTAGACCGGTGTTTTTATGTATATGGTAGGAAACAACAGTGTTAATTGATCAGTTCACCCTACGTACACACAAATGACTTGAATTGAATAGCTGCAAACGTTGGGCCAATGCAAGATGGAACTGTACATTCTATGCCACGATGATGCACCGCAAAAACAGTGGATTTGAAAGGTTACACTATAAGAGATTACAGGAATACTAACTAGTCCTATGATGTAGGTTTCCCAAAATCTGGTGCGGCTTCAATGACTTTTGTCCACGACATTGTCGACCGCAAGCTCAAACTTGTCAGTAGCACGGCCGTTCTACTGTTCCTGTTCAAGTTCTTTTAGCAGACGGGCAAGCTCGATGTCTCGCTCAGCCTGGAGGGCCTCTTCCTCTGCCTCGCGCGCCTCTCGCTCCAACTTGCGGGCTTCCTCTGCCTCGAGGACTCGCTCGAGCGTGAGGTTTTGATCGACCGCAGCTAGCCACTTGGCCTCGGTCTCGACCTCTTCTATCAACTCTGAAAGCTCCTCGTTTTCAGCTTCGACCTCCTTCAGGGTCTGTCGGTTCTGAATCGTCAGACCAAGTGTGCGACGGGCTCTGTGAATACGATCACATGAATCCTGGATGTTGGCAGCTTGGTACCCCGTATCCCGGATGTAGTCCCGGTTTTTCTTCAGTCCTTCGAGGTAATTGGCGTCGTCCAAACTGGATCTGTTCCCAGTGCTGCCGCCCGGCCATGTAAAGTTCAATCCGCCATCCCGAGCATTGGCGGATGTGAGGATGCATGTCAACATCTCATCCAGACCAATGTCCTCAACTTGGACGGTCCTGAAGACTTGATAAGTAGAATCCTTGATGTCAAAGTCCTTCCCGAACAGGTGCTGACATACAGCCAACAGTAACCCAAGCAATGGACTTCCACTGTCGCCGGGATTCCAATGTTTGGGTACACGTCCCAACACGTTTTTCGAGAGACCCGTATACGTCAGGCATCTTCGGAGAGGCTGATCAAGACGTTGATCCATGCCTTTCTCCTTCAACTGGTCAAGGTGGTACAGATAGTTGGAGCGGAAGTTCTCGGTCCACAAACGGTGGCCTTCGAAGTTGTCCTTGTTGTTCCCAGCTCCAAACTTCCGTTGTGCTGTGTAATCAAGGGAATCAATCAAGTCTGCGCCATGCGAATCGATGGCGAGCGCCAAGGCCTCGGAGCCATCACTTCCCACATTGATGTACTTGGTTACAGTGTCAACTACTTCCTTCATCTGACGTAAGCTCAAGCCCCAGCCTGTGAGCATTGAATCGGATGTGGACTCTGACGAGCAAGGAGCGACATTGCCGTCTTGTGGGCCATGAGTTGGCGCCGGCTTGAGAGCTCGGGCGATGTAGACATTGTGCGTGCCGGGAGTGTTCTGGATTTCCACCTGTTTGGAGTACTTGTGTTTGAATTGACGCTCTTGCATCTTACTTGGGAGATCCTCCCGTATGAGAGCGGTGATGACTTCGGCAGGCAACGAGGATATGTAGAATAGGGCTCTTGAATGTTCTCTCTTGTCACAATCTTGGACGAGTTTGCGCCAAGAAGAGTGATCATCCGGGTCGTCGTAGTCATTGTCAACGGAGCTGTTATGCTCCGGCGTGGAAGTACGCTTCCGTTTCAAGCCTTTGGCGTTGACGCCTGTCTGGTCCTCGGCGTGAGCTTCCTCGACAGCGATCTGACGGATGCAGTATGTCAGCCCGATGACCCCGAACATGTCCCAATACCAGAAAAGCTCCTTCTGGCGGGTGGTGATCAAGGCACCGTCCTGCAGGGTAGCGATGGCAGGATCTGCATCTGAAAGTGAAACAGGGACGGACGGAAGTGCAGCCCGGTTCTGTTGAAGAGTGTCTCGTGCCTCCGCGGCGAGTGCAATTGTTCTTTGTGCAAACCACTGCAAGTCCTCTGGCATGGTACCCATGGTTGCTCAATGATAATCGTGCCACAAGAGAAACAGAGACGAGCTCTGAAGAGACAGAGGAGTTGAGCTTATCATTGCAAGCTGAGGCCTGCAGTGTGGCCTGCAGGGCATTCGACAAGGCAGTTACCAAGGTAAGGGGAAGGAACGAGGGCGGTAGGGGCACCACCACCCAGGCCGCGGGAAGCCGAACTTGAATGGAAGAAATTCCGTACTCAGCCAGTAGGTATTCTATGGCACAGAAGGTTTTATTGTCTGGACAATACCGTAAACAGCTGTTTTCCACACTCTGATGGCTCATAACGAATGCCTTTAAAACTGCTTCTCACTTCGATGTCCCTTGTGGAACACTTCCCCAACAACTGCCCTTGTCCGATAGCCACTCGTCGGTCCGCAATGCAACGACCTTATCAAAGTCATGATTGCTCCTGTGCTGGTTTTCGTCGGCTTAGATGACTATCACTACGATTGCTGAGATTAACAGCCTGTTGCCTCCGCATTGCTCCGGACAGGCCCTCCCCCAGAACATGATGGCCCCTGTGATTGTTCTAAGAAGGTTGCCGGGTGAACTTACCATAGATGGTATAGAAATTTGAAATGGCAGTTTGAGGTGCTTCAGTATAGCACGGCCACGATGAAGGATTGCTTGCTCGGAGGACGGCGAGGGTTACTTTGTAAGAGAGTATCTTGACTAGGAGATGGAGGCCAAAAAGTTTCATCCACCGGCATCATCGATGATTTCAGTATTGGGCGCCTTCTTGCATTGGTAAAATGTTCGATATTACGCCCCATCTCTTGCATACCGTATGTATGATGTTCCACCTCTTGCATGTGTATACTGTCCTATCCTGAGAAGTCCCATGTCTTATGCTCATGCCATATTGCTTCCGCTGTCCTTGTATAAGCACATGTACACTCCCATCTGCTTACGACGTTTCCTGTTCTTCTTGTATCCATATGTTTACTTCTCTTACCGTTGCGTAGACAACCCGCATTTTCTGATTGCAGGAGGACAGGAGGACAGGAGGACAGGAGGACAGGAGGACAGGAGGACAGGAGGACAGGAGGACAGGAGGAC
>NW_008751647.1:0-21563 GCF_000230625.1 Exophiala dermatitidis NIH/UT8656 | reverse complement strand
CAGGAGGACAGGAGGACAGGAGGACAGGAGGACAGGAGGACAGGAGGACAGGAGGACAGGAGGACAGGAGGACGGAGACCTGTAAAATGAAGTTAGCAACACGATAAAACAGACGGAGGTCGAAACACACCACCAAAAGCACGAGTGTGCTTCCGAACATTCAGTGTTCGAGTCATCCGTTTTCGTGGGGTGGCGCCTAAGATGTTGAATGGACGTGGACGCTCACGGGCCGCGGCCGCAAGCAATGTTTTATGATTTCATCGTCAGTACCTCTCATAAGAGAGCGGATTGTGGTAGCAAACTTTTATGGGAACTGGAGTTTCGGCCAGGCAACATCGCACTACCAGTCCAACTCAGGAAACTGTAACTGTTGTCATCAATCGTTTATATGGTCCACAAGATTATTTGTGCCTCGGCTGTCGCGTCGCGATATGACGCGTCGCGTCTCCCATATGACACCATTGACATTCTGCAGTCAGCCATACCACAATATCCGGACTTCAATGAAACAAAGATCCACGAACAACCACCACGATGCCTCTTACACTCGATCTCTATGCGATCGGAACATCTCCAGTTGGAATGGTGGAATTGGAAAACAGCAGAGCATAAGTGACGAGCAATACGTGCCGGTAAATCAAGAGAAGGGGAATTCTGTCGAAAACTGTCGAGCATGGACGACTGGTTTGGGCCGGGAGAGTGTCCTGCTGTACACCATTTATAGGGGAGGCGGCTGGTTTCCTCCTGGCGGTCGACCATTGCCGTGTGAACAGACGGCGTCCTCAGGGTCTGGCTTCAATGTTTCAAGAGAACGCGGTTGAGCTCAAAATCTGCGTGGATATTACCTGGTATGATCAGGTGCTTACAGCTGCCGTATAGCTTCTGGCGAGAGTATTACCACCAGCTACCTCATGAACATTGATTTGACGTCCGTCTGAAACCTTCCTCAATAGTGGATAGCAGCATAGAAGGACAGGAGGACGTTGGTTGGGCGCCCGTCTGAAACCTTCCTCAGGGGAAGAAAGCAATCGGGCGCCGGACAGTCGCATGCCTGCTCGGCTACTCCTATACTGTGTTAATCTCTCCCCATGAACTTGAACCTCACCTTATTTCAAACGTGAAGAGGCCGTCAGACTGTAACGGATCCAACAACCCGCAGGGGATCAGCGGGATCGTCTGGGTGTTCTTTTCGTTTTTTCATGACCCAACGAACCTGGTGACCGCCAAGGTCAACCGTTCGTGGTTGGGCATCCGGGTTGTATCTGCGACCATTCTTCGGAATGGTCCCATTGACCTTTGATCCGTACCCCGTGCCAACGCCTGGAGCATACCTCGCCCAGACACAAAGTCGGTCAGTTCCCGCGCAGTAATCGCAATCCTCGCGAATCATTGCAGGGCCGCCAGGGCCCGCTTTAACCTTCCTTAGACGCGCAAACAAGCAGCGTGGAGGGTCGGAAAAGGTCAGTCCCGAAAGATCATCAATACAATATTTGTCAATGTTTTGGATCGCCATGGCCAAGTCTTGACCATTCTTGAACAATTGCGCCATAGAGCTAAGAATCGAGGCTTCTTCCTCGGGCGTCGCATCCCAGGCGACGTAAAACATCGAACGCAGCTGCCGGGCCTTGGCTCTCGGTTTCAGTTGCTGGCTGTTCGGGGGTTGGACTCTCAGATGAATCCCGAGCGTTGTTGCTCGGTGGGGAGGGGCTATCAGATATGCGGATTATGGAACGGCGTCGTTCCACCGCATTACCCGAGAACCTCGAGCGTTTGTTCGACAAACGGGAGTTCCCCAACTCGGGAGAGAGTGATTCTTGCACACGCCGCCGTTTGGCACGAGATGAGTCGCGTGGCTCCTCTACAGAACTGTCCCCGACGGGGGAGTTATGAGTGGGTTCTCGCTGTGTGGGAGACCCGGTTTGGGAGTTTCTTCGCCGCCGCCGCGAGGCCTCGGCTGACCAGGATGACGGGCCCGGTCGGGATGCTAACGCATCGTTCAATCTGACTTGAAACAACTCCTCGAGCTTCTTGACTTGTTCTGCGTGCTCTGCAGAAAGATGCTGCCTCTGTTCTTCCATCTTGGCTTTGTGCAAGGTTTGGAACTTGTCCTGCAACGACTGTTTAAGATGAATGAGTTTGTCTTCAGACTCCTTCTGCATCGCCTCTCGCTGAAATTTGAGTCTGCCTTCCAACTCCTTCTGCGACGACTGTAGTTGGGAATTGAGTCTATCTTGCCAGTCGGTCTGCAGCGCCTGCTGTTTGGCTTCCGACTCATTCTGTAACGACTGTTTCTCAGAATTGAGTTTGCCTTCCCATTCATTCTGCAAAGACTGTTCCCGAGAACGCAGTTTGCCATCCAACTCTTTCTCAAGCTTTGTCTTCTGGGCTTGAAGTTTGATGTCATGTATCTTTGTAATCGAGGACAGGGCGACCTGCATGCTTTGGAGAAGCTGTTTCAAGCCCTCGGCTCGACCATTTTCATGGCTCTCTTCAGCTTCACGCGCGGAACGCTTTTCCCACTGTGATGTGAGTGCAGCAACGGCCTTCTTGTGGTCGTCTTCTTTGACTGTGAGGGCCTGGAGGTGGTTTTGAGCCATAATGGCTTTCACCTGTTTCCGTGAGTCTCTCATTTCTGTCAGCTTGGCTTCAAGTTCGATCTTGACTTCTTCATGGATATCATGCTGTTCGGCCAGCGCTACTGCGTGGTCCCTTAACATTTGTTGTTCAGAGTCACGGCTTTCCTGGAGCCTTGCCCCAAGCGCGGCAATATTCCGGTTGTGCTCGTGTTCCAATTCTCGCCTCAGCTGCTCCCTTGCGGCTTCGTTGGCAATCTTCTGTTGGTGGAGACGGAAGTTCACAGTACGCTGTGTCCTTCCCACCCCAGCATCCTTTTCCACTCGCAAGAGTTCTTGAAGATCCTCGACCCGCTCTCTCAACGTGGTCTTGTGCTCTTCATGCTCTTGTCTTTGCTGCTCGTACTCTTGTCTCTGCTGTTGGGTCAGCCTCTCGTGCTGTTCTTTCTGCTGCTTGGTCACTTGTTCGTTGGACGTCAGCTGGTTTTGGAGCGTGGCAATCGAGTGTTGTAAGCCTTTCAACTCTCCGCGCACAGCCGCCACCGTTTGGCTCTGCTCCGAGTAACGCTCAGTCAATGCCTGGTAGTCGCGTTTTTGGTTGGCCAGTTCCTGCTGGAACTTGATGACCTCTGACGCTGCCTTATCCTTCAAGCTCTGAAGTTCCGAAGCCAGATGGCTCCGGGTGGCGGTCGACTGGGCAATTTCATCTTTGGCATTTGCCAGTTGGCCTTCCACAATCGTCAACCCGGCAGCGGATTGCTCTGCAGCTTTTTGGGCATTGTCTTCGGACTTTGCCAGCTGTTCAATCTCGGACTTCATGCGTCCGAGTTCTTCTGTGAGCTCGTGGTGTTTGGTTTGCGCTTCAGATAAACGAATCTTCAGCTCATCCAACAATCTCAATGCCGCCGACATGTTTGACTTTGCGTTAGTGAGTTCACTGATATACAGCTCCCTCGGTCCCAAGGCAAGGACGTAGTCATGCTGTGGGGAGTCTGTGAAAGCTTGTATCTCCGAGATGAAAGCCTGTAGTGTTTCGATTGACTTTTCTAAGCCATTCACTGTCTCTGTATCGGTGATAGGTGTTGCGTTCTCCGGATCTGCCATACTAGTAATGAAGGAATGTCCTTGCATATAGTTAGTAGGTTGTGGCAAGGAGAGCACTACGGTGGGTGATCGTGAAAAGGGAAGGGGGCGCAGGCGAGGATTTCGGCAAGTTTTAAAATGCGCGCAGGCAGCGCAGGCAGCGCAGTCTGGGAATTTTCTACCTACCAGATACCTACCTAGGTACCTACCTACCTGTATGTCCTACCTACGGCCATCCATCACGCTATGAGCCTATGGCACCCTTCACAAACAGATCCAGCTTGGTCTTGACAGTTAGTCCACAGCCACACCAGCTGGCTCCGAATCAGTATCACTTGGCATGTGTTCATCATAATGAAATTCTTTGGGAACGCTGCTGGTGATGGTAGTTAAGTCAATGCTGGTGTCCCATGGACGATGGAAGGGGGCGTAGTCCAGTGCGTCGAAATTGATTCCCGACTTGTCAACGGCAACCTCCATGTCATGCAGATCCCATCCCACGCGATAGAACACGGGTAGCATTGGAAGACTTTGCGCACGAAACACATGGGCAGGCAAGTAATCCCAGCAGGGATGATAAGTCAAGGGAGCATCGAATTATGGTTGAACTGCGAGTTCTTTTTGAGTTGCAATTTCACGAAGGAGTGGAAATTCCGTTTCCAAGTGTCGGCGAGCTGCACAAACACTAAACTCACAGTTTTGCATGTAGATGTGGTAGAGATCATCTAGTCGTTTACCAACCATGTCCGCCTGAAACCAAGCCACGGCGTCAAACAGCTCGCCCGGGCGGTCACTCAGGTGTTGTGAAAATGCCTCAGAAAGTCTTGTCTTGAAAGAAACGAGTGCTGTCAACACCGAGCAACACACATGAACATACACGTCCTCAAGGTAACTGCAGTATGCCATATATCTCCGCAATGCGTGAGCGAAAAGGCGCTCGACCTTGTCACAATTGAGAAACGTCTCTGTGACGGCGGGTAGAAGGATATCTCGAAGCTTCACGAAGGCGAAGCGCAGTTGTAACCGGAGAGCCGGCCGATGGAGCCTTGCGGTGTAGATAGTGTCCAACTGGTCCACCAATCGTTTCGCTAGCAATATTGCAGGTTTCGTAGGGTCATCTTGACTCAAGTCATCTGCATCGGCTCGAAGATCATTGCAAAGGGTGATCAGCTCCGGCGGCTTGAGGTCCCCAACCGGTAAGAAAGGATTGCGAGGCATTTGCGGTCTGGTTTCGAGCGTAGTACACAAGGATGGCGCAGCGCCGGCCATGGCCTGAGCATCGCATCTTTTTCCATCATCGCAATCGCAGTCTGGCGACATCGTTGGCGTCAGTTGGTGGCTGTATTGCTGGTAAGCAAAGGCAACCTGGATCTGGCAGGGAGAGAAGGAGAAGTGCAGTCCACAGTAACTGCAGGGGCAATAATGAGAAACTCGAAGTGGTACCTAGATACTGTACTTCTCCGTAGTAAGCCCTATTAACTTGAACGCGTAACTTGAATGCGTTTCGCGTTGCACAACTTGAAAAGTCGAGGTCAACAATATTGCTGCCGATCAAACACTCTCTGCAATACTAATTGCCGGTGTCTGTTCATTGCGCAGAATACATTTTCACCAAATCCATCATCACCATGTTCACGTCTCAGTTGGGTCCTGCTTATTCATGCTGGGGAAGATGCGGAAAGCCGGGTTCGGGATGCCGGACACATCGGCACATCTCCACGCCGTCCAACGGCTGGCCAGCCATCATCACCCCACAATGCGGAGGATCTTCCATTACTTCGTTCAAGTTCAAGTTGATGGGCACTCGTTTTCTCCCCGGGCAGCCGTTCACGGCAGAGCCTGGCCGTACGCCTGGGCAGCCGGGAGACATCATCCAATGGCTCGACAGTGTCGACTTTTCTTTGGTCGTTTCTGCAATCTTGAAATGGGTCTATCGTCGTGTTGTCAACATCTGTGACTTTCGTGAAGCCTTCAGTCGATAGAGCGTTTAACGAAAGGCCTATTGTCCTTCGAAACCATGGCTACGACCAAGCATCCTATCGGCCCTTTCAGGAAGAGTGTTCATCCACAAGAGGTAAATGCCGACCAGAATCACTCGGCGGGCAAATTCACTTACAATCGTTACCAGGTCCAGCCTCCCTTCAATCCTGCCCCTGACCTCAAACACGAGACTTTTGAGCTAGATGGAGGGAAAGTGATTTTCGAGAAGGACGTGGCCATCACGATGAGAGACGGGGTCAAGCTCTATGCCGACATCTACCGACCTGCGACTAGCGTGGCAGAGAAAACCCCGCCGTTGGTCTTCTGGTCACCATTTGGTAAACACGGCGCCGTCCCTAGAGCACTGTTCAAGAATATGGGCGTCGATTTTGAGAAATTGAGCCCGTACACGTTCTTTGAGCTGCCCGACCCGTTCCTCTGGTGCAGTCAATACCATTACTCGTTCGTACGTGTGGATCCTCGTGGGACTTGGTGGTCAGAGGGCACAGAAGCGACCTTCTTCTCGCCTCAAGAGGGCCGTGATGGATATGATGTCGTTGAATGGGCGGCGCAGCAGCCATGGTATGTCTCAATTACCCACGTGCACCCAGCGCCAAGCTGATTGTTGACGGTGCAGGTCTACCGGCAATGTCGGCTGGGGCGCTGTCTCCTACTATGCAATGTCTGCGTACCAAACGGCCGTCCTGAAACCGCCACATCTCAAGGCCCTTCTTTTGTGGGAGGCGATGTCTGACATATACCGCGAGGTCAATAACGTCGGCGGCATACCTTCTGTACCATTTCAGCACATGTGGATGAATTTGACCGGACAGGGTCTCGGCATGAGTGAGGACCACGCCGCTGTCTCACTTGAACATCCCCTCTTCGACGAGTTCTGGCAATCCAAAGTTGTACATTGGACACAGATCAACATTCCGGCGCTGTCAGTTACGGGGTGGTCGTCCTCGCCCACTCATCTACGCGGCACGATTGAGGCATGGAAGGCCCTGTCCACAAAGGACAAGTGGCTGTTGGTTCACGTAAGTCTGCAGGATACGTGGGGTGGCCATGGTTGCTGACAACTCTTAGGCTGGTAGAGAGTGGAGTGAGTACTACAAGGATTCGGGCATCGAGAAGCAGAGGGAGTTCTGGGACCACTTTTTGAAAGGAAAGGAAACTTCAATTCGCACTTGGCCGACGGTTCAACTTGATGCCCGCACTTCTGCTGATGTGTCGGTGCGAAGAGACTGGAAGAAATTCCCGCCGCCGGCAAAATTGTCCAATTTTTACCTGGCAAGCGACGGAAAGCTGTCGACAGAGCCTGGCAATGGTCAGGCAGAATATACCACTTTCAGGGCACATGATGCAAATTCGACACTCACATTCGAATATACCTTCGACAAGGAGACCGAAATCACGGGTCACGCGTCCTTGACCCTGCATGTCCAGTGCTTGGAATTCCCGGATGTCGACCTCTTTGTCGCGCTCCAGAAGCTCGGCGCCGACGGCGAAGAAGTCAAATTCTGGAGCTCAAGCCAATTTGTCGAGGCACCAGCGGTGCTGGGCTGGCTCCGTCTTTCACACAGAGAACTGGATCGACAGCGCAGCACACCGGAGCGACCTTATCATACTCACCAAAAACGGCAATGGGTGCGTCCTTGTGACATTGTGGAGGCCCAGATCGAACTTTGGCCCAGCAGCACTGTATGGCAAGCGGGGGAGACGATACGTATCGCCATCAATGGCCGTGGGTTCCTGAATCCGGAGAATAAGACCCAAGTTCGAACACCGGTACACGGTTGGGGCGACGTTCGGGTGTGGTTCGGTGGCAAATATGCAAGCCAACTTCTGGCGCCTGTCGTAGAAAATTAGACGAGCAAAGCACGTATCAACTTTGAGAATAGCACTCTTTTGGTTTTGATTAATTGTAGAGGTGCAGTGGTACCAGTACCATCTATCGGATACCATCGTGTGAAGATGCCACAGGCAGACCCAGCCGTACCTAGGTAAGGCTCCTAAGGGTCCTCAGCCCCAGGTTCACCCCGCGTCTCAAGCGAACGGGGTTTCTCCGCGAGCCTGCCCACCATTTCTGTGTCACCAGCGGTAGCGTTCCGCCCCCAGTTTCATGAAGTCGTTTGGCCTTTCACCTCCGACTGTTTTTCGCTTACTAGTATCGGGAGCTGACTTTCCATTGCATGAATGCTGCTCCTTCGTCGACAGTTGCGAGTCTCGCTTCACGCGGATCGCGAACAATGACATCCAACAACACGGACAACATCTTCATGTGCCTCCTTTGTTCCGAGGGGTTTCGAAACGTGTATTGCTACACTTTTGCTGTCTTGCGCATAATGCTGACGGGGTTCGGCTGACATAAACTCTAGGACAGCTTTGGAAAATCATGTTCGCAAACACCCTCGGGAGACTCAGACTCCGCCCTCCAAGCGGCAACGTATTGGCTCTGCTCGATCTGGACCACGCGCTTCTCAAGCTTGCCATGCGTGCGCAGCGGCTAAGACCAAGTGTGATAATGGTGTTCGCTGCAAACGCTGCATACGAAGGGACATCCCGTGCATACGCCACCATCCCATCTCAGAATGTGATGCTCTGCCCAACACTGCAGACGCTGCCGTCACGACAAACAACTCATCAAGCACGCCTCCTGTCGCCACGGCCGCCAACAACTTCAGTGACGCACCTCAGCCTCAGCCTGAGCCCCAGGCTCACCCTTCTACGCCGCTGGAGATGGCACGCTCGGTTGGCTCTACCGAAGTCGATGCTGCCGCACAGGTATACCAAGGTATCAATTTTCGCCCATGGACTCTTTTGACAGACTCTAAATTTACTGTCCAGATCATGTCTTGCTCGAAACACCGTCGTTTTACGGCCTTCCTTCCATCGATCCGACTCAGGGCGGAATCGATCCAGAAAGATCCACAGTCGACTTGGATTTTTATAATATCTTCGACTTTGATGGCAATCATGACCTTGTCCTGAGTGCACGAGACCAGGAGTTCTTATCGTCGCTCCCGCTCCCATTCCGAGAAGCGCCCCGAGAAGCATCCCTGGGTGCCGGTACATCTCCCGCCAAAACGGTGATAAGTTCAATGGACCAATCGAGTTCGCAAGAGGTCTATGAAGCCTTCAAGCAGTCAATAGGACGCTGGGACCCCGCCAAAACCAATTCCAGGGCCGTAGAACAGCCTTCTCTCTACATGGATCGGATCACCACTTCGAAGATGGATTGCCTTGGGAGCTATGATCCGAATATCATCTCACAAAGCCTGACCCCCAGGATACGAGAGCAGATCTTGAAGCTTCTGATAAAGTCATGCGACCAAGACAACGTGATCGACATGATCTCATCTTTCCCAGCCGTTGAAGTTCTCGATCGGCTATTGAAGTCGTACTTGACGAGACAGGTCACAACCACAGATATCTGGATCCATGTTCCCACGTTCAAGGTGGATGAAGTACGTTTGGAACTACTAGTCGCATGTGTGGCCGCCGCCGCTTGTCTGTCTTCAAGCCGGCCCGTCCAAAAGTTTGGTCTGGCAATGCAGGAGTTCCTGGTCTACCATCTTTGGTTGGTAGTAAGTGCATGACCCAATTACCCGAAGCACCAACAACAATGAGCTGACAGGCGCAGTCTGAAAATTCAGGTGTATTAACACGAGACCTACAGTCGCTACAAGCTTTGTCTTTGCAGCTTGAGATGGGTCTTTGGTCTGGCGTCCGACGAAAAATGGAAATATCCGAAAGCTTCAGCGGCATCGTTACCAATGTGCGCACGTTTTCCCCGCTTGTTCGTCGTATGCTAACTTCTTGCTCATAGGCCTTACGAGCTGGTGGTCATTTCAGATGTGCAAATTACTCGCCCATCACGGTTACAGTCGAGGATGAAGGTGAGATACTGGAAACGAAGTGGAAACAGTGGATCCAGCAGGAATCTTTCAAAAGGTGCGTTCTAGGCAAGTACACCACTTTCATCTGCTGATCCGATCTAACTCAGGCTTGTCTATCACATGAACCTCTACTGCACACGATTGTCACTGGTGACATCTGCGACCTCGACCATGTCCTATGCAGAATTGTCGGTTCCAGTGCCTTTTGCACATGAACTGTGGGTAGCAAAGTCGGCCACCGAATGGAAACAGCTCTATCTGCAGCTGGCAAGAGGCAGTCCGCCTGAGCCAATATCTTTCACGAACTTACTCCCCGATCCGATGACTCTTGGGTCACTGGGCCCGCTATACGATGGCTACTATACCAAGTTCTGTTTACTGCATGCTGTTTCCTCGATGATCGGAAGACACAAGCAGGATCGAAGTATTTTTGCGCCCATTGACAAAAGCGCCACGCGAGTGAGCTCTTTTGCGGATGATGTTCAACATCAGAGAATCGTGCACATCCTTAAGCACATTAAACTGTGCTACGAGGATCTGGAGCTTCGACACACGATTGAGCTGGATCTGCTGTTCCATCTATGCTCGATGCATCTGTACGCGCCTTTTGAGCAGATGGAACTTGCTGCGGGCAAGGAGGGCCCCATCGAAGCACAACGAGCCGATCCAGCACTGCAGCGATGGATCTCCACTGGGGATTCTAGACACGCTGCCTGGCATGCGGGCCAAATACTACGACTTTCTCGGATGTGGACATTCGACCAGTTGAAGCACTACGCGGTTGTGGCCGCCTACCACGCCGGGCTCTGCCTGTGGGTGTATGGCGTATTGTCCGAGCAGGGAAAGTCTGGATACTTGCAGAATCCTACAACCAGCGCAGAGCACTCGGGTTATGTGATGCTGGATCAAGAAGAAAGTATCCAGACTCAGCGATGGATTAGCCATGCCCGTGGGGATCCAGCTATCTCAGGTCGTGCAGGATCTAGAGATGGAGACCAGGACACAAGCATTGTCTCTATTCATTCATCACAGTTGTTGCTCAGCACCCTGCTACAGGAGGTCATGTCCAGGTTCGCCTGGAGGAATAGTCTGTTTGTTGAGAATATTCATCAACTCCTTCAGGCTCTGCAGAAAATCTCACATCGGGCCGACAAAAGCTGAGGTCATGAATAAAATCAGTCTCTACAAAGTGAGTTTCGACAATTTCGAGCGTGTACTCCAGAGCAGTTTGTTTCAGGCCAAAGTGATCGAAGCCATTGTGACAATGATTTGGGCAATTTAGATGCCACATCGCCGCCCTCGACGACTGTTTGCACAGTTACTAGTACTCATTTCCTTGATCTACCACTTCCATTGTCCATTTTTTACAGCCCTGTCGACATTGCTGCCTACTCACCGACCTCACGATCCTCAGCCCAGTGGGCAAGGCGTTTGATGAAGCCCCATTTCCACGACGCGCTCCTCCAGTGACTGCCAAAGTAGTAGAATGGAATAAAACCGAGCAGGATGGCACCTTCGATACCACCCATGGCGCCAAAAGCACCGAGATATCCGTCCTTCGCGACCCAAGGGTTGGTGTAGAATCCCAAGAGGAAACCAAAGCAGGCTGGGCATTGTCGTCAGTGGTGGATGTCTCGGGAGGGAGAAGATGGGGAGCCATACCTTTGAACGTTGACTGTGTGACGATGACCTCACCTGACACAGGGCGGTACGAGTCCAGGATGTACACCAAAGACACGTTCATCGATTGCACAACGGTAAACCCGACTAGGGACAGCCCGTAAGTACAGACAAAAGATAGATTGGTACTGGTAACTTACTCAATCCGATTCCCACGACCGGACACATCCAGTGTAGTTTCAAACCAAAACCAGCGCCATACAGAATTCCGCCCAATGGACCGGTGATGACGCCGACGAAGAGGGCCGGCAGACGCATCTCGGGGATTCGGACGCCCCCGTTCCTCTGTGTGAGCTTGTCCGCAACCCAGTCGGAGAAATGGCCTGCAAAGACAATGGCGATAAGCGAGCCGATAGCCATCGAGATGAATGTCAGACCCGCTTGGAGGACGGTGAAGCCGTAGATGTTTTGGAACGCAGTGGAGAAGTTGGACGACAAGACGATTATCATACCAACGGTGACGGAATTGATCAAGGTGGCCCAGAGGACGCCGGGCAATGCGAGCAAGACGACCGGTCGGAACATGATCAGCCAAATACTCTCCCCAGTATAGACCTTGGGGATGAGAGCAAACCGCTTGAAGTAAGGGGTGCGGCTGGTCCGGCCGCAGGCGCTCGGCGACGGAGGAGGAACTCGTGATACGTGTTCGAACGACTTGTCGGATTTCTCCAAGACTGTGATCGGGATGGGAACCGGGTCGACGACGGTGGCAATGCTGCGGTTGTACGCGGTCTCTGGGACGGTGAAGATCATGAGCAGCAGGCATATAGCGGATAGGCCGGTCAGGATCCAAAAGACGACCTGCCAGGAGGTCCAGTTGATCACAATTCCCAAGATGACGACAGCGAGACTGCTACCGAGCGCGAGGGCGCAATTGTAGATTCTGATGGTGACATTGTGAGCTTTTTTGGGAGCTGGCTCAAACAAGGGAGAAAAGAAGCTTACGCCATGACTCTACCTCGCTGATGGAGGAAGAAGACATCCGTCAGGGTCAAAGGGGCCACGAGCTCAGGAGCCCCAGCAGCGATACCAGTCAACAGCCTGGCTGCGAGCATGCTGCCGTACGACTTGGCACATGCGGCCCAGATGTTGCAAACGGTGAGAAGGGTAAAGCAGATGATATAGACCGGTCGACGGCCGTATTTGATGGCCACGGGAGTCCAAATGAATTGTCCGATGCCGATGGTCAAAGCCGCTCCGGTGAAGAAGTAGGCCACCTTGCTGATGTAGTTGACGAAGTTGGGATCGCTAGGAGGAGCGAAGAAGGAGGTCGCCATGGCCACGGCACCCACGGACGGACCCGCGCCGCAGGCGTTGCACACGGCTATGCTCAAGCAAGAGAAGGCGAAGATGTAGTACTTTTCTCGCAGCGGCCCGTAAGAGAAAAAGATGTCAGTTGAGGCACTTGTGTGTATGTAGAATGGGAAGATTCTTCGCTCACCAGTTCAACGGGTCATCGGGGTCGTCGGATGGCTTTGGAACGAGAAGTAGCTCGTTGGTCGTTACATGGCGCAGGCGGACTGTGCCCAGGGTTTCGACCTGAGGCATGTCTTCATCGTTTGCTTCGACGCCGTTGGGTTCCTCAGACTTCCGCATCGTCGTAGACATAATGGTGTCAGTAGTCTTTGCAAGAATGGAGAGTTTATGAGCTCCAGCAAGGCCACTTGTTGCAGGTCGATGGGGAGATTGAAAACCCTGGAGCGTAAGGTAGGTTGCCCCAGGGGCCGCGCAGCTTTATGTCTGTGGGCCCCCTGTCATATGCTTAGGAGATCCATGTCCCCAGATCCAGAGTCTGGGGATGATTTTGACCTCTTTGGTGTACACCTTGATCTTACTGGTTGCTAGCGTTGCGAGGCTTTCGTATAAGCGAAGCATTGAAACTTTCCCAGCAAGCAGAAGTCTGGCGGATCCGGGCCCTTCGGCAAGCCGAAACCATTTCTACCCGAAGACTGAGGGTAAGTAGACTGCTGGTCGGCTTCCCGACACTTGCGGCCTCTCTTTCCGCACCTTCGGATAATACCCACAATTGTTACCACTTTTTGGCTTAGATGCGGCAGCGACGGAATTGTTGACTTGAGTTCGAAAGATAGACCTTCGAGATGGTTCACTCAGGAAGTCCAAAAGTTGCTTGTTTTGACCAAGCCGCGTTGAGAAGCTGTGATCTTTGCTGACCTCTGGTAATCGCAGCTGATTAGACTACGACAAGGCCATCCAATAACCATGTCTCCGACATACGACGCCTCCAAACCGGTCTTCTGGTTCATCACCGTGGGCAAGCTGGAAGATTGGTCTTTGGAGAAGTTCTACTACGAGTACAATGATGTTCACGCAAAGATGACGGCCGGGGTGGCTGAGCACGTCGAAGCTCTGCGAGATTATACCCAGCTGATGGTCGACTACGACTCAAAGACGGGTAAACCTGTACGAGATGTCGACGACAATGAAGGTTGGCACGGCTTGACCATCCATATCTGGTCCAATCTACAAGATCTACACGAATCATTTGCGGATCCAGGCTACAAGGCCTCGGCAGGCGAGCACGTCTTTTGCAGACAGGATCAGAACGGTTGTTTTGCGGAGCTTTTGGCTGAGGAGGTGTCTCCGGAATATACGCCAGACTCTTCGACCAAGATACGGACCATAATATTCCACCGCAAAGGTCGCAAAGATGATGTTCGAACCTGGCTCTCTCAGCGGCTACAACAAGGGAAGCAGTGGGTCCAAAGCCGGCCGGATGTACTCAGATACCGCCAGTACATTGACTGCACGCCACAGACCATCGACCATTTTTTCGCTGGCACTCAATTTGCTGGAGGGGTTTGGCAACAGTTTTGCGCGGTGGAAGACTTTGTGTTTACAGGGCTAGAAGAAGCTTCGTCGTTTCTCAACGAGGACAGAGAGTGGGTCAATGGAGACGACGCACAAAAGCCGTTGATAATCACAGGCCGAGCTCTGAAGGTGTTTGGAACAGATTAAAAGGCTGGGCTATATACAATCTAGTAGCAATCAATCCACATACAGGCCGCCTGTGACAAAGATATTGGTCCCATTGATCCAACGCGATCTTTCTTCGCACAAAAAAACCACTGCGTGGGCTATTTCCTCTGGGTCTCCCATGCGTGGTCCACACGGTGTTCCATCGATGGTAGGCTGCAGGAGCTCATACTCCTTGGAGCCTCTCTCAGGAAATGCGGGAGTTCGTGTTGCCCCCGGACTCACGGCGTTGACCGTGCATCCGTACTTGGGCGGAAGCTCTTTGGCCCAGCATCTTGTAAAACTTTCCACCATACCCTTGGTTCCAGCATAGATGGTTTGATGTGGTGGAGGTGCTCGAGCGGATATGCTGACAATGTTGACAATTCTTCCACCTCCGCCCGCTTCTTTCTTGGGAAGATAGGGTAAGACCTCCTTGGTTAACAAGAATGTTCCCCTGCCATTCAAGTTGACGAGTTTATCCCAATGTGCCAAGGTGTGTTCTTCAAGAGGCAGGTTCACTGCCGCTCCGGCGTTGTTGACCAGAATGTTGACTCTGCCAAATTTTGCCACAGTCTGCTTAACCAGTTCACCCGGTCCAGTAGTCGTGGAAAGATCAGCCTCGACGGCTATGCATGGCGTCGGTAGTGATTCGACGATGGCTTTGGCGGACGACTCCAGCTGAGGAAATGGATAATTCACGACGACTTGAGCACCCCTGGCCGCGAGCTCTCGCGCAATAGCTTCGCCAATGCCCGAACAACTTCCCGACACGATAGCAACTTTGTCTTGAAGACTAGCTGCTGCTTGATTCCCTGCCGTTGCTTGGAACTGCATCGTTTCCATAATTCTACGATATCGAGAGATAGTCCCAAGAATGCGGACAATAGGGATTGCGGCAAGGCTGATATAACCGAGGGTGCGTGCCGAGGCGAAAGGTCAGGGAAGCCTCGTGAACTGCTTTGTGCGAGAATGATGAAAGCATACCAGAGTCGCTTGTCTCAGTTGCCCTCTCCCAGCAAGTGATAGTTACAATGGATTGGCCTACGGAGTGTGGCTAGTACTTTTCAAGCTGCACTACAAGAAATGTCCCACTCTAGCCCGGGAAGCCGTGTCTGGCATCGGCTACTGGGATACCATTCTCGGGCTTCTCAATAACACGCCCACTCGAATTGTACACCACCGGGTGAAGTGCTCAATGAGCCCATGTTGATATTACGCTATTGACTTGTTACATCTCGAGGAGTCTCAGACCTCAAGAGCGGATAACTCGATCTGATGCACGTATTCTCAATCCACCGCAACAATGAGGGCTTTATGGTACGATGTCTTCAAGCAAGGCAAGACTTTGGCCGACGCGCCTCCAGATGTGCTCGCACAAGAAAGCAACATGGCCTGGAGTACCAATGTGTCAGGCAAAAACACTCGTTTCTTCAATATTATCACCGAGAAAGACGACGTAATTGCAGGCGCAGTGGTGCACTTTACCGACATCAAATCCTACGATGATTTGCTCGAGTTGACTGGCTCTATTCCGTGGATGGAAGCCGACTTTGCAGTTGGAAGACCATTTCTCTATCAGAATTTCGTCTCGGTCGAAAAGCTCTTCCATCAAAATGGGAAATATCTTGGTGTCGAGCCCATAAAACGGATTCAACCCTTCACCACAAGTCCCACCGTCACCTGGTATGTAATCCTTACTGCGAAGACGTCAGAAGGCTTTGACGAGGGGCATGGGGTTGAAAACGCCCTTCAGGCTTTTCGAATGCTGAAAGGTACGTTCTCACCTGCTAGTCGCAGAAACTCATGTACTAAAACCACAGCCAGGTGGTATTGCGGAAGAGGTTTTTGACCTGCTGCCGCCGGATGATGGATTGGTAAGTTGAATCGGCACCACATTGACTAAGGACAGATCCAGTGTTCACACCATTTCAGATACTGCGTATCAAAGCCAATGACCGGGCTGAAGTGGAAGAGTATCTCCACAATTTCCTGTCTGTCAGACACGGCGCTGTAGACGTCCTTGTGCTGAAGACCAAGTCTACATGTGTTTGGGATTTCGCGTTCTTCTGAAAGCCAACAGAAGTAGCGCGGAGAAAGGATTTCATGGTCACTGCTCAAAAGTATTTGGTGTTGGAACCATAGTCTTCATCTGAACTAGCATAATGTTCCGCCGCCAGCTACTGGCACATAAAGGCCATTTAACCATCCTGCACCCTCCTCACACAGTGTGGCCACTGTCCACGCGATCTCTTCAGGCCTGGCCAGTCGAGTTGCCACCGGAGTTGCTTCCATTCGCTTTTTGATAATTGTTTGGAACTCTGCGGGTGCCGCGAGCAATCCCTCGGTACCGACAGGCCCAGGAGCAACAGCATTGACAGTGCAGCCGTATTTGCGTGGAAGGTCTCGCGCCCAGCAACGCGTGAAGCTCTCGATCATCCCCTTGGAGCCGGCGTATATAGTCATGTCAGGGTCCGGATCGCGGGAAGTGGTGCTGCAAATATTGATGATCCTTGAATTGCTGGGGCTGAGATGTTTCAGCGTCGCTCGTGTCAATAGCAGCGTACCACGGCCATTGAGGTTGATGACTTTGTCCCAGATCTGCTCAAATTTTTCATCATCCAGGCTGTCCATGACGGAGTGGGCGTTGATGCCGGCGTTATTGATCAGGATATCAACATGTCCGAACTCACGCGCTGCTGCCGAGGCCAGAGTTTTGGGACCTTGCAATGTAGAGAGATCTGCTTCGACAATGATGGATTTCTGGTTTCCTGGAAGACTCTTCAAGACCTCTTCTGCACTTTTCTTTTCAGACGGATATGGATAGTTGATGACTACACTTGCACCTCGCCTGGATAGTTCTCTTGCAGTCGCGGCTCCAATGCCGGAAGAGGAGCCGCTTACGATCGCGACTTTACCAGCCAGCGTCTGAGCAGCTGGACGTTGTGGTTCTGATGCCATTGTCGAGCTTACTTTTTCAGTGGTGGTGCAATAATCCAAGGTGAAGGTTTTCCTTCTTCGCTAATCTAAGTCTCTGTTGACACGAGGCTCGCAAATCTTGGCCTATGATGGAGGCTTGGAACGGGCCGTCGATTACACCAGACGCTCGTTGTTCCAGATGCTCAACGTGCACAGCCCTTTACCGAACCTTGATTATCCGACATTACCTCTTGCAGCCGCACGGCATCCCGGACCCCGCTTAATTCGCCCCAACTCCCAGTACTCCAGATGACCCTGCCCGCGAAAATCAAGTTGTAGTTTGCGCAATGATTCCGCGTTTGCACCGCGCTTGAGCAAGTCTGCTTTTAGGGCGACCTGAATGACCAGAGTATATCGTCCTTCAACAAGGCAACATTTCAGCAATACCTATACATCCGAAAAGATCCTGTTCTGCCAAGGGCTGTCTCCAATCGCAGAGTTCCACTAATTCACCACGCCTCAGGAAAGTTGCCGCTGCTGCTAAACCGGTGTGCTGCTGGAATTTGAAAGCACGATGTCACACCAGGACGGATCCATCACTATAGGACGATATCTATGGACAAGGCTGCGCCAATTGGGTATCGACTCCGTGCATGGTGTACCGGGAGACTACAACTTGAATTTGCTTGACTCGATATCTTCCGAGGGGCTTAGATGGGTTGGAAGCTGTAACGAATTAAACGCAGGTCAGCCAACAAGTGTATTCGAATCGAGAACAACTTGGTGACAGAATCACAGGATACGCCACTGACGGGTATGCAAGGGTCAAGGGCATTGGTGCTATGGTGACCACCGGCGGAGTGGGAGAGCTTTCGGCAATCAATGCCCACGCAGGCGCGTATTCGGAGCAGACGGCCGTGATACATATCGTCGGCAGTCCTGCTCTTTCAATCAGAGGTAATAAGCAGTTCCAAATGCACCATACGTTGGGAGACAATGACTATGACGTGTTTAAGAATATCTTCAAACCCGTCTCTGCGGAGCAAGTCACGCTCATGGATGCCTCACGCGCTCCAGGAGAGATTGATCATATTCTACAAACTTGCTGGGTGTCAAGTCGACCTGTTTACATCGACATTCCGGCAGATATGGCAAACAAGGTTGTCGACGGTTCCAGATTGTTGTCACCTCTATCCCTAAGCTTTCCTTCGAGCGACACTCAGCAACAGGACGAAGCGCTAGCTGCTCTTCTCAGCAAATTGATTGCCGCGCAAAACCCATGCATTCTCGTGGACATGGGCGCAGCCCGCCAGAGGGTAAGCCATGTGCCAACTCTGATTATCGTATATTCAATTGACATCGGGGATAGATCGATCGTGCTGTGCATGAACTGGTTTCGAACTCACGTCTGCCAACCTTTGTCACACCACTTGCCCAGGGTTTCATCAACGAGAGCCTGCCAAGCTTTGGAGGCCTGTATGCTGGGAGCGGCTCACATCCAGGGGTCCAAGAGTATGTGGAGCGATCTGATTTTGTGCTTCACATTGGGCCACTGGACACGGATGTCACGACGTATCTCGGCTCGGCAAGTATCAGGCGGACAGCCGTCGTAAAGCTCTTCACCGACGAGGTCCAAATCGATGACAAGGTCTACTCATCGGTGTACCTACATTCTTTTGTCCCGACCTTGCTCAAGAGAGCCGACTTTTCGAGGACTTCGATCAAGCCTTTTGTCGCTCCGACAGTAAATGGGACGATTGCGACGAAAGACAATGACCCTATCACGCACGCATGGCTATGGCCCTATATCGGCAGTTGGCTACGACCTGGCGACATCGTATCAACAGATACCGGCACAGCCAGCTTTGGCATATTCGACACCAAACTGCCACCTGACAGCATGTTGATCAATATCTCTCTGTGGGCCAGTATTGGCTACTCTCTGCCGAGTGCTCAGGGTGCCGCTCTCGCAGCTCAAGATGCAAAGACCAGGAGACGCACCATCTTGTTCCAAGGAGACGGTAGCTTCCAGCTGACATGTCAGGAGATAAGTACCATGATCAAGCACCGCCTGCAGGTTTTCATGTAAGTCAGCTGGTGACATCTGACTCTAAGCGTCATGAGACTAACAAAAACATATAGCTTCATCATTTGCAACAACGGGTACACCATCGAGAGAGCAGTACACGAAACCACAGAGAACTACAATGATATACTGAACTGGAATTACAAGGAGCTCCTGAGGGTGTTTGATAGAGAGTCGAAACACTCTCGTGCCTTTGAGGTTCATACCCAAGGAGAGTTCAAGGATTTGCTTGCAGACGAGAAGTTTTCACCTTACGGAGGTGTGCAGGTAAGTGTCGAGCCATCACTGTGTTGTAGGACATCCTCTGACGTCGGTGTAGCTGGTAGAGGTGTATATGCCTGAGCTTGACATCCCGCAACCTTTGAAGAAGCTGGCAGAAGTCATCACGGCCCGTCAGAGAGCTGCAGCAGGTCGATAGATAGCTTGCAGACCAACACTTGACTCCGACACGGATGACATTTGAGAAAATTTGAATTGATATTTACATACAGGCATTCATAGAACTAATCTAGTGATGCATTGGGCTGGGGCTGGGTTGTTTACGCATACCAGCATTTCTCTGTTTACTTGGTCAGAACAGCCTCGTTGCCAGCATCTCTCTCACGTTCGAACTGTGTATCCACCGGGTGCTGTCACTTTGGATTTCTGCGAAACGCCTTCGGGTTGAAGGGCGGCTATACATGGCCAGGATAATGGGTAAATTCTACAGGCTGACAATGCTGCCAGTGTAACACCTATCTGATGCGAAAAGCAATGCTGCTTTACAATCTCTGGTTATTGCGGAGACAGTTGTTGAGGAACTAGTTCCACCAAGTAGCCGTTCTGTACGGTATGTCAACATTTTGCTTGTGGCAACACGAAAGGATAGAACCCTAGACTCACCGGATCTTCCACAAAAGCTACCTGGTTGATAATGTTGAGAAATCCGGCTGATAATTCATCCGTCGCAACTCCCTGCTCTCTCTCCCACGTCGTGGTGGGAATCCCCTCGACAGGACCTTGCCCGTAGTCCTTCACAATTCTGACCCCAGCACTCCTGAGACGCTGCACAGTTTCCGGTACGCTTGGGACCGTAAATCCCAAATGATTGAAGCCCAGGTGCGGGGGGTTAGTTCCATTGGAAATATAACCTTTTGGCTGATTCTCCGATCCATGATAGTGACACAACTCTAGCAGGCCCAAAGTCTGCGTCAACACTGAGTGCTTTGCAACATCTCGGGCAAAGGCGGATAGATCGGCGCGATGTTCGGGGGTCTGGGGGTACCCGAGATAATACACGGTGAACGGACCGGTATTGATGGCGAAGACCGTCCTCATGCCCATCAGATCGACGTAGAATTTCATCGTGGCTTCGGGATCCTGGATGCGGATCATCATGTGGTTGAAGCGGTATCCAAGTGTGGGAGCAGAATCCAGCAAAGGGGGCTCTTTGCGCGCGCCGCCAGGAGTATGAACGCCCACAGGGAGCCCATAGGCTTGAGCATGTTGCGAAGAGTTTGCGCTAGACATTTTCTAGTAATCGTCCACACAATGATTCCTGGTGTTCTTCGACACGTTTGAGGCTTGCACGTAGGTTTTGTTCGTGCTGTGGCAAAGGGGCCGGGACGTTTTCCGGGGTAGACCAACCCAGCTTTCGGGAAGCCGCCGAATGGGTCCTCCACATCTGATAGGCTAGCACGGAGGCAGTGTTACCTACCTAATTAACTGGCCAGTAAACTAGAGGAGTCTCTGGTGTAGTAATCATTATGCAGAATACTTGGTACTGATCTCAATTCCTTGTTCACAAGAGCTCACTGCATATTGTTGCTGCAGAACTTTCAGATAGTCAGGGACAGTGTTTTCATGAAAATCGCTTTGGCCGGATTCTGAGATTTTTTCATTCAGACTTGGATGCATGTCCTCCGGTCCACAAGGCGTATATCCTTACTCATGGGTGCACTACATACTCAATCTGATTTGATCCCGAGCAAACCCAAGGCCTTCCGACAATTCTCTATACTTTCTACTTCCAGTTGCTCGTACAATGCAGTCGAGTCAAGCACCTTGGTGGGAAGAGCTTGCTCGAGGAGTTGTCTGTTCCCTTGAGCCTCCTTCCTCTTGGTATTGGAGAATCCCTTGAGGTTGGATGTGAAGATGCCGGCTGCTGAAATTGGTAAGAAGTCTTCATAAGTGATCGCTTCGTATTTGATGAGGCCACGGTCCAGCAGTTCGGAGAGCCTAAACACTTTACCTCCTGCCTGCAACGTGTCGTTCGGATTCGCCACAGGAACGTTTTAGGGTTTAGGGTTTAGGGTTTAGGGTTTAGGGTTTAGGGTTTAGGGTTTAGGGTTTAGGGTTTAGGGTTTAGGGTTTAGGGTTTAGGGTTTA